>NW_006799966.1:2071475-2095262 GCF_000485575.1 Poecilia formosa | reverse complement strand
TATATATAATTATAGCTATTTAAATAATTTATGCAATGCTGCCTCTGAGTTTAAAATAATGAGTTAAAGAGATACTCAACATCTACGTGGCAGAGAAAATGTGTTAAGAGGTCTTTTTTATAGATTAATTTAACAGCAGAAAAACAAGATATGCATCTTTGCCATCACTGTTAGGTGAAACATGTTGCCGAAACATGCCAGTGTCCAAGATTATCAGTACTCAGTCCCTCTTAAACTCCTCCCTGCTGCTTAAACACAGCACTACATCCTCTTTGACTTTTAGACACTCAATACATTGAGAGGTTTTAAGGCACAGAAATTACAAAGACACCTAAAATCAATAATTTGAAGTGGTGAACAAATACTTTCAACAATATAATATATATATCTTTCAAACATCCAGTCTTTGCAGAAAGTTCATACAAGAGTTCTTCAAAGTTTTTCATCATAGATTTTTGATTCTGTTTTAGTTTTGGTTTTATTTGGAATGTTGTTGACTTTTCATCTTGTTGTTGTTCCTTTTTTGTTTGTTTTGTTCCACTGATTGTGTCATCAACAAATTAGTATTTTAAAACTCGGATTCACAACTTAATGTCTGGACTCTGATTCCTCCACCACATTTGTAAACGGTTAAAGAAAAAAACAATTTTTTCTTTAACTGTAAATATTATTTTTGCCAATTTTTCCCAGGCTTTTTAACAGGCTATCACCCATAAAAAGGCAAATGATTAAAATAAAAACTATTTCCCAAAATGTCAAACAATTCTTAATGGTTTGGATGTACTCTTGAGGAGAAATAAATGAATGCCTGTGGGTTACAGTCTGCACAATGGGATATCCAGATCATTTTGGTGCAGTTAAAGACAGATATGGTAAATATGGCCTGGCCGAAATCAGTGCCGACACACATGAATGGTCTTGGCAAATGCACTCAAGATATCCTGTGAGTTCTATAAGCCTGAGCTCAAATGGCATAAGCTTGAACTATAAAACATTAACAAGCAATGTTTATGAAAGTAAATCCTTAAAACCCCAGAAATTTAAGTTCAATGATAAATTTCCCTTTTGGATTGCTTTCGTCTTTAAATGCACTTGGATACACATGGAAGCTGCTTTGAAAACTGAAGGTGGACATATGGCTTTCACTTTCGTCCCTTCAATTTACTGATCCATGCCAGGTGGTATTATTTTCACATTGCCTTTAGAAGATAATGAGTTCATTCCAGGGAGAAAAGGAAAAAAAAAATGCATATTGCCATACTACACAAGAGACTTTCCCCTTAAAACTGAGCCAAACTATCCTTTGGCAAAAATTAATGTTCATTTCTTTGTCTAAGAGGTGAAGAAGTCTGTTGCTTCCCATGAGGTCATCAGATGTTTCTGTTATTATCACAGAAAATTTATTATGATGGAGTTCCAGGACAACAAGAGAGGAAAAATAGCATCATGAATCGGCCTGCTTCATATTCTGTAACATGCTGGACAGGCAGACTGAGCGTTAGACAAAATGAGGCAAAAAGGCAAAGTATTTTCTCTCTGTACGTCACATAGTATGGTGAGCAGATAAGATGGGAAGAGTGAATGGATGTTTTTACTCCCTGTCAGGTAGAACTGATGGTGTCTCTTTTAGAACCACAGAGTTGGGCAGCATCACTTGACAAAAATGCATGGAAAATGAGGGTCATTGTTCTGCTGGTCTCTGTTTTGAATTCGTCATGGCAGTGTATTTAACACTGTCACAGTGATGGGTTTTGATGTTAACTGAAGAACAAATGTGGATTTTCTTTGTAGTTTTAAAATGCTCCAGCATGAGCTGATCAGGATTATGCTCATGTCTGTAGCAAAACTTTGCAATCCACTCAGGGTAGTTCTTGCTTTCCTAATTTTTCTTAATTTTGCAAACAAATGCCAGCAAATGTAAAGACAGTAAAAAAAACAAAAGAAGACACCTTGTGTAGAAGATCAAACAGAAAAAAAAAGAAAGAAAGAAGAGAAGCTGGTGTGCAACAAAGATACTTTGTAAACTATAGATGTACAGTTACTCAAAAAGACCAGAGATGGACGTTATATGATGAGACGGTCATAATCATTCATATCAGCTATTTGAAAGTTCAAGCTTAAACATTATTATAAAATAGTACATATTAATCAAAGGAAAGTGAATCTAGAAATGTATTTAAATACATTTTTTAAAGAAAACAAACATTATTTAAAAAAAATAAATGTGATACGGAATCTTTTACCATAATTTTGTCTCTCTCATTTTGTACCAAATGTGCAGCTTTGTATGAGCAACACTTTTGGTTTGTCTTGGCGCACTGGAGTTTAAATCCTCCCAGAAATGTCTGATAGGAGAGTTCTAGTCAAACAAAATGTCCCGTCTTGTTAAAAGTGACTGTACTAGCAAACCCGGTTTATGTCAGCATTCCTGTGAAGTATGTGTCACTCTTTTTCATAATCACATTTAAAGTTTTAATCAGATTAAGCATGTACAATACAAGCATACCCCATGTGTGGTCTCCTGCTGCAAAACCCCGCCTAAATCCTATTATTACCCATTTTAATTACAGGATAATACCTGTGGGATATTGGATCATTATTGTTTCTAATATCATTAATAAGCAAATGATTTACATTACAGTCACATGCTTTACTTTTGTGATGCCTTTTCACCAAATATATATAAAATATATCTGCTATTGACCCAATGAAGTTTCTTAAGAAAGTAGATGCTAAATTTGAGCCGCTGATCCATTGTAGTTATGTGCTGGACTTAAAATAAATAAATAAAATAAAATAAAATAAAAAAATCAGTCAAACTCACTTGAGATATAATCTTCCACATGTAAAACATGTCATGATCAGTTTTTGTATTTGTTTTGCCTTTTTTTTTCTTCAAAATCCTTTTTTTAAACAAGAAAAAAAAATTACCATCTGAGAAACAGGCTTCAAAATGCCTCTGGTGATATCACATAAAGCAGCTGATATGAGCTCTACTAAATACATAAATATTGTAATGTTATTTTTATTTAAATCAAATGCCTCAGTAAAAGTTCTCTATTCAGTTCTGTAAAACTGCAGCAAGACCTTTTAGGGAAGAAATTGATTTAGTTTCCAGGTCATTTTGGCAATAACGAAACACATGGAAGCAGTTTGCTAAGAGCACAAAGAGATACTAATAGCTGCATTTCCTTTTTAAATATCCTCATCCATGACAATTAGCTGAGGTGTTATTAAAACCAAATCATCCTGATGATGCATTTGATCATTGTCATTATTGTTGCAATGCTTCCTGCAGCTCAAATGCATCACCGGCTACTTTCTCTGAAAATTGCCAGATAAACAAACGTGTTAATTGAATCCTACCAGCAAACTCCACCATGCAAGTTTCAGTTCCACCATTCCAAATATGTTGTTATTGCTTTATTGCCTAGCCCTAGACCAATTAACCCAAAATTCATGTGTTTCGAATGTGAGAGGAAGCCAGAGTTCCCACAGAGAACCCATACAAACCCGGGAAGAACATGGAAACGCCACGCGAAAACACCCCAGGCCAGGATTTTAACACTGGAACCTCTTGCTACAAAGTTCTTACTGCCACTGTGCACCCATATGCAATTGTTTATACCACTTAAAATTCTGAAGACAATGTCATTGTTGCTTCAGCTTCCCCATCAGTTGGCAGTAAAACTCTGGCTCAAACATGTAATGGTAAATTCTTTGCAACTTAAATACATCAGAGTCTGTGTTGAACTTGTGCTTGTGATGTTACCAATACCAGCATGGGCAATACAGAAAGAGCAGTTTCTTTCTTCTGTGTGCTCTTTAAAATTTGTATCTTTAAAAAAAAAAAAAAAAATCATGGATGTAAAATTTACATCCCATTATCCAATCAAGTTTTTTTTGTATTGTCAGTGTGAATTTAATACCAGGGGGAAAAAAATGAACCACTGTATAGTGAGTTTACGCACACTATTCCAAATTCTTCCCTGTTCCACTTCATTTGGCCGGAAATTCTGTCTTCTTTGATCCCAGTATTGAATTAAAAGTGTTTTCAGTCAGAAGTCAGTAAGCACAGGGAGGAGCAGGGAGGTCTGAGGAAACCCCACCACTGAAGGTGTCAAAAGAGGAGGACAGATGTTCTGCTTGTCTGCTAGTGAGGTCACTGTGATGGCTTTGACTTCATTCACACAAGTCAGCAGGGCTTCTGCAGCCAACGGGTCATAAATATGTGCCTGGGATCTGGAGGCAGACATTACCAACATAGCAGTGCATGACCTAATGATCTGGCAGGCTTTACGTGGTGTAGCGTGCTGTCTCGGTGTGCCCATGTTACGGTTTCTTCATGCAAAATAGATTTAGTGTTTTAGTGCAATAGAAGAAATGTGATACCAATAAAAAAGGGCATGGTCATTTCCAGCTGAATTGAAAATATTGCTTTTAATGTTTTGTAAAATTTCCACCAAAGGACGTTAATAAGAGAGCAGAAAGATATACTTTGTTTCTTAGAAAATAAATATTTCAAGTCTTTGCACTCAAGCTAAAACATTCTTGGCAGTGATACCTCTACAAACTGGTGAATTGAATACTTCTGAGTTTGATAAACAGTCACATCTGAACCAATGGTAATACACTGCCCACTTTTGGCAGGAATCCCTTGTAACAGAATGGTGACCATTATAGAAACCATCTAGCACCAATTACTTTAAGTTTTAGCAATTTATGCTTAGTTGCTTTAGTCTATTAAAAATGAATCATAAATCTGATATTTTGCTCTAAAACTTGTTGTTTTCCAAAATGATGGTGTTGATGTTCATGTCGCCTTACAGGTCAAGCAATTCCAGTTGCTAAGCTCCACAGAGGATTTATTAGAACCAGATGGGCTGTGTTGCCTTACAAGCTCAGCAGAGTCAAAAACACTGGGCTGGCTTCTCCCAGGCCTACTTCGGGGGAACAGAGAGCGGCCGGTCCACCCATTTCCTTTCCTTGCCCTTCCCAGGCATGTCAGTGAGGAGCCAAGCCAAAAACATCAAACCTGCAGTGGCTTTTGGACAGGCGAGGGCTCAAACAGTGTGGTAATTACGGATGGCAAGAGGGAAGGTGTGTGGTAGAGAGGAAGGGGTTGCCAGGCGGAATACCTTGGTGCCAAAGACTTTAAAAGAGCCACAAATGAACTAAAAGAGAATAAACAAACAGATTACTAAAAAGCCTCAGCTCTTTCATTTTTCTCCTTATGTCAATTTGTTGACTCTGACGGTTACAGTAGAAAAGATCGTCTCTGGTTTTCTTGATATCCTTTGACAAAAAACAGTGACACAACGTAAGACCCATTAGGTCACTGAGTTGCGATTGCAGGGAGTGATGAATAATAGTGAGGATCAGTTGTATCTGATCCTTTCTTTTGCACTGTGGCTCTGAAGCTATGATCATGTACTGAAGATGTGGATCTAGGATATTTGTACAACCATTTATTAAATAGTAAATTTACTCAATTTATTAAAATACCTGCCATCATGTATTTCCCACAGCAAGTAATTCAATTACTTTCTATTGGCTAAATCAATGCAAGGCATTTACAGAAAAAGTCATTTCAGTTTAATCGCAAAATAATCCAAGTTATCAAACAGTTCACCAAGTACACCAGGCTCGGTTAATTATTCAAATTAGTTTAAAGGTTTCGATCTAAGAAAACTCAGCAGATTGAAGCAGTCATTGACTTGCAGCATTCATTCCTTCTGGATGAGCATGTAACAACAGTAGGCCATCACTTGCATTGTGTTCCTGACTTTGCAGCAGTCCCTCAGCGTGTATGTAGCGACAGTGGAGAGAAACAAAGTCCCAGATAATAGAAAGCAATCTCCAGCAGAACCTTGCTCAGTATCGGTGACCATCTGCCACGACCAACTGGGGGTTTGAGAAGACAGAAGCAGACAATAAAAGGAAACAACTGAACAGATGTAGGATTATCATGAAATGTAAACACTTGATAACAGAAGAAGAGGAAGAATGATTAAGTGAGACTATTTCAGCTGATGTACTTCCCAGAAGGTACCATAGCTAAATGGAAGACCAGACTAAATGCAGCTTCTATGGAGAGACAAAATTGTACAAAAAAATAATAATAATTAATGGTTAAAATAACAACAAATAATGCTTTTAAAGAGCTCAAGATAACCAAAGCCAGCCTAACTATAAGCTTTATCGAAAAGGAACTTGTATGGTCTAGTCTTAAAAGTAGACAAGGTGTTTGCCTCGCAGACTAAAGCTGGGAGCTGGTTACATGTGCATACTCAGTCTGAGCCTGTTCTAAGGACACATAACGGAACAAAGATGTGAACCAGAGCATGAACAAAGATAATTCAGAGCTGAACTGTAAAAATAAGGAGCTTGAGTGGCAGATCAGATGAACCACACGAAGATGACGATGCATTGCAGGTGAATGGCACAAGTGATTACTGGTGAGCATGAGTACAATGAAAATGGGAGGGAGAAAAATGAGAGCAACTAAAGAGAAAGGCTAACAGTAAGCTAAGAAAACTAAATAGTATGCATAAAGAACAAAATGCAAAGAATAAGCTTAGCAACTAAATACAAAGGAGCAGACCAGGATGAGAGTACCTTTTGAGGAATAATTAATTCAGGTGCGAACAGCAAATGACGAGACATGAACTGGAACTGTGTCTGTATCTGGTGCATTTTTAGTAAAAACATCTTTGTCTTTCAATTTGTGAAGGATGTTTGTGTACAGCTAGTAGACCATCCAAAAGTTTCAATCAAGCTAGAGTGATGATACTTCATAGTAACATTACTAAAGTAAAAAGTATGTTATAAATCTACTCCTAAAAGTTTGTTTTTTCCCAAAAAGTTACTCAAACTAATGTGAGTGAGTACTTTCCGTTCCAAGACACTGAGTTGGCCCCATATGAATTTAATTTAGAACTGGCTTTGTTCTTTGTCATTTTTCTGCAAAAAAAACTACTAATCTATCGATTGATAGATATTTATAAAAACATTATATGTGTTTCTATTTTATTTTATGACGTTAAGGGGAATACATGTAATCCTTATTTTTCCACTTAAAGCATTGCTGATAACTACAGACTATAGGGATCACCATTAAAACGGCATTCCTAGAGTGAAGTGCTCTTTTAGGAATATATGGAATAGTCAGATCTCTGATGTATGATGGAATTTAATGACTAAGGGCTTCATATGTTAGAAGGAGAATTTTAAACTCTATTAAAGTTACATTCAGTGCTGAATGTAAATATAGAATGTCTTTGTCAATGTTTGGTAACCCTTCATTAAACCATTCCATATCAAGTATTTATTCCACTTTAATTGTCAGAGACAGACCCCAAACCCAGAAAAAAAAAAAACAGTCCACCTTTTCATGGTTGAGAATCGTAATCTCAGACTAAGAAGAGATGGCTCTCCTACTGACCACCATCACAAGTATGCACACGTAGCACATCGTCTGAAACGCCAGTTGTTTTTCCCATGACAACTTGAGACACTTTACATGAACACCACTGACAGGATCAGTAAAAAGTAGCAGCTATACGGTAAAGTCCAGCCGCTTTGATAAACAAGCTTGACTTTGTCTGAGGAATGCAGACAATGCACTTGGTTTGGGCAAGCGAAGACAAAATAGGCATCCAAAGCATCCCTGGCTCCCCATAATCCAGCAACACCCGCCAAAAGATTACTTGAGGGATAATCATTAGGATTTCTCCAGATTCACAAACCACATATGCATTGAACAACCAAAGGTCACATGCTCCCTGGGCAACTCTGCAAGGGTAAAGATCTTGTCCACTGTTGTACACCCACTGCGAGAACCTCTTCTCAAACACCCTAGAACCTCTTCTCAAACACCCTAGAATAAGCTTTTTCAAAGAAGCTCAAAATTAAAAATCACTTTACCTGGAATACGGAAGATTTTATGTGGCTTCATGGTTACCTTAATAAGCATGATGGGTGCTGCTCTGTGTTCTTGCATAACCAGAAACATATGAAACAGTCAGATTTTTGCTTTTGTAAAAGTGTAGCACTTTTTTTGGAGCCAACTGACCTGCGATGCCCAACAACAGCAAAGGGAGGGAAATACTACATTAGCTTATGCTCCTGGACTTTTTTCTGACATCTCATAAAATTGTTTTAAACTGTAAAAACAATATAATGGAAAATTTTAATGGCTTTGGCACCATAACTTTTTTTAAACCTTGGTATACTTTGACACTGGTAACAGGCCCATGCCTGGTGTTAACCATAACTTTAATTTATCTTGAGAGGAGGTATGTTTTAAAAAGTCTAGTTTTACATATTTCATTCATTCATTGCCTTAAATTTTCTATTCAAACTTCTAACATGCAACAAACTCAACTCTCACAACAACCTGATAAACAGTTTATCCCACTTTAAACCAAGAGGTATTGTCAATTGAAAATAATAACTGTGTTTTGAATTGTGTGTGTAACTGAAGATAACTTCTGTGAAATAGGTCCATTAATTCTAGACAGGTTTCCTCTGAATATTGCCAATATTAACAGTATTATCAGCACCAAGAACATTCCCTAGCTGTCAACAGCATGTAACTGCACATTTCAATATAAAAAGCTCAATTAGGTCTAATAAAGCTGGATCCAGCTCTGGGACATTTAGTTTAAGTTTCCAATTCTCCCACAGGTTCTTGTCTGACATTTCTACATGAATCACAAACAATATTAGGTGTTGCTGAGGATGAATCTGCGGGATGATTCACTCTCTCCAGTTTTGGGTGCGAGGCATCGCCAGACTTTATTTGCTCATTAAAGGCATCGCTTATGATCCGTTACAGCGACCAGAAACGATTCAAAAGATGTTTCCAAACAGGTGGGGAAACTTATGTGCATGGGTGTATTTCCTGTGGAGGAGCAGAAAACACAGAAGAAAGCTGGAAAAATGGCACAGCCCTGTTACGAGGATCTGGTGTTTTCTCGTGTAGTAACATGACACAATTTTATTTTGGGTGGCCTTGCGTATCCCCCCTATGAAAATATAAGCAGCAGCTGTTCAGGGAATTCCTAAACATAATTCATTGCTTTAAGAGAGGATTTTCCTTGCAGCCGTCATGTTTTGCCATCACAAGTACATGTCTCAGAAGGATCATATTAATGAAGCTCTGGCTAAAGGCAGAGTTGATTTACTCTGTGCACTCTTCAAAATGAGAGGCCTTTTTGTTAGGAACCGTAGATCGAGGAAACAGGTAAGCGTTATAGCCAAACCCCAAACCAACCTGTTTCTTGACTACTGTTTTCTAGTGCCAGGGAAAGAAAATACATCTTCTGAGCACTAATTTATGATGACGGATACTGGAACACTAAAAAAATTAAAAAGGTATTTGTTTGGGACTTATTTCACATTTTCACTAAGGGCTATTGCGATATAAAGTTCAGATGAGATCATATGGCTAATTTACATGTTATATAAACAGACTTTGCTGTGTTACCCTGCAGCGCTCAGCAACGAAAAGCAGCCTAACAGAATGTAAAATGTATCTCCATTAATCACAAATGCATTTAAGAGAGTACTTGTCTATTATATGTCACTGAGTGGGATGATGTCCATCCGTCAGCTACTCTGGAGACGTGGTTAATAGATGTTTTTGAAAGTAGGGTTGAATTAGCAGTTTAATATGTCTGACTGAACAGTGCCCTTTTACTGGTTGGCAAGAAGGTAAGGCAAGAAAATCCTACAAAAATAATTTTCAAAACTCGCCTAATCTTGCTAAGAGTTTCAAGGGGGCATGAACCCTTTGCATTCATGTGCATGTTGCCAATCCATCAATGCCTATCGACACACCCTCTCACCTAAGGGTCATTTATTGTCACCAATTAATCTGTCATGCATGTTTGTCTTTGGAAATCGGAGGAACCAGAAACAAAACACTGAGGAAAACATTCAAAATCCACATTGAAAGGCTCCAGCCAAAATGTGAACCCTCCATCTTCTTTCTGTGATACGTCACCGCTTACTGCAAAACACCGTAAATTGTGATTTTAAGTTGTCTGGAAACTCCTATCAAGTTTTTACTTCTGTTTTTAATTGCTTGTATCAGTCACTGTTTGGTTAAACTAATGCCTGCTAGTTAGGTCAATAGAAAAATATTATGTTTTGTGATAAGTGAGTTTTCTTCAGGTGTTGCGGTTAGCATTAAGCATGTGTTCAAGAAACCCCTCTTATTTGTAATTGGACAGCCTTTCACTTTTCTTTATTACCATAACAATGGCTACCCTACCTTTGACAAAATCTTTTTAAAAACGTTCATTAAAACTATATTGGAGGAAGTGAATGGTTTATTTAAAAAAGGTTACTTTATTGTGTTTGGTGAAAACAGCAGGGATATTATAATTTAGTATAGACTTCAATATTTATCACCTTGAAATCGGGCCTCCGTCTTTTCCGCAGTGTCTCTTTCCGACACTCCGTTTTCAGCGCTGCATCACATCAAGAGTCCTCTATTAAGCGTTTACAAATGTTTGCCAGAGCACTGGACTGAGAAATAGTTAACATAATGAGATTAGCAGATGCACACTTCAACCAGGTGTTTGATAATTGCTGCTGCTAGTTTGTAGGAGCTGAGAGGACAAATCATGGGGGAAGGGTGCTTGGTAATGTGAAAGCTCTGCTTGGAAATGGCAGATCTGAGGAGGAGTTGCACATGGAAGATGGCGCTTGAAACGGCTACTAAAGGTGATTCAAGGATTTCTAAAACAAGAATCAAGCCAATATTCCAGGTATGTTTTTGAAGAGAAAATAACATAACATAATGTAAACTTCAAAAAAGTCAGTTTTAGACAATATTGATCCCTTAAACAGCTGTGAATTTTTTTTTCTTTTATGTCAAATTATCTAAAATTCAAATCAACTAAGTGTTGATTTGGATTTATAACATGAAGCATTTATGCAGGAAGGTTAAGTGACAGGTAACCAATGAGAGCATGCTATTTTCATTTATTACACACTCAAGAGTTGACTTGAAGTCATATCATTTTGACAAGAAGAACAAAAAACTTGAGATTTGGCTAGGGATTGAGAATTACAAGCTTGAGACTTTTCTTGGACTTGTCCTTTAAAATATGAGTTGAAACTTTTCCTGTCAGACTTGAGACTTAGCTCGGGTTTACTCTTCAAATACTTGAGACCTGAGTTCAGATCTCACATACTTGGGTCTTGCCAAATACAGATATAAGAAAAGAATTTGTATTGCTGTAATAGCCTTTTTTACTGAATTTCTCACAGTATTGCATATTTCACAGTTTATGAAAAAAACCTACAATTTATATTTTTTGGAGGTGCAATAATAGATTTCATTCCACAAGAAAAAACCCCAAACCATCTCCCTCCGTCCTGAAGGCCAGTACTAGACGTCATGCCAGAGCAGCAGCAAGCCTCTTGATGTGGTCCGTCATTTCCCCTGAGTTGGTCTTGCTTCAGCACAACGTTGTGCCACAATGTGGGAAAAACCAGTGTGAAAGGGACGGGAGGAAGTGTGCATTTATCTCTATTGGTGGGGCATGATTTCTACTTTGATCTGTCTGCAGGGCAGCCCCTGGACTGCCTTGAAGGCAGTTCAGTCGCAGGGTCACTCTGTCAGCCGCAAAGTTTCGGACAGCACTTGTTTGGATAAAGGCACGTTCTCCACACAGTGGAATAACAGCAGGTGTAGAGTAGTCTTGCTGCACAGGTTATCCCAAAACATGTTACAGTAACATGGTTCCTCTGATGTTCAATGTCGTGACAACCTCTCTTTTCAGGCAAACCACCTCTTGGTTCTCACTCAACAGCAATCAAAGGATTTAAATGGTCTTAATGACATGACAGACCCTGTTCAGCACAAATGAATCGTGAACCAAGGTTCAGGGAGAAGATTTACATTCAGGGGCATGATATCATGGGGTTTGGTCTCCTTTGTGAGTATCCATCTCTACTTCTCCAGATCTTTAGTCACTGAGCAAACAATCCTTTATTTGCCCTTCTCATTCAGCAAGGAGTGGCTGATTAAATGATCCATTATACATTGTCTGGAAAATAGTAGATTTAATTAAAGCATATGCTGCATGTCAACACCTCCCCCAGTTTAAGAATGAGCTAATACAGTTCTGTTCAGATGTCATTGTGTCTTGAATCTGTGAATAGCCCACACATATGTCTGCTTTCAGAGTGCCTCCTCTGAGGGGGAGTTGCTCGCTGGGATGTGTGTTTCCCAGAATTTTGTTGCGTCTCATGTTTGGTAAATGTCTCCTCATGCATGTCTATCTACTCTCAGGATTTCCACCTGTGGGTACACCCAGACTCGCTTCTTCATTCAGCATGCACATGGAGGAAGTCAGTCAGCAAATGTGCAAGTGGCACATGCAAGTGAGAGCTGGCCTGGGAGCAGATTAGCTGCTTCTGTGTCCATCTGGTGCTGACAGTTCACACAGGCCCTTTTTTCCACTGCCACAGGGCGTATCAACATGCTGCTTCCCTTCTCAGGGGGCTCTATCTTCTGGCCTTAGGGATAAAATTGTGAATTCACTTGTTGAACAAGTTTTTTAACATAAATATCTCAAAATTTAATGTACTATTTGTTTTAGCTAGAAATCTCCTAATAATTTTTTTTGTACCTATGTCAATCTGAGTCTGAGAATTTACACATACTGAGTGTCAATACAGAACCTATACGTTGTGTCAGATCATTAAGTAATGAACTCTATTTATGTTTAGCAAACCTAATGGCAGTCAGATCAGATACCATGCAATATGATGCGCAAAAGGTGGCAAATATATTTTATTTGTGTCAACATGTGAGCATGCACAAGTGCTTCAGGTGATGCAAAAGCCAACGCAAACCAAAATCATCCAACAGACCAATGGCTTTCATAGTGTTGCAGGTTTTGTAGGTGTCGCCTCAAAAATGTACATATTCTTTGTAGTTTCCGTTATATGGCATGTTGTTTAACTTTACCTAGGAGTGAACTTTTATTCAGGGATATTGCACTTTCACCACAGCCTGAGATTTGCTTTTAGTGACTAAAATGTGTTTAGTTTCTGTTTCAAAATACTTCCAAACCACAAACTCATGAGCAACAACATTTGGCAGATTCCATCACAGCATTTTACAGTAACTAATCACTTTTGCAGAAAGTGGAGTGACAGTAACTAATCACTTTTGCAGAAAGTGGGGTGACAATCCGAAGCTCAGTGCACTCACTGCATCACTGACCCATGAAAAGCACTGGTATTGGAGCAGAGTGTATCTAACTGTATTGACCTGACTCGCAGCAATTAAAAGCCCAACAGCAATACATCAGCTGTTAGCTTCTTTAAGTTTTTCATCAACACAATGTTAGAAGAATTGTACTTTACACAGTTTAAATAAAACAAGGTGTCAGGAGGTGAGAATGTTGGATCAAACCTTCTACATCATGGGAAGTGGTTAAGTGATGTTGCAGAACACTGCCGTTTTTTTTTTTTTTCTTAAATCATGAAAACCGAACAACAAAGATAAAGTCTTACACAGAACCATCTGGTAAATCATGAGTGGAAACTCTGAAAAGGACTGGCACATTCAAAAACACTTGGAAGTATAAACTGTCTATTACTGTCTATCATAAACAGACTTCACTCAAATACATCAGCTAAGTATGAGGAGCGACGCCAATTCAGTTTGTATGGAAGCCAGTTGGGATGAGAGCCCAAAGGCAGTAAGGTTTGTCCTCATAGTCTCTCAGAGGCCATGCTTTTGATCTTGTCATGTGAGAATTTATCACTTCTTACACACAGAGAACATAGGATTGGTCTCCAAAAAGCTTTTTTCTGGGTAGAAATGTTTCTGAAGGACATTTGTTCAGCGTTTTCTCTCTTTAAACTACCCAGCATTTTATTATCATGAATATTGTTCGACTCTATTAAGTATTTTTGATGAGATGAAGTGCCTGCAAAAATGTTTGCACCCAATTAAGGTTATTCACATTTGTATATTTGTTAATTATAGCCAAATATTTTCTGAAAAATCCTAACACAGAGTAGTGCATAAAACTGTCAAATGGAAGGAAAGTGGTACAAATAAAAATCCAAAAAGCTTGTGCTAGCTGTGCAGAAACCTGCTGAAACTGAAATATTTGCTCATGCACAGTCAGATTGAATCTGCAGTCATCTTGGAGCTAGTTCTGGACTCTGACGGGGCCATTGTAACAAACGCATAATGATCAAAACAGTTTGAGTCTAGCCCTGGCTGCATTTTGGGGCTTGTTTTCCTGCTGGGAATTGACCCCCACCCCAGCCTCCAATCATTCGTAGCTCAATCCACCTTCCTGTCAACTCTGGTGTTTTCACACAAGACGGTCTTGCAGACTTGATTCAATTAGCGACCAAAATCGCAACATTTGTTAAATCTTCAGCTGCCGTGGTTCGCTTTCACACTGCACAGTCAAACAATCCAAACAAACTGAAAAACCTTTTCCCACCTCCAACCAAATACACCTCTCCCCCATGGCTTTCGAATTTTGCCGGTTGTAGGATTTCTCTTTTGTCTTTGGTAATTTTGCTTGTGCTAGACTCTGATATGCATTCAAAGCGCGCCAGAGTTCACTTTAACAAACTGAGACCTAGGCAGACCAGAGTTCGCATTTTTTTTTAGTCTACATAAGAGGTTGATTACACATTAACCCCTCCCCATATAAAGTGGGGTTTTTAGACAAACAGACTAAAGCTTGATTAAAGTGGACTAAACAGGACTGATGTGAATGCACCCTAAACACTTACCTGACCTGGTAAGCTGGAAAGCATTCAACTCAGAGGGTAGAGGAAGCTGGAATCAAACCAGCTTCCAGGCAATGAAACAAACTACAAAATATCAATTAAAAGCTAAAAAACTTTTAACAGCATTGAATGGAAAGCACATCAAAACAAAAAACAAAACACTGAACAAATCTTGTGATATGGATAACAAATTTAAGCTTTCTTTCTAAGTTTCTAAGCGTATTTATATATGTGTGTGTATAGCTTGGGAAAAGACACGATAGATTTCCTTTTTCTGATTGTGATCACAAGACACATCAGCAGAGACGACTAAACAGAATCAAATTCCTCTGCGAACCTCGTAGGTGGAAGGTGTTGACAAGGAGAGGAATGTGTGTAAAAACAAAGACAACGTCTCTGTTTCTCCTGCCTCAGTTTCAGTTGTCAGTCCAGCACTGCTGGAGGAATGCGGAGTTAAGTAATGTTGTTCTCTCTTAATTTGTTTTCACTGCTTGTCATGTTGCAGGTGGGAAACTCTTTTTGTGGCCTCAAATGGTGATAAAAGTCGTATTCACTTGCTGATCTCTGAGAAAGCTGGCTGGCATGTTTATTTTGCTCATTCGGTGTCATAAACACCAAAGCATCCGGTTTCTACATCCGAGCCTCTCCCGATAAGGGAACCCGATGCCGTAACCTCCGACTGACTCTTCAGTGTGTACTCCAGCCACCCATTAGAGCACCCATCTGGCTCATTATGTTTATTAATGATGCTCCTTCCTTCTCTGTCACATCAGAGGTTTTCAGTTATGATTCTGGCAGTACCACTGGTTGTTAGGACAGCTCAAACTGTAGGATCCCATCTGGAGAGTCTCACAGAAAAACACTTTCTGTCAAGCCTGGGAGGCTCTTGTGGCCCAAGCTAACTTTCAGCAGTTGTCTAAATCAAGTCCCCTTGTTGTGGAGTAGGGGTTCAGAGAGACAGAAAGTCTGTAAGTTGTTATTCCTCACACGAATGGCTCATTAACTGCAGGAAAATGTGGTTAACGTTGAGAAAAAAACAAGTCTTGAAGGGGGAAAATTAATTAATATTAAGCGTAGACAAAGGACGAAGGCAGGCGTTGAAAATTTGTTTCAATAGAATGAGCTTTTCTCTCAACAGAGAATGAATTCCCAAAGCACTAAAAAATCCATTGGTCCCTCCAGTGTTTTCATCACTTGGCCATATCAATATAGCAAATCATCTAAAAATGAGAAACAATCCATTTGTTATTGATTAGAATAAGTAAATAATTATTAACTGCTAGCATTTGGACTCCTATAACTGGTCTAAGGTAAAATTGTTTTCCATTTGTGGTCTTACGTTGCAGTATCGTCACTTCAGAGAATGTACACCTCTGTTGATTAACCACAACTTCTGCAGAGCAGGTTCTAGAAACCTGACGTCACAAGCTGGAGTGGTACTGGGGTCTTTTATATACTGCAGAGTGGCAAGGGTTTGGTGAGCCGAGCTCAGCGACCATTAAACTGTCACCACTCTATTTCTGTATGAGGAGTTGAAGAATGTTTTCTCTCATCCCGTGTAGTTCCAGCAACTGGGAGATTTAAGTCTTGTTGGCCACAATGCTATGGATAGAATTCTAACTAAGAATTGTGTTGCAGGTCTTGTTAATTTTTGTATCTTTTAAACATTTATCAAAACAGTTAGAAGGACACCAACCTTTTTAAACCAGAAGAAATGTAAACATATTACTTCTTCAGTAAATATAAATCTGCATTGCCCACTGCACATAAGAAAAACCTTTGAAAACCTAATACATAAACCACAAAGAAATTATTGGATCAGCTCCCCAGTACATTTGAACATTGCTCACTGTCTATGGGCTGATCGGGTCTCAGGTTATCAGATGTCTTTCGGCTGTTACTACAAGCAATTGCAAGTGCGATGGGTGTGCAACTTTACAAAACTGTGGTTTAACTTTCTGGAACAAGCTGTCTGCTGACCCGAGGTCGATTACAGCTATCTACCATCAAAAACAAACTCAAAATTTTCCAATTCTCAGAGGTTCATGATTTATAACTGTGAATGCATATGGATAAACACGCACGCACATGCACACATGGTACCTCTTTTTCTTTTCAAGGACTTTGCATTAACTTCCATTTATTTTCCATTATTTACTATAGCATAACCATTACACGACTCACCCTAAAACCAACCTAAAACTCAATCCGCACCTTAGTCCTAAAGCTAATACATAACCCAAAAACAGCTCTTCTTCTTATGGAGCCTGGACTTTGGGCCCTATAAGATGCAGTGATAGTGCAACACAACAAAGTACCTTTTTGACAGTGATTTTTATTTATTTGTTATCATTTTTATGCTAACAGAACCAACACACCTCAAATCTATGCAATTTTCTCTCAGTATAAATACATTTTTGGAATGTGAGTATCAGTAAACGAGCAGTATTATGTAGACCAAGAACAATGTTCTAAAACACTATAAAGCAGGTTTGGGTTAAAATCATTTAACATTTCACAAAGCATAACTCTGTCCATAATCTAACATTGGAAATCATAAGGCACAGCTGCAAGCATACAAAAATGTGGCCGCCACCCCTAAACTGATGAAATGCAGCACTAATCAGAGAAGCATTGACTTGTACTCCTGTAAAAGTCTGGAAAAACGTAAAACTAGTGAAAACATACCCCAAAAGACTTGCACTTGTAATAGCAGAGGAAAGTGTTCCTACAAAGTTTTACTTTAGACATTTGTAAAACAAAAAACAAAAAACAACTGCTTATGATCAGCTAAAAGGTCCAAAAAATGTCAGATTTTAATTTAATTAAGGTGTCTTGCCCCGTAATAAGCTAAATCCACAGGCGCACCTTTCTGTAACAAATACACAATTCACTGGTTTCAAAGTTAGCAAAGTTAATAAAAACACCGGACATCCCAAGATGTCCGGTGATTTTATTCAACTTAGTTAGCGATTTACAAAATATCTACTCAGATCTAAATAGTTAGTTTTATAGCTGCATGTCATTGCAATGCAGCACAAAGCAGAGTAAAGCAACGCACACTTAAATATCAGGTATGCCTGCTTAACGAGGCATGTTACTATAGGAACCAATGTTTTTGTGTTGATCTCTGTTAACTTGGTGTTTACAGTTTACCCAAATAAAGGGTTTCAGTGCAACGTGCTGTTTTGCCCTCGTTACCCTCTTATTTTAAGCCTGGGATGCTGTTGATAAGCCTATCATTTTGTCACATGGAAGGAAATAGCTATTTAATTATGAGAGCAAAATGAACCAAATCATACAGCTCTGTAATGTAAGAGTTGCTCTGTTTCCCCTTACATGACACATTGGCTCAAACCTCATGTGGAGAACATGAAAATGAATGTAAAAATTACAAAACAGTCAAGGCCTTAAACACATGGCTCTTACCTTGTTAGCAAACACCCAGCTACCTAACAACAGAGCAGAAAGATACAGTAGCACCACCTTGTGTTATGGCACAGCCAGAGGTTAAACAGTCAGGAAGAGGCTGGAGTCTAATAGATAGGAAATACAATGTCACTTTGAGTACAACTAAGACAGTTAGAGAGAAGCAGAAAATCCTATTAAGTATCCTTTAAACCCACAAATTAAAACATAATTTTTTTTCTCATTTTATGTCACAGACCAACACTATGTAGTTAAAATCTCATATATAGAGTTTTTGTCTTAAATACCTTTCAAATACCTATGGAAATGTATGTACTTACTTACATTTACCTACTTACAGTTCTAATTCTGACCAGATTTCCCAATTGTTTGTAAAGTAAGTCAAGCTCTATCAGACTGACGGAGCAACTCTGTAAACAGATCATTCTGACACGTGAATATGGTTGGATTTGAATTACTCCATTGTAACTGTATGTTTGGGGTTGTTGTCCCATTGAACCTCCACTCCAGTCCAGGGATTTTCCCCCAGAATTTCACTGTATTTAGGTCCATCCATGTTCCCATCATCCCTGACAAGCTTTCTTTTCTCAGCTGCAGGAAAGCATCCTCATGATGCAACCACTGCTTTTAACAGCGGTTTCACGGTCTATTCAAGATGATGTATTAGTTTTCTGCTACACGTAGTGTTTTGCGAGTAGACTAAAAATGTTATTTCACCATCTGACCACAGCACCTTCCTCTTGATTTTTGAACTGTCTCCTACATAGCCCGTGGCAAACTAATAGTTGTTCTGTCAACAGATGTTCCCACCCGAGTTTCCTCAGAGCTACCAATGGGCTCTAGCAACCTTTGTATGTATCCATTAATTTCCATTTTGCAACTGTAAACACTGAAGTTGATTTTTGTAAGGCTGAAAATGCAAAAAGACTGTGAGATAGCTGTTTAATCTTTCAAAATACAAAGACGGTAACAAAATTACATAACAGCCTCCATGTATAAACCAAGCAGAGAGAGGGCATCCCCTTGGCCTGCATGTCATATGCCCAAAGGCTATGAGGGCTTGTGCTGACTGTTCATCTTGCCAAAAAAGCAGCCAGACACCAAGCTGTTCTGGCATAATTAGAACCTCCTGCAGATGTCTAAAGTATTACCTCACTGCAGTCCAGAGAACATGGCTTCCCCAGCTAATTGCCCCAGCTGGCTGGATCTGGAATCTGTTGTACTACTGATCAATGAGGGGCTCCCTGAGCTTAGAGTCACTCTGGACTTGTATGTTAAGAGTTTTTGAGGGTAAGACTGGTACTGGCTCTAAGTTTATTGTTGGGCGGAACCAGTAAGATATGAAACTGCACTGTTTATCAGTAAGAGTCTCATACTGTCTATGTGTTGATGTTTACATGTATTTAAGAGGGAAGCCATAGAGAATGCATAAAGTTAATATTGCAACACTTATGTAATACGCAACCTTGTGCTATCCTGGTGCTCAATGTGGTCTTCTCCAGTGGCAGACTTCACATGCACAAACTCGTGCAGAACCATGTGAGGGAAAGCCTGGGGATACAGGCAGTCTCCAAGGTCTCCTAACTGCCTGAATCTAAACTTAAGGTCATTCCTCTGCTGCTCGACCAATTATCTACACACAGCTCTGTTGAATCTCAGCCAGGCGCTTTGGCTGAATTGTTCCAGCACATCCTCCTGCGGGTCCTCCACAGTGGAATAAATGTTCTGCCATTAACAAACATTTTTTCATCAACCAGACAATCATGCCTGGTGTTTGACATTGCCATTTCCAGATAAATGACGAACATTGCCACTTATAAGTAGCCTTTTGGGGCCAGGGGAACGAAACACCTTCAAGAAACAAAAGAGGCCCAGTTGCCTTTTATTTAAGCGCTGTACATCAATTTGACATTATTCTAGTTAAAACAGCATATTAGACGGTTAGATCCAGATGGCATTTCATCATCCATGGCATGGCAACAAACACTTTTGTTGTCAAAAGTACTTTGAAATAACCTATTTAGTGTTGAGGCTATTTTTCATACTTTGAATTTGTGTAGCTTTCATAGATACAAAAAGTGATAAGGTTTGCTGTCTATCGTTTTAAAATCTCTCAGTAACTGCTGGTTTATCTCAAAATACCTTTTCAGAATTTCCATATCTCAGAGGAAATGCTTAATCAGTGCCTGATATTTTCTCACGGATGTCTGCACTTTTAATGTTCGAGACATTGTGTCATTAACATTAGGCACATATTTGTTGATGCTGTTTGGTGGGGTGAGTCATGTCATGACTCGCCTGTAAGTGTGTTCTGTAACCCCCCCGGTCCCTGCAGAGAATCTCATTACAAGACAAATATTATTTAAAACAGTTTTTTTTTTCTTTCAGTATGATGAAGAATGGAGATATGTCAAAGCAGACACACACCGAGAATGTTTGCACAGTGGAAGCTATGTTGATAGTCATCCACAACCGGGAGTCTTGGTGTGTTAATGGTGATGTCACTTCAGCTCAGCCATCCAAGGTGCTTTTCTGATTTTTCATACTCATGATAAAGTTTCTTGTCATGTCTGAAGGAAAAAGAACCACACAAGTTGAATGAGAATTTAGGAGTAAACAAAGAGCAAAATTAAGAATCAGTTGAGGTTGGGAGAGACTGTTTAACCCCTTAACTGTCACCTCAGATAAGCACCATTATCTGACACTTATATGTCAAATAATGGGGTCCATGAAGACACCAGTGTCCTCATGATAACTGAGTAAACATGGTCCACATGAAACATGTCTACTGTAAGGGCTTGTCCATTGTTGTATGAAAAAGAAAAAAAAAAAGTTTTTTTTTCAAACACTTCACTTTTTAAAATAGTCTGTTCCTTTTGGAAGTTTCTTGAGATACCATGTCTATTTTGGTTGGTGGAGAAGAAACACTTTTACTTACTTTGCTGCTGGGTCTAGTACACCCACCTGAAAAGGTACTTCCAAACTATGTCATGTCAGCTTTGCATAAACAGCAAAAATAAAAACCCTAGCAAAAAGACCCACGTTTCACGTGTAATTTGCAAATCATACCTTGATAACTGTGGAGAAATGATCCCAGATGTAGCTGCAGTTTAATGAAAAGGGACTTCATCATTCGAACTCTTCAAAAGAGGCAGCCTTCTGTGCTTCTTTAAAAGCACATGGTGGAGTGAATCCCTGGATCAACAAGAGGGAAAAAAGGAGATGGGTTACATCCAAGTAGGAAAATCTACTCAAAGCATAAAATCTGATGGTCACAGTTACTTACAAAATGTGCAAGAGGAAAAAAAGGGGCTCTTGGCCTCAAACGGTTCTAAAAAGGCAAACTGAGACATGAAGAAAATAACACAAATTGTCATGGTGACATTGTTATAAGATCATTTACTGCGTCAGGAGGGTAACAGGCTCTCAGAACCTTTTCAGTGGACTGTAAAAATGCAGGATGTGTCCTAAGAATTCATTAAATCGATGGTGGTTATTACCTCCCCACAGACCTGAAGGAGAACATATCAACTGCAGGTGTGCATGTATAAAAACCATAACAATTTCACAGCAAATGACTTTTTATATGAAATCACTTCAAATAACACCTGGAAAAAATGTAATAATATTGCACAGTGGACCTATAAAACTAAAAGAATCATACAAGGAGGCTAATGTGACCTATAGACATAAAGAAAAACGTTTTTTGGAGTCCAAAATGGTTTAACTGTCATCTGACTCCTTTTCTAATGGAATGCCTTATTTGCAGGTCACACAAAGTGGATGGAGAAGGAGATGAGTAGATGGATTTGGGCCTCATCTGTAATATCACGGGGCTTCTGGTCGCTTACAGGGAAGAAAGAACAAAGCCAAAATAAAAAGTCTTGATCTACTGCATTGTTTATGTACAGAGCCTCATCTATGATTCAGAAATATGGATTGTGAACAAAAACTGAAATCCTTGTCTGAAATTAGCTTATTTCAAAGTGAAAAAAAAATCTTACAATTTTACATTTAAATTCAAAATTTCAATAGATGTCGGCGGGATGATCCAGGTGTGTCTCTCATCTGGACATTAAAGGACGTTTTGAATAGAGCGCAGGGATTTGAAAGTTTGTGTTTTACACCAAACTACCATCAAATGGAGTGAGTTATTTGCTGTAGAAACCATAAATCCAGTCGCTGGAAACAGTTGCACAGATACAGCAGATGTCCGCAAATAAAACAAATTTATAAGCCTAGGAAGTATGACTGTGATCTCTTACTTCATGTTTGAAAATACAAGGTTAGCATCAGGCTGAGACTGTGTTTGCATGCTAAAATCTGTGTTCCGTTTTTGAATTTATGCGACCCTCACTCTGGCCAGAGAAACATCTGAACACATACCTGCAATTCTAATTCAGCTGTTAGATGCTGTACATCTCATCTCCAGGCACCACAAATTAGATATATTTTTTTCTGACAGTTATCATCATCTGCCTTCTCTGTTAATAATTCTAGTAAAAATAAGTAACTCAACATATTTGCAAGCACATTATTAACTACTGTTTTGCAGTTTCCTGCTTCCTTTGACATGTTTTTCTCTGGATTCCTCTGCTTTCAGGCATTTTATACCAAGAATCAATTTTTTTAACTCTAATTTTTATGACCAGATGCAAAGTTCATGTCCTTAAAGACACTGCTGCGTGGTATAGTTACAACATGATTAATCCTCGTAAACAAGTATTAAAGTTACAGCTCAGTGCACCGTCAAGTAATTCTGAAATTAAGAAGAAATCTATGTGTTATGCTCCTTTAAAGTAGGGACTTGACGAGAAAATTTGACAAGGTAATACATTTACAAGTATATAAGGAATGAATGAGTAGATTATAATTGCTTGTTGAAGATATTTCTTTTACCAGTTATTGCTGAAAACCAGGTAATTCTAGGGTATGCATGCATTCTTTTGTCACAACACAGGCAACTTTTTTAATAAAAGGGAATATGTCATTATATGTCTTCCTGTTTTCATACACAACCAATATTCAATTACGCACTCTCTAATCTCAAGATCAAAGCTTGCCACTAATGAAAGAAGACTACACATAATGCAGATCCTCTGCAAATCCTGAAAACCACAGAGGAGGGTGGAGAAAAACTCAATTTTTTTGTGTTTATATATAGACATGGTGATTCCACCTCTCAATCACCAGAATGGATGGGATGTAAAAGATCCGCCAGACACACATGGATGCGCACAAAGAAACAACACGGACATAATGAGACAGGCAGTTTTCAGTTGCTATTCCTGTGCTAATTAAAGTCACAAATCACAAGTTTTTTTTTAAAGTTAGCATTAGTTATTCATAAATTTATGAAGAAAAAAAAACAATAATACAATTCATAGTAGCAATTTTAAAGTACCAACAGATTAAACTTGATTTTATAGTTCTTGTTTTTTGTAGCCTGAACTGATTATATTCAAACAAGAATGTGTTTAAAACAGGACGGAATAACACAAAGATGTTGTGTTATTCCGTCCTGTTTTAAACCCATGAAAAAAATAAAAGTCATTAGTTTTAGCTAATGAC
>NW_006799966.1:2006336-2071296 GCF_000485575.1 Poecilia formosa | reverse complement strand
TGGATGGATGGATGGATGGATGGATGGATGGATGGATGGATGGATAGTTTTGGCTAATAACCAGGAGCAGGTGCATTTATTCTATATGATAGTGAACAATGTGGGAAAAATCAATCTTACTTAATTGTATTTGACATATTTTGAACCTCTCCATAGGTTTTACTTTGGATATACGATACTGAAAATATCTGTAAAGTTGGACTGCTGTCTGGTCATTGTTGTGAAACTCAATTTTTAAAGTCTGATGTCTGACACGATTTTAATGTTTCACGTCAAGAAAAAAAAAAAAAAATTCTAATTCCATGCATGGGTACTATTTTTACCAAAGAATCTGCTGCTTTGTTATTGACAAGGCTAGTCAATAACAATGATTGATGACATAAATTACACACGGCAAGTCAAAGCTTACAATCTTACAAATACTGTGCAGACTTTTATTCCAGACAATCCCACAGGTCAGGCCCAGTCTGGAATTGTTCCTTGGATAAACCCAGGCTCCCTCTCAGAAGAAAAGTATGCAAACAGTCAGTGTATCTGACACTCAAAACATTGCTATACCACAGGTGCAAGTTTTCCATATCTATTAGCATGTGCTCCACCCACAAATTTCCAATCAAAATAAACCAGGAACCCATAAAAATTGCTCTTAAAAATGGGAGTGATTGTCTTTGATATTTAATATCCTTTAATTGAAACCAGACAGCTGAATTATGGCGCTTTTTTTTTTTTTTTGGACGGCTCCATGGTTTCCATCAGTCGAAGGGGATTCCTGAGTAATATCCTGAGGAACACTAGATTTCCTTTTACAGGAAAACCAAACAACGTAACACGTCATTGTTTTGCACTGGTTTCATGCTCAAGCTGTATCGTAGCTCCTCTTACCAGTAGTAGTCACTCATTCAGTCTGCCTCTTGCAGTCGGTGGGTAAGTTCATCTTTCCCTTCACATGTGGAAGGGCAGGGTAAACATCTGGTAATCTTTGTTTCAGTTTCTCAGGAGCTCACCAGGCTATGGTTTTGCTGTGTGTACTCAATCTTCTCCAATTACATAGTTGCTGGCTGCTCAACTGAGGTTACAAGAACAAACCATTTGGGATTGCAGAGGGCCTTTACAAAATAGGTGTTGTTCAAAAAAATCTGTGCAGTTATGGAAACAAGAGTAACTAAAAGAGAAAATATAAAAAGAGCTGTAAGAATGAAAAAAAATGAAATAGGCTCAAGAACATGACGCCTCATATATAGAGAAATATGTTTTTCTTTTGTTGCTAATTTCCTTTTTAAAAAAATATGAAGACAACCTGAAAAAATATGTTTTTAGTTGCTCTGAAACTCGAGGACAGATTTCTGATCCAAGATCACACCAGAACTTTTACTTTGTTTTTCCTTTAAACCCACTCCCAAACCAAAAATGATTACAATTATTCTCTTGATTTGTGGTTTCACTGACTTCAAAAGTTCCAGCCCATGACATTAAGCTGCCGGCTTCACTTTGGAAGTTATTAAAAGAAAATGATTTCAGCCTGAAGCTGATGGTCCACACCCTCATTAGAGATGCAGTCTATTGTCCCAGCATAACTTTTGAACCACTTTTTGGAGAGATCATTCAAAACATGTAAAAAAGTCTTGCAAAAGTACTCTTTGAACTTTTTCAAATGTTGTTGTGCTACAGCCACAAACCTAAATATTTTTTTTTCTTTGGTGATAGTCCAACTCAAAGTAGTTCATACCTGTGAGTAGGAAAGAAAATAATGGATTGAGTTTGATCCGTTATACAAATAGGGAAATGTCTTTGCATTCAGCTAAAACAAGTGAATCATTTCTTACAACATCCTTTCATTCAAATTATAGTTGTGTTTTGGGAAATAGCTTTACTGCCTTTACCAACTTTGAAGTGTATCTCTACCAGTTTAAACCACATCTGGAAACTGATAAGTTTCATAATTATTCTTTGCAAAATAGATCAATCTCAGTCAGATTCTAAGGGAAGTACCTGAATGCGTCCAGAGATTCTCAGCCACAATTTAGGTCTGCTCTTTGATTGGACCATTCCACATATATGCTTTAATAAAAAGCATTCTGTAGCAATAATGTCATTGTCCTATCTACAGTGAACTTTCATGTGTCTTCTAGCAGGTGTATGTAGCTGGTGTCTTCCAGGATTGCTCTGCATTTAGCTCCATCCAGTTAATCTGCAAAGAAATCATTACTGATATAAATTTGTTATAAAAGTATTACTGATTGCACTTTAAAAATGAGGTAACTTTATGTTATTAAAGGTAAAGTTTAAACAGTAATGATTTCTTGGTTAATGTCAAGTTGTCATAACAAAGACATTTTGAATAATGTCAACTTTGTATTAAGTGTCATAATTTACCGAATGACGCTTTATGACAACAGTCATAAATATTCATGAAGACTTATTCATGTTCATGACATGTGTTATTTCATGTTTATGACAGTGTCATGACAGTCTTATTCACCCCCTTCAAACAAACTGTTACCTTTTGCTTTTGCTTAGCTTACCAAAGCACATACCTTCACAAAAATGCTTTTTCTTCGGTTTTATTTTAATATTTTTTTTTTCTTTCGCCAATCTTTGCCACAAAAAATGGACACAAACGTTTCAAGGGGTTTTCACAAACGTGTGTACTCAGAAATTGGTGGATGTTTACATTAACCTCCCAAATCATACTGACAAGTTTTACCACAAAAGCAAAGAGCCAACACATGCTGTCCATGGCTACTATCCTTTGTCCCACCCAGACGCTGCATGTGTTGCCATCCTGCTGAAACGCAAACCCCAAATTCAGCTGTGTTTGTTATTCTTGCGGCAGCTCTTGGTGAACACACAACGCCGTCACATCGTACCTATAACAGCAGGGCAATATTTCAACAACAATCTGTTTGGTCAGCTGTGATGACATCACTCGGTGGTCAAATACATGTGTTTGCTGGAATGATAATTAGGATTTTTTAACAGGTTCCCAGCTAGCAAGGAACCTAGACAAAGTCCTTATTTCCTACCAAACGTTGACATCAAGTACAGCGATTCAAGACAAACTATGCTTTTCTGCATGTTTAAGTGGTGTCCAGACCTTGACCCCAAGGAGTTGTGCTGTTATTACTGTTTTTGTTATGGATCCACTTTTAAACAGCACAGGCTGTATGATTGTCCCTTTTAATTACCCTGCCACAGCATAAACAATAGCTTAGACTTAATGCCAGTGTTGTCCGTGAGATCAATGGCCTGCCATACTAATGACTGTTTACTTACTACAGAAAATAAGTAACCAAGAAAGTGCATTTTTATCCTAAAATGACCCCAGTGTCAGGCAACAATGAGGTGACTGGGGTACACATCCTTAGCTTTAATCAGACATCCAGCCCTGCTGGCTGGTGCAACAACCTTTACTTGACTCATTTATTTCCAGCCCTTTTATCAGTTCATTTCAACCAAAGTCATTACAACATAGCAGATTTAAATACACTCTAATGAAATATAAATCCATAGCTCCAAACGCTGGGGTTCTGCAGTGTGGCAACAGTCTGGTGGGTAATTTATTGTGGGAGTTAAGTGTTTCCATTTGCAGTAAGAGCCACTAAAAACACACTCGCTAAGGGTTTCTGGGGGGCCGACTTGTAAAAGTACCATTGCTGTGTGAACAGGCCGATGCCCTGACAACCTGCTTGGGGGAGGTGCACATAGATGGGCTTTAGATGAGTTCACAATCTTGTCATCAAAAAGGGAGGCAAATTTGATAAAGCTCAACTGGGGTTCAGAACTGGAACTAAACAAAACAGAAGGATTCAACATGTTTTTTAGAGGAAAAAAAGCAAAACACCCATTACCTTTCACTCTAAGAAGCCACATTTGCCTGTTTTGACTCACGTGAAATGGATAAAGTGAAGACATAATAGTTTGCCTGCTGAAAACACTTATTTCAAGCACAATAGTGTTACCACCTGAAAAAGCTTGGAGTGTGTTTTAGGCATTACCATCAATGTTTTTATATGGAAAAAAAATGAAAGACTTTTTGCAGCATTTTTGCTGAATCATCAAAAACTGTAAATCTCTCCAGATTTTGGTGGCCAGGTTAGTGTATTTCCTATTAACACTGAAATAGAAATAAATCAAGAGGAGTCTCTATTGTTTCCTGGGCTGAAAATTGATTTTAAACTTTAAATTTTTCTTTATACCTTTCTTAAAATGTGTCATGTCACCTGGAACGAGAGTTTCCTCACGGACTGCTGTTTTGGATAAGTTGTGAAAAAGGCTGGAAACACCATGTTCCTACATCGTTAATTGATGCAGATAAAGGTGAATAGGAACGGCTATCACTCAGGATTGTCCACTTTAAATCTTTGGTTTAAGGTAAGCAAGAACCCATGTCTTGAGGGAAGAGTGCACAACACACTTCATACTGTAGCTTTGACAAACTTGATTAGAGTTATCACCCAGGCCACCTGGGTAACAGTAGCTGTTGTTTGTCCATTTTATACTTTTTTTTTTTACTTCTCTGAGTACAAAGTGTCTGCTTATGTCTACAGATTGCAGTAAATCAAGCACAGCTCTCTCTATATGTTCCTTCTACATGTTTAGCCACAAAAATCAGTTTCAGATTTTTTTTCTCATCTGAGCCAAATTAATTGAGTTTGAATACAGTGGCAGTGTGATTGTATTTCAGTATTTTAATTTGCATCCATCCACCACATAGCATCAAATTGAATTGACATTTTGTAGATGAACTAACTACAGATGGACTTACAGAGTTTGGGTGGAATGACAGACACTGTACTCTAAATGACATGTTGATAGCTGTGTTGCTGTAGTGCACATTTACAATCACAAGTAAGACACAAAATGAGTACTTGGAGAAAATGAAGGCTTGCATAAGCACCGCATAGAAGTACTGCAAAGAAATCTAAGATATGCCTGTGCACATGTGTATGAATCTTTATTAAATTTGAAGAAAAAGTCAGTTTTTTTTTCAAAAGGTCCTCTAAGTAATATTCTGATTTCTGCGTTGCTATAATGCAATTTTACCTTCACAAGTAAGACTGAATCTGAGTATGTAGAGAAAAATGCAATTTGTAAAATCATCACTGTAGTCAGTTATAGGGAAAGTAAGCTCCTTTAAAAAAACCTGCATGGGTACCAGTTTGACAGGTCTCCAAGCTACTGTTCTAGTACAATATTTCTTCTAACTTTTTCCTCCAAGAGTTGTGCAATATAACACTATACGAGTACCAATGTCTGTGGTGGAGGCAAAACACCCTAAGCAACAGTAGTAAAATCAGCAAACAATACATTGTTTACATTTAAGTCGCTAGACGGACATCAGGTGAGCTGTAATGTCAGATTTCACCTGGAGTGAATTTGAGACTGACACTGCTGTGCAAAACAGCGGCCAAGTTTGGTTTGGCCCTGTCAATGTTATCCATGTTGCGCAGAAATGGGAAAGGCCAGAAAACCAAGAATCAAGCCACTGAAAGATCAACAAAAACATTACAATGAGCAACAGCACATGATTTCAGCATGCAGCTCAGCATCTGGGAAAGTACCGTAACAGCCATGCTGAGCAAATTCACGAGTAGATAGAAACCATAGATAGAATCAAATCCAAACAACATATTTGCACGGATGGATAATAAATGAAGTCAAGGTTAAATATAAATCCACATGCTAATCTCTATATGATGTATAACTTTGCCTAAAAAAAATAAGAAAAAAACATCGTCATATAGTAAGAGGAATACAGAAAGTGTCGATGTAAAGAGTCATACCACTTTCTATTTGAGAGAGCACATTGACCCCCTGGTATTGCTCAGGCACCTTCTTTCCAGGAATGTATTATCCCAGTTCTAATGTTAAGCACAGGACCTTGTTTCCTGAAACCAGAAACTCCCACAGCAAAAGAAAACGTAGCAACACCTGCAATGGTGAGGGGTCTGTCCAGGATGTGAGTCAAGAATCAGGATGTTATACTCGGATAAAGCCAAACAGACTAAAACCGAGATTTTCTGTAGTAATTCACTGATGTGTCTGGGTCTGGCTTAATTAACACACCATTCATACTTTCAGATGTGTAATATTAACTGTCATAATTTATGTATTAAAACTGAAGTGACTCTACAATGCTAAATGGAAATTGAGCAAAAGAGCAGATTTTTATTTTTTTATTTTTTATAAAGACTGAAAACCCCATTGAAGAGAAATATGACTTCATCATTTGGAGTGCAGCGCAACCCTCGTGCCCTTGTTGCCCACAGTCTCGAGCTGTTTTTTTTTTTTTTCTTCCTTGTAAGCACTGAGTGATGTGCCTTCAGTAGAGACATGCCTCTTTGAATGAAAGCTCTTACCACAGGACTATCATGTAAACAGGCTTGGAAGTCAAGGCCAACAAAATCCCTTGTGTCTCCATACCATCCGTTTAGAAGGCAAAGCTGGATCTCATGTATCTGTGGTCAGACGAGACCGCCGCCACTTCCTCGTATTGCGAGTGCTGCTTCAAAACCACGCCAGCGTGTTGTCTGTTTCCCTAAGCTTTTTTTTTTTCTTTTTAAAGGGTTGGAATTCAAGAAACCATGTGCCGTGCTTCTGAAGTTCAGAACTTCCAAACATTTCACTGTTTATCAGTGGAATCAACAAAATAAATGGCCCACAATTAAATCACTCTCATCTGGGCAAGAATATTTATAGTGTCACACAAGAGTAAGAGCTCTGTGTTGTGCTAAGTGTTTTCATGATCCAATTTTTCATGGCAGTGATACGTTTACGCTCACTGGGACCAGACTGGAATGAGGCTGTCTGCCTTATTTTCAATGCCCCTCTTTTTAATACCAAGTTCTACGGCACAAAATGTTGATCATGTTTAGGTCAAAATGTCACTACAAAAATTAAACTGCTTTAATAGTTTTTCATCACTTAAAAACTAAACAACAGCCGCATAATGGAAGATCCCTGAAACCACGATTTACACAAATCAAATCATACCTTTTATATGATGTCAACTTCCACTAAATGTTTTGTAATTAGCATGTTAACTTGTTGACAAAATCTGTTCACAGAGTAATGTAAACATCTTCCAAAGAAGTTAAAAGCGCGATTATGGTAATTTCCTCTTTGTAAATAGGACGTTTTTGCTAACAAGTTTGAGACTTTACCATTAGTATTCCTGCAGCTGGTAGCAATAGCAAGCACAGGCCATCTGGGTTAGTTTTCAGACCTCACTGCTCATGGAAAATATATGTTTACATACAAAATATACATACTTCATACTGTGATTTATAAATGTAAAACATTGTGAAAGAAATGTAAACTTGTAGAACACTTTGGCATTAGGGTATTGGCTACACTAATTTGGTGGGAATTTGATGACTTTTTTCTTTTTAATTTTGTTCCGATTTGTGGCTCACAATAGTTATTTTTATTATTATCTTTGGAAAAACACAAATAACTATTTTTATTGACTAGGCAGTGGAAACTTGCAGAGGAATGGCAATGACATCAAATGTTTCTTTTGGGCATCGGCGCTGAAGAAAATGGTGACCCAAGGCATTTAAGATTGAATGCGAGTTCATAAAGTGAAAACTTACAAGGCAATTTACCCATGTAAGCAAAGAGAACTCTAGTAACCTTATAAACCAGCAACTACCCTCATATTTTAAAGCACTTTTTGGAAGATCCATCTGCCTGTTATTCAACACAGCGGTAAATGGCAACTTTGTTGCTAATCATCAGGCTCACAGTCATTAATCATGATACTAAAAAAATTTGTTTTCTTATTATTTCTGCTGCTGTCTAGTCCAAGCAATGAATCATGGGGTTTGAATTCAAAATCAATTTCAGTATAAAATATATAACATGTGCATGAAAACACTACATATTTTAACTCTATCAAAACAAGATTGATCCGAAATAAATGTTTTTCTTATGGCTTGACAATATATTTTTTGTTGTTTAAGTTGCTCTTTTAGTGCAATTGATTGCTAAAAATGAAAAGCAATTGCACTTTACTTTACTTTAAGACCAGCTTAAAGTAAAACATGTCAGGGTTATTACATAATAAAATAATTAAAATGACATTAAGCAGTTTTATGTCAAAAGAAATTATTGGCTCATATTGATTTCCTACTTCACTCAATGGAAGAAGGCAAGAGGAGTGAAGAAAAACAATGAGCAGTAAAAAAAGAAAAAAAAAAAGAAAGTTCTGCAGATGGCAACTGCAATGAGTAATAAAGTAACCGAGTTATTTTAACAAACCATTCAATATGCTAATTAGAAGTTCCACAAAAAGTTAAAAGTTAAAAATATGTATATTTGTTGAGCTTATTTCACTTTTATTGCACATATTATGCTACACAGACTCAGTCAGTGCATACAATAGAAGGAAAAATGAGGTGAATCTTACTGATAGTCAAAGCTATTTACTTACTTACATCCAATGACAAATTAAGTTAACGGTAGAAATAGATGTAGATCATTTCAGAAGTTGGTATAGATGCATTAAATGTACAGTAATACACCTAGTTACTTTGACATGCTCCAGTTTAGTCGCAAATCATCTCTAGGTCAAATCTTTATCTCATGACACACATAACATGTACCTCTCTTGCATTTTCTTTGACAAAAACAACAACAACAACAACAAAAAACACTCAGAGCAAATAAAAATTTTAAACGAAAAAGTTCAGTTTAAATAACAAAGGATGTATAATGTTAACATATGTGCTTGTAATGTACACTAGATAAATTAATCCTAAAGATAAATGTGTATTTTCTCCCCTTTCATAGAATGTCCAAAGTTTTATTAGTGTTCAACTATATATTGATTTTTATTTTCAAATAACATTTTCCCTTATTTCTGTAAAATAAGTCATACTGACACATGCATAAGAAAGAGACAGACTCCTTTTCAAAAAGGATAAGTGAAACATATAACCTGAGAAACATAAAAATGAATTGTTACAATACATTATCTAGGACAAATGCATCACTGGGAAGAGAGAAATTAACTGTATCCTTCTAAATCATGAACAAAAAAGAGATTACAAGGCTTGAAATGATGTTTTTAAAAATGCTAAACACTGATTTGGCAAACTGAAGCTCAAACTTAAAAGAAAAATACATGAATAAAGCTTAAAAACAGTCTTTTCTGTTAAAGAAGTATTGCAAACTTTGGAAGGTATGTGTTGCCTAATTGCATTGAAGAACCAAAGTTCTATTTTTACAGCAAGTAATATTTAAGCTAGATTTGTGGGAACACCTCAGGACCACCCTACAAATTAGAGATCCATCCAGTTACATCTTTAAGTAGCACTAAATCTTAAGAACTATCAAGACCATGTGTCAGTTTTTAATGCTTACTTCGAGCAGAAAGGCCATCTAAGGCACATCATGGAGTGACGTGCTTTGTTTTTTCTTCATCAGTCTTTCCTCTACAGCAGCCTTTTCATGCGACATGTGTGCTTCCCAATGTGCATGGTGGCTCGGTCTGTTGAGCTCGTCAGGACGTCCAGGACCTCGTCCTGGCGCTCCAGCTCCGTCTCCGCCTCCAGTGCAAGGTTCTTTAGCTGCATCAGCATCTGCTTACAAACATAACACCGCACAGGAGGATATATTCAGTTGGGTCAATATTTTCACAACATGTCAGCCTCCTGAGAGCACGGGTAACCAAGTAACAACATAACGGGATGACTATTTCAAAATCACTAAACAATAGAGCAGTCTTAAGGTGTTTTAGAGTGAAAGACCCATTAAGATTAAGGCCCTCTTTCACAAGGTTGACCTGGCAAAGACAGCAGCAAATGTCATAGTAGACAAGACAGACTAAGTCCAAAACAAGCATAACAAATACAAAACGCAAGCTATGTGACAAAGAAAAAACAGTTTTTGTTATAGAAACAATTTATAATTTAGCAACAGTATCTATTTTAGATTTAACGTACAATTTAAAGGATTTCCGTTACTGGTTTGTTCAGATGGAGCAGAGGGCTTTCACTCAAGCACATTTTGACAACTTTAGCTCATATTTGTATGTACAGGGGACAGATAAAATGAAAGCTTCATCTATTTCAGTTTGGACATAAGGAGCAAAGAGATACAAAATGCCATTTGAGGCAAAACGGCTTACAGTTCTCCAAAGGAAAGTGAATAAATAAGTAGAAACCAAGGTAATAACAGTTTTATAAACCAGAGTCATCCAGTGTGAATATTGCCTTACACCCATATGGGTTACAACAACATCCCCAAGCATGTGACAACCAACAGAGCACTGTTTTATCAAACATCTAAAGACTATGGCACAGACAGTGGAAGAATCTCACATTCTAGAAAGTCGAGCTCTGCCTAATTATTTTACCTAAATCCTTTACGTTAAGCCAGAGATAGAGTTGATTTGAATCACAGCTTATTCTTTGGCCAATCTGACTGAGTTTTGGCTATTTTTTAAAAAAGGAATGGGCTAAAACTGCAGTCCCTAGTAGACCCCAAAAGAATTTCTTTCTGTTTTACATTGTTCATGTGTTTCGTGTTGGTCTATGAAAATCCAATAAAATCATTTGAAATATGTGGTCATTATGGGAAAAATGTTTGAAAACTTTGTATGGGTTTGGATACATTTTTTTATAGGCATAACATTCTCATTTGGGTGTTAAAATGCCTGCAAATACATTGGGCTTCAGTCTTAATTTAGAGCACTATCATGCTTTTTTTTTTTTTCTTTTGCTCTCAAGAAATATGTTTCGATGTTTAATGTCTGTGGATCTATGATGCAATAAGTCAATGCTGAGGATCTAAGGGGCATTCAGCTGCCACAACCTGCCAATACAGCAAGAAAGAAGTGCTATCTTCTCTCAGGGGAGCGTTGCTAAACAATGTTGTTTATGTTCGACTTTCTGTGAGTTTAGGGGATATTGTGACTACATGTCCACGGTCTAAAAACCATGTTTGTGATGATTAATGGGACGGTTTAAATATACTGCACTCTGCCACGCAAAACCCAATAAACACTCACTTCAAACTCTACCAAGCTCGTGTCTAAGCCTGTATTATTTTATACACACTCACACAAACCATGCTCATGCAGCAGCTGACATGATGTCAGGTCTCACCAGCTGCTTTCTGTGGACATTTCACATGGGCATGAAAACAGCCACAGGCAATGGATTAGAAAGCAGATAATGTCAATACACTCCAAGAAACATGTGCATTCACTCACTCAGGTCTGTGACTTCACACTCTAAACTAAAATGACATGACGGCATCATACCTTGCAGTATTTTCAGTCATTGCTTACACAATAGTAAGATTATAAATGATGAAAAAAACCTCCAAAATTAAACATTTAGGCTACAGCTCACAGAATAATATGAGCGAAAATTACAAAAAACAGTGCAGCGCATTGATGAGGTGGCTTAGACATGAAAAACAGAAAGAAAAAAAAAAACGAATAAGAACTTCAACACGTCATAGGTCTGCATGGCACAAAAGAGTTTTGTGTTTCAAATAGTAAACGGTTTTTATGGTTCATCACATTTATTTCTTAGTAAATGTTCGACATTCAGACATGGTTCAGATTCAAAAGTTCCGTTTTGTACTGATCTACGACCCGATTGCTAGTTTACTGACTTTTTGCAGATGAAGTGCAGAAGTAGTGAGGGAAAAAGTGAAGAGTGGTGTTGTCCTTCTTGCAATAGCAACATTTAAACAAATGCAACCTATTCTGATTTACGTTTTACCATATCAGAGAGGCAACAATACTTATCTTCTTCCAGTCTAGTGTTGGACCAAATATATTCTTTATTCTTAATTCTACTTTTACTAATGCCTTGCAATTCCACCTTCAAGTATTTTCTTGTTCGCGTTGTGTTTTCCTTTCAGCCTGGTAAATATGGTTTAATGATCTAAGCCATTGTATTAAGTCTAGCTATGAACTCAGGGTCACTATTTTAGTCATGGCAGTGGACGGCGATGCAGTGTAGGTATCTGCACTTAACTCAGGCCTCGGAACAGCGAATCTAAATACACTGTCTAAGACAGCGTATCTAAGACTAGATTGTCATCTTGAATTATGTTCGGAGCGTGGTGTGTGCACTAGTACTGCATAGAGTCCTAGAGCTGGCAGCCTGTGAACCCTTATCAGGAGAGGACAATAAAACATTTGAAAGCACAATGGCCAAGCTGAGCTTTACGACCGGCCCAGTGCTGGTAATGCTTTCAAACGTTTATTTAAGACATAGCTTTTACGCCAAAGCAGCAGCGAAGCGCTGTGTAATATTTAACTAAATTTATAGTGAAGGGTCATAACAGTGAATCACAGGGATAGGTGAATAGTCATGAAGTGCGTTCAAAGGAATACTGTAGCACCATCAGGAACTCTTTTAGACTTGTCAAACCTAAGGCTTTGAGAAATGGGTGGCCCAAGGAGCTTTGGGGACTTCAGCTTTCTGGCTGCTCTGGAATCACACAAGCTATCATGTGACTTTGGACTGAGTAGTAGAGTCGTTAACCGATCTGCCTTTTTATTAGGTACACTTTGCTAGTACATTGTTGATTCCCCTTTTGCATTCAGGACCGCCTTAGGTTTTCATGGCATAGAATCAACAAGGTGTCAGAAACATTTCTCAGAGATTGCGATTTATATTGACATGATAGTCACTGCGGATTTATTGGCTGCACATCCATGATGCTAGTATGCCATTCCACAACATCCCAAAGTTGTTCTATATTACAGAATTGAGATCTGGTAACCAAGGAGACCATTAAAGTAGAGCAAAACTCACTGACTCCTTTGAGATAATCTGATACTTTTATGCTGCTATAAGTAGCCATTAGAAGATACACTGTGGTCATAATGGGACAGAAATGGTTCGCAACAACACTATAAGTAGACTGTGGAGTTAAAAAAAAAAATGCTCAGTTGGTACTAATGGCAGAAAGCTTGATAAATGGAATTTCCTACTCCAGCACAGCACATCACCAGGATCAGCCTAAACTATAAATAAAAGACAGGAGGGAATCAATGCTTTCATGCTTAAATTGAATTCTGTCTCTACTATATCATGGTCACAGCTGAAATTAAGACTCATTAGATCAGGCAATATTACTCAGTCCAAGTTTGGTGTGAGCTGTGGTCCATGTTTGCAATTTTTAGATAACAGGAGTGGCACTTAATCTGTTCTCCTGCCAACATACCCCATCAGCTTCAAGGCTGGACACGTTGTGTTCAGAGACGGCGTTCTAAACAACCTTGTCCAAACAATTGTTAAATTTGAACTGCTGTTGTCTTTCTATCATCTCAAACTAATCTGCACATTCCCCTCAGCTACCATAAAGGCCTTTTTTACTAAAACACAAGGCCCTCCTTGAATACTTTGAGTTTTTTTTTTTTTTTTTTTTACACAGTTTTCTATAAATCTCAGAGATGAACGTGCCTGATAACCCTGCAGATGAAATGTTTCTTAAATACTCAGTACAGTTTATCTGGCCCCAACATCAGAGCAATGCACTTTCTTCCACATTCTATTGCTTCCTTTAAGCTTCCCTGTATGTAGATGACTAGATGCACCAGATGTTTGCCATATAATTGACTGACTTCAAGCAGCTGAACAAGTGTACCTAAAGCAGCGCCCAGTGAGTGTATGCAGTAGGTAAATCTTACAGTCATTAATTTATTTCAGTCTTACATGGTTCAAACTTATGGAACAAAGCGAACATGGGTTACTGTAAGTTTCACATGTAATTTCAAGATCTCAGCAACCTCAAGCAGTGAGTCACAAACATAAGAAAAAAAAAATGTCAGCGTAATGCGCCTGAATTTGCGTCACTGTTTAGCTCTTGCCACCACAGACCATGTCTGTAACAGCTCTCAGCGCTGTGAGGTACTGAATGGAAAAGGCACTGACCAAATAACTGACCGTACTTCTTTTCCTCTCTTAAACCCAGGATGGACTTTTGGTTTGTGGGCTCACCAAATAACATTTAAATACATGGGATAAAAAATAAAAAATCATAGCAGAAAATTGTGGCTCGGAATGGAAACATGAAAATACATGTTGCTGTAACTGTAAGATTATTTACAATAACAGCAAACGTCATTTTGAGACACTATGCAGACTACATGTGGGCTTTTTCAGCTCAGCCACCTGTCTTGTTTATACAAATATGGAAACTGTTTAAGACCTCCATAGTGCAGCTATATTTTTTTTATACAGGGAATGGAAATCCAGCTTTCTCACCTGCTTGAGTTCCTGGGCCTCAGCCTGACTGACAGACGGCTGGAGGGCTTGCACCTGCAGCTGGGACAGCTCTCCTGCCGGGAGCTCCACTGGGAGCTCTGTGTCTTGGCACTTCTGCATCAAACCTGCTTCCATTGGGTGGAGGTGGAGAAAAAGTGCAGAGTGAATACAATATGTTGTTTATAAGAAAACCAGACAGCAAACTCTGAGTGCAGCAACTGAGGCAATCAGGGTGAATTGACTCATCCGAATATATTTTTGTCACAAAGAAACACCAATAGCTGTGGTGAAATGTTTTTGAATGTGGATGCACTTCTGAATGCTTCAGGATGAGAACATGGATCTTTGCTGCCACTCAGTGGTCAAATATATATCCAGCACGGCAAAAGAACAAAAAAAACATTTGTTTTACCGTCGTTCCAGATCGTCCCTTCTTTGTCAGGAGATGAAAGCGGAGTTGCTTTGAAGGCTACGTATTCACTTGTAAACTCCATCTTCTTTTTGTACTGCATCTCTAACACAGACATGGCCTCTGGCATCTTGGCTGACAGAAACCTGTAACATATATCTGGTTTCCCTATGAACCGCTGCCTGACTGTGATCTCGTAGGGGCTGTGCACCCTAATTTCGTCGATTTCGTTGCGTTCAAATCGGTGGAGGAGGTGGCAGCTGGTGTCTCGCACCTCCAGCGAGGACACTAGCACCAGCAAACAACCAGGCTTCAAGTCCGAGTCTCCGCCTTTGGACACCACTGCGGGGATACTCGCGATCACCTTGCTTCTGCTGGACACTTTGCCCGCGGAGATGGCAGCTGCAGCCTTGGAGGCGTCCTCAGCTTTGGCCTCTTGCTGAGTCTTCCAGGGGAGTTTACCGAAAGGCCACCAGGATGGAGACTCAAGTTCTGAAAGAAGTCTGAAGAGACACAGATAATGTAAAGTGCCATGTAAAAGTACCTGTAATCTTTGTGCTTTTTTTTTTTTCATGCTCTCTTATGTTACAGTCACAAACTTAAATGTTTTATTGAGATCTGATACAACTACCGGTAATCAACTGAAAACATTGTATAACTGTGAAGTTAAAGGGAGAAAATGTGTTTTCTATTAATGAACATTTTTAGAAATAAAAATATTACAAGAAGTTGATTTCTTTTCAGCCCCCTTTTACTCTGACACCCTAAATGAAATCCAGCCTGCCCAATTGCCTTCAGAAGTCCCCAAGTCTGAAAACAAGAACCAGACATTAGAGAGCAAACAACATCATGAAGACCAAACAACGTGCCAGATAAGTCTGTGTGGTTACACTGTTCACTCCATCCTTCAAAAATTCAAAGAGAAAGGGCAACTGGAAACTAAGGATAAACTGATATGATATCCAATATTAATACTGCTGATATGGGCAATAATCATTCCCTACAATTTCGACACCATGTAAAACCGTCCATACCACCCATATCGTTTCTCTGCTTAAGTTCAACAAACCATAATAACAATGGATGCAAAATATTAGGCATAACCATCACCTGTTAAGTGACCGTACAAATATCACATGGCCAAACCCAGCCCTCTCCTGAAACACAAGCGGCAACAAGATCACTACTCTTCCTCAACAGACGAGTAGCAAGATTACAGCCACTGTTAGAAAAAAAAGTCATAAGAAATCATGCATGCAGCAGGACATCAAACCTAAATTGTCAGTGCCAGATAAAACTGTTTAGGAGCAAAGCATATCCATATGTTGGAAAGTTAAAGTCTAAACCAGGATTCTACCAAAAACCAACTAGGACTCAGAGGGCAAGACTTAACGAACTGGTCCAGGAACAGGGTGAATACATGTGCATCCAACACTTCTAAGATTATATCTGAAAAAAAAAAGTGCTAGAGAAGTAGAGCATGAACAAGAGCAGATTATGTTTTTGTGCAGCTCCAGGTCACGCTCTATCAAAAAAAAAAAAAAAAGGTTTGGAAACCATGTATCATTTTTCTTCCACATCATAGAGATGCACTACTTTGTGCTCATTTTTTAGTGATTTGCATGTGACTATTACACTGTTACTTTTTTCAACTTTGATAGACACAATGTGGTAAAAGTAGCTCAATTAAGAAAATTGATAATTACTTATCAGCAACACCCAGATCAGAGTCAATCTTCTCCAATCCTTGCATCATGTTGTCAAACTGCTCTCCCTGGTGGCTGAGGACTTTGCCAGTGTCCTCCAGTCTTCTCTGGGCTCCTGCCACAAGGGTAATCAGCTCCCTTCCCTTTGAAGGTTGGCCCTCGGCCCCCCGAGCCTCTGAGGTGGGTGAAAGAAGCCGCTCTCTCCAGAAATGCTCAAGCACGTTAAAAACCACCACCCGGTTGGGCTTAAGAGAACCAAACCAGTGCTTGATGTTTCCCTCCTCCAACACTGTGAGGGTGCTGAAGATGAAACTAGATGACTCCATCTTCATCTCCATGACACTGGACAGGCGGAAGCTGGCGAGACACTCCTTGCTCTGGCTTGAGATGAAGCGCACCATGGTTCTGGTGAGGGACAGGGTTCCGCTCTCCCACCTCTTCTCACTGTTGATGTAATAAGAGCCAGGCCAGGTGTGGATGGGAGCATCCCGGCTCATCTTGAAGGCAGAGAAGCAAGCTCACCTAGGTGAAAGGCAGATAAGTTTCAGTGCCAACATACATACGTTGCTGTTAGGTTAATCTACACAGTTATATCATGAGTCTGCTTTGCTGGGTGATCTACGTGTATCCTGGTTAGGAACATACTTTTCTCAAAGTAAAGCAAGCAAACCAATGAATTCGGATGAGGCGCCTGATCAGAAAAATTCCGTTTTGTCATCCGCAATACAAAATGCCATTGTAATTAAATTACCCTGCTTTCTCTTGGCTAAATGTCTTTTCAACGTAACATATACAGCGAAAACACCAGCCTGAGCATGACGTTACCTCGTATTCTTCCTAGTAACGTTGTTTATCACGGAAGTGATGTCACATCCGGGTACAGACGCGTTAACTTTCCGACTTGAAAGCACTTCCAGATTTTTGTCACCTACTAAACACGCGTGAGCGTGTCCGCCGTATTCCGAGTGGCAAGCTAAACTTGTAAAGCAGCACAAGTATAGGTGGAAACTTTTTTCTAAGTAAAACATCAGTTTATGGTTATCCAATTTTGAATTATTCGTTTAAGTTTAAACGACTAAAACAGTGTCAGGTAATACAAAATAAACAAATAAACATTACAAAGTACAAATACCACTAAACAAAACAAAGTTAAACCATCTACAATGTTAATCAAAACAGACAAACAGCTATAAACAATCTGCAACATTCAGTCATAATTTAGAAATTTAAATTCACTTTCAATAATTATAAATTCACCTTAAATAGTTTACTATTTTAAATCATGTACACAATTTATTTTAAATAGTTTACTATCCGTTACAAAACGTCTAAGTCATTTAATGATTAAACAATTTTCCCTAGCCATATAATAATAAATGGCAGATATAAAATTCTTACTGGTATTCAAGTGGTAATCAATAACAAAAATGATCATAATGTTATTGCTATTGCAGCTGCATGTTAGGAATAACATTCCACAAGTATGATACGCAATAAAAAAAGCAAATTCCGTGTAATTAGTGAAGAGAAGCCAGCAAAATTATTTTCAGTTTAAATATTTTTATCTTCTTTGTTCCCTCCACCCTCCACACATTTATTTATTTTACTTTTTTCTGAAATTTATATATATGAGGGCAAGGCCTTTATCACACTGCAGATATGTATATGGAGTGTTGTTTGGTAAGAAAAAAACAAAAAATCCATAAAGGGATTAGCAGTTTGCATTACGTTATTTGTTTATATTAAATACAAAATTTCCATAAAATATTAAATAAAATAGAATGCAAATGCTAGTCACGCTGATTTTCCTACATGCCACTCAAAACGTGGCGGTATCGTTAACGTGAGGTCATGCACTCACATGCGGCGTTTGTTCTTCTATGCCTAGATCCGCACTATACAGTTAAATGTCACTGTTTTTGTGGTAGGGGGTTCAAGAACGGGTAATGACTACGACGGTCATTTTAATGGATACATCGGAGTGACGGCAGCATTAGCGATAAAGAAACTAAATGTCAATGTTACTGACATAAGCAGAAAAGGTGTCGGTGTTATGTTTGCGTCGTTAAGAAATATTAGTCATATGGCGACCTGTTGTCGTAGTGAAAAAAAAGAGATACAAAACCCGTTAAAATGTATTTAAATTTCCAATATAGCAGTTGGCGGACGTATTCTAATTTGTTCACTCGCTTTTCGGTGTAGCGGTTGGCTAAGCTTATTAGCCTGTTAGCCTGGTTCTTGTTTACCACCATGGACAGAGACGCGTATCACAACTGCAGCAGCCTTGTCAAAATGCCTCGACAGTCATATGAGCAGTTTTGGTCTTCGCATTTTGTTGAGTACATTGACAAAGAGCTGAGTTACTCTAAGTTTTTCAGGAAGTACTTGCTGCCTAATCACCCGTGCATGTTCTCAAGAAGATTCACAGAAAACTGGAAATGTAGAAAACAGTGGGTGACAGAAGAGGGCAAACCTAATTTTCAGAAACTGCTGCAAGAGTTTGGTAAATAACGAGCCTATTTATTCATTCACAGCTGCAACCAATATCGTCATATTAACTGACTATTATTATTGTATTTTCTTGCCCTTTTTTATAGATGAGAGTCCTGTCCCAGTTGCAAACTGCAATGCGAAGGAATACAATGCGAACCCCAAACAAGTAATGCCATTGAAGGAATTTATACATTACTGGAAGGAGTACATCCAGAATGGGCACTCATCACCCAAAGGATGCCTCTATCTTAAAGACTGGCATATGTCAAGGTACAAGGATTATTCAGAAGAATACAATTTGTCTTGTATATGCATATATGAGGTATGAAACAAGATTGCATCTGATTAAAACTTTCACAATAAGTCATTGCCATTTTGAAAAACGAAGAAAGTGATGAGATAGAAATTATGCATTCTTTAATTTTTTTGTCTGAAATTCTTTAAACTGCAATATTATAGCTACTGCTAAGCTATCAAGTAGCTATGTTACTGTTTAATTTAGCTGTCAAGTGCATCAAAATGAAAATGATATATTACAATAGCACTGGTTTTTGTTTCTCTACTTGAAATAATAGCAATGTTTTGTTATATTTTTGAGTAAATATAAAATGAAGTTGTGCTGTTTTATTTAACTTAATTTGAAAATCTTTAACTTAATTTGAAAATCTCATACTGTCCCACACCTATTCCAAGTTAGCTTGCTAATTTCGTTCACTAACAACTTTCATATTTATGTTATTCTACAGGGATTTTCCAGACCATAATGTTTACACTACACCAGTCTTCTTTTCTTCTGATTGGCTTAATGAATACTGGGACACACTTGAAGTGGATGACTACCGGTTTGTCTACATGGGACCCAAAGGCTCATGGTATAAAAATCTTAATGTATGATCCATTTATATTGACATCATAGCACAGGTGTTACCTTTTTCTTCTTTTGGAGAAAACTCAATTGTGCTTGTTGTCTCCAGGACCCCGTTCCATGCTGATGTGTTCCGCTCGTACAGCTGGTCTGCAAATATCTGTGGCAGGAAGAAGTGGCTGCTGTATCCTCCGGGTCAGGAGGACTTTCTACGAGACACCCATGGAAACCTCCCTTATGATGTTACTTCAGCTGAACTGCAAGACAGAGGCCTTTTCCCACAGTTTGAAGAAGCTTGCCAACCTCTTGAAATTATTCAAGAGGCTGGTGAAATAATTTTTGTGCCAAGTGGCTGGCACCACCAAGTTTATAATCTGGTGAGAAGTGAAAGAAAGTATATACATTATTTGTATAAAGGTTAGGACTGTATAAATAAATCGATTTGGCGATATATATCAATATTTTCCGCCCTCGGAAAGTATCGATTTTTCACCCGCGAGTATCGTGGATGAAAAATGGCTATGGACTATGGGCTATGGCTATGACTATGGACCGTAGAGGTCCATATGACTATGACTATGGACCGTAGAGGTCCATAGTCATATAGGTCTTTTTAACGTCTCGTTTGTTACAGCGTAGCAGCAAGACTCCACCTCCCTCAGTCTCACTTTCAACTTGCACATTATAAACTACACACCACTTTTTGAATTGTGTGTTAATAGGCCAAGTATGACCGGAGTTATGCTAAAATTAGTAAACCATATTTTTCTGAATGTCAGAGAAATGTCAAAAGCGCTGCCATTCCCCGGCTTTTCCTTTTATGTGAGAGGGAATGAGCTTCCAAACGTACAAAACGAAACGAAACATTAGATTCCTGTGTTTTTGGAAATTATTGAAATTATTGTATCGCTACACCCCTAATAAAGGTGCATCTGAGTTAATTAGAATACAGTTAGAATATATTCAAAGAGTAATTTCATTCAAAAGTGAAAGTGATCGGCTCATGACAGTCATACGTTTCTGCCCCTTTTGAGTAATTGCACCAATGCAGCTCTGCATGGAGATCAGCATGCGACTCTACTGAGGCGTTAAATGAAGCATGGTTTGCTTTAATAGTTTCCTTCGACTCATCTGAGTTGCTTGGTCTGCTGCCTTTCATCATTTTCTTCCTCTTGACAATACTGTTTAGCTTCTTTGTGGGGTTGAGGTCTGACCAGTGCTCTGACCAGTGAAGCACAGTGTCATTATCCAGGTATTGATACTTTTGGCCAGGTGCCCAGCTAAGCTTGACTGTAGAAATTTGCACCTACTGTATGTAAAGCTTGTCAAGAGAGGGGAACTTTAAGTGCTCCAAGATATCCTGGTATATTCCCTCGCTGGCATTTGAATTGACAGAAGACGGTAGACTGACACCAGCAGACAACATGGCTCCCCAAATCATCAGTGACTCTAGAAGGGTGACATTGGATCTGAACCAACTTGAATTCTGCGATTCTTCACTCTGCCTCCAGACTCTGGGTCACCAGGCAATGAATATAATTATTATCTGAACACCAGATAAAATGCAATGCTCTTCTTTACCAAAATCATTTACACTCCTTGCAGATTTTGGTATAAATTCATATTTTTAACTTTATGAGCATGTTTCTTCAAAAAGTGAATAATATATTGGTAATATTTCACTAAGAATCTTAGTTTCACATCTTGAACCAAATTACAAAAATAAATTAATTTTTTTTATTACATCAAACATGAAACAAAGTATACAATTTAGTTTTTGTTTATATTTGTTGTTTTCTTTAATAGGAGGACACCATCTCCATTAATCATAATTGGCTTAATGGCTGCAATATTGACATCATGTGGCAGTTCCTACAGAATGAGCTGTCTTCTGTTCAGAAAGAGATAGAGGAGTGGAGAAACACAATGGATTCATGGCATCAGCATTGTCAGGTACTGTGTGTATGAGGTTATTCAATCATTTGGAAGTATGCAAAAAATACTTCAAATGTGGTAGTGATTATTGCTTGATGTTTCCTTCAGGTCATTATGAAAGCCTGCTCTGGCATTGACTACAGTGAATTTGCTTCCTTTCTGAAAATTGTTGCTGAAAATCGGATGGCCTTTTTGAATGCCTGCTCCTCTGGCGATTCCTCCGATTACTCCCGGCATCTCTCAGAGACCCTCACCGCTCTTGGACCGTACCACGCTGCCTTCGACCTACAGAGAGTGGCCCACATTATTGAATGCCTACTGTGCAACGAGGACTTTAAGCGGCTTGATCATTCAACCTCTACTTTGCAACCTGAAACCTTGTTACAGCAGATCAGAGACACTATACAGTCCACTAGGGGGCAGCATCTCCTTTATCAGGAATAATGTGCCCAACATCTAAACAAGTGCCACATTAAGTATTAAAAATGTCAGAAAGCAGTGACGTTCATTGCCGTCTAAAGTCATGCTTTTGTCCGTCTGAATTTTGTTTTTGCACTGAAATATAAAAAACAGAAATAATAGTGTTTGTGTTGCTTTTATTTTCAGTTTTTTTAGTAGGCACCAATACAGCATCATCTTTTAGATATACAATTTTCTATAAATGATAAAGAATACATTTGAGATAAATAAGCAGGTTTTGGTTCAGACAAAACATGTTTAAAGCAATGGCAGTGTAACAAACTCTACTTGAGGGTTTTGCCGGTCATAAATCTGTCAAACGCGATCCATGTCACATTTCAAGGAGCAACAAAACGACCTCCTCTTCAGTTAATTTTCACGTCTTTAGGCCACCAGTCTGGCACAGAGACTTCAAGTGTCACTAAGGTGTCGTCAGAAGACTTCAGCGACAACACTTCTTTGGCGTGAGCAGTGCGGATTAGGCTTAGGCCCAGCTCCCCAACGCCCGATCGGTGTTTACCAGCTGGCTTGCCCGACTGCGTCTGGAGTGCGGTTCCTTCCTCGAGTTGTTGGACCGGAGACGAGAAGCGCACTGGCATGAGGCGTTTTCGAATCACCCCAGTGTGATGAGTCCTGGCCGTGAGCTCCTGACCGATGTAGCAACCCTTGCTGAAGCTGATACCCTGCATGTAGACGAGGTTAGACTCCAGTGGGAGTGCGACTCCAGGGGGAAGATCGTCTACTCCCTCAGGAAGTCCTGCATGGAAGGAGAGAAAAAAAAAGTTGTCACAGAATATCAAGGGCATAAACTAAGACCACTCAAACTGTTTATTATCTGACAAAAACTCTCTTCTTAGTCGTTGATCGTACCTATTGAGTAGCGATGTTTGTGGTAATCCGCTGTGTCTCCTTTTTGACAAGATGCAATGATTTCCAAGGGGTTAAACTGATTTTGCAACACCAGTCTCCATCCCATCTGCGCAGCTCGGGGATCAGCCTCCCATACCACAGCTTTTTCAGGGGCAGACAGCTCAGGTTTCCTGGCCTCTTGATCTGGGTTGCTTTGCTGTGAAAGTACTGCCCACACAGACAGCTCCGGACAGAGGCTGATGCTCACTTTCCTACGGATCTTGTACACCTTCAAGTGTTTCAGGATTGAGTTCTCAACTGTGCTGTCACACTCCAAGAAAACACCATGTCCTCCTTCTGCTTCTTTCAAACTGGAGGGAAATACAGCAAGTATGTGCAGACTTTATAATGCAACAATCATAAATTATATGCCAACTGGCCTGCATGAGGATCTGAAAATCGTGACAGTTATGAGATTCCCTTTAAAAAAAATAGTTATTTTTATTCTAATTGGACCTCGGGTCTCCCTCATTTCCTGCAACACTAAACTCCATTCACCAGTTTTGGCTTTGCAAGCATATCTACGTATATACAACTATCTGAAGGTCCCGAATTGATTCTTTTCTTGTTCAGCCAGATTTGCTGCTGTGTTTGGACCATCGTTTGGTTGATATATATACTATAAAATATTCTATGATGGAGAACTTAACATCACATGTTGATTATTTTTGGATCACTGAATGATAACCTGGCTGTATAAGCTGTGTGCATGGCAGGCATTAGGGGAAACAAGCCAACCAGGCCAAATAGGTTGAATGCTTTTTGCATAGTCTAGCTATCCCTGTGTGAAATGTAAATTTGGTGTGCAAGTTTGTTTTTTTTTTCCCTTCCTCTTGTGTTTCTGTGTCCAACTGATAACTTGTGCAGGGTGCACCCTGTGCCTTATCTAATGTCAGCTATGGTTCAACCTGTATGTTTGTGACTGAATCTATAGAGAATAGCAAGAAAAGATGCTAAATAACTTCTAAGTTAAAATTGGAAAATTCTCAATGATTCTGATTTTAAATTTAGACTGTATGTGTTGTATTTTGTTGTACCAAAGTATTTATCTACATTTCTTAAACCGTTTAGCCATAGATGAACAGAAAGTGAAGCATTTGTTAATAGAAGGGCTAACAGTTTTGAAAAATGTTCACGTAAATACAGGCAAAGCTGCAGTGGAATAGTTTAAATGAAAGCATATGAAGTGTTAAAATAGATCAGTCTGACCTATATTCAGTTAAGAATGAGATGTTAAGACGCTCTTCGTCAAGTATGACTGAGCTTGAGCTTCTTTGGAAAGAAGAATGGTGAAACATTTCAGCATCTACCCGGAGTGTTTACTTTTGCAGGACCTTGTTTACATGTTTTCGACTTTCTATACATGGCTGTTTCACTCACTTACGACAAGCTTCAGAACTGTCAGCAAAGATGTGTCACTTTATAGTTTGTTAAAGGTGAGCAAATAAGAAATATTGAGCAAATATGTGCAAAGCTTTCTCACCTGTACAACAAGATGTCATACAGGGTTCGTCCCTGCACATTCAGCATGTGTGAATACATGGCAGTGCACCCAGGCTCCTCTAGTAGCCTCATGTCATTGGTTATAATCCCCTGGAGAAACGGGCTTGTGTCCGGTCCTTGAATCTTCAGCAGGGTCCTATGCGGAAGCTGGTAACAAATAAACTGGCCGTGGCCATCTTTACCGGACTCTTGAGTGTAACTTCGGACCCGGATCCTTACTGGAGTTGCAGCTCCCCAGAGAAGCGTCTCGGACAAACCGCTGTGTTTTCCGATTTTAACTCCGAGACGAGTGAGCGCTCCCCGGATAAAATTAAAACTGACCATATTAAATGGTGACATAGACGTGTAATAGTTATCAAACTCTTTTAATTATAACGGAATCAATCTGCATCACTGAGAACACAACATCTTACAGCAACACAGAAGACGCCATCTTGGTGTCCCAAAATGCATTGCTCCAAAATAGCGCAGCACGAGATCAGTGTTTTTGTTTTTTTTTCAGTACTGACGGGAATTTTGGTTCTCTTTTGGGATCCAGTTTATTTGGCTCATATCAAAAACAATACAGTTTTTATTTCTTGAACAAAAACTATAACTTAGTTATAGTTTTTAAATGAAAGCGCACACTGATATTTAGTCAGTGTGTGTGAAAACTTGGAGAATTTAAATACTGTTCAAAATAGGGGAGCAAGGAAGACTGGATGAAGGTGGAATGTTGCTAACTAGACAGGCAATCTGCTGTCGAAGAGAGACTACATTTGAGACAACTGAAAAGAGAATGGGGATGATAAACTAAACATAAAATGCCACATTTTTGGGAATCAAAAATGACACCATGATAATTTCATAACCTTTTCACCTTTATTGTATGCTGTACAATTCAACAAACAAACAAATATGTTAATGGGTGAAATATAAAAAAAAGGCTCCAAAAACATGTTAGTGTTCCACAATTACTTTGCTTGCCCTCCACTTTTTTTTTCTTAGCAAAAGCCATAATTTGTATGGAGATTATACATTTAGACAGTGGGTAAATTAGATATTGAACATTTTAGTGAAAATATTTTTCTAAAATTTCTATTGATGTGAAATTCACACCAGTAACAACCCCAGCAATCTATACACGTAAAGAAATCAAGACGGACTTGTCCACAAATAAAGTTACCATAAAAATGTTGGAATGACACAGAGCATAAGTAACACACCAATAAAGATATTATTTGTCTGTGTCTTTGGAAATATTTTTCCTACATGGTAATTCACTCTATTCTTTACATCTTCAGAGTCTTGCCAAAAATATCCTGGTCCATATTCTGTAATATAGCCCACATCACGATGTTCCCACCTGAAAGCATCACTTTTCAGAAAGTGGGAGTGACTGTGGCTCGTTTGTGGTGAAATTATGTCTTTCACACCTCCAGGTTATGGTTCCTTCCTTCCCACTTCCAGATTACATCTTCTTCCTTTCCATGTCCAGATTGTGGCACCAACGATGATCACTGGAACATTCAGAAGTTTATAAATGCATAGAATCAATGCAATAATAATGATGTTAAACAGAGACTTGTGTGAATGCATCCTTGGTTTTACCAATCCTACCAGTACTGTGGCAATGAATACCTTTTCATAGGCCAAACATGTAGCATTCCTTTGTGGACTAAATTGTTTGAATTGTTTCTGTATGTGTGGCTTATTTGAGTGTTCATAGGTGTGAATCTCATGTCAATGGAAAGAATAGAAATATTTGTACTGATAATAGGTTGAATTATTTAATACTTTCTTTTACCTGCTGTACTTTATTGAGCCTGCTTTTGATTCTGCTCTGATGTCAAGTCTTCTTGGATTTAGTCTGCAAGCAATTCGCATTTCGACTTGGCAATATTTATCCCTGGCCCTTAAAAGCTTTTTGTCAAAACTCTCTGATATTTATAATAACGTGTTCACAATTCCCTCTACCTTGAGAAAAAATTTGGTCCCATATGAATAAAAGTAACACCAGATCATGATGCTGTAGCTACCACATTTCACTGTGTATGTAGCTTTCTTTCAGAGATGTGTTGTTTCTGTCATGAAACCTTACTCCTTATATAGAGAACACAGATTGTTGTCACTCATAGACCACAAACAGTAAAAACTCAAAAGCTCTTGGTATCAGTTTCATTCTTGTCTTGAAAAAAATAAATAAAGAGAAACGTACATGTTTAGTAATAGCACAGTTGATTCATGTTGTCTTCTAGTATTGATGACTGTTTTATTCTGTCTGCAAACTATGGATTAATTCACAGTAATCTGATTTGTCTTATGTATGTGTACAACCATGCAGACAGAAGACTAGAACTGAATTAAAAGTTGTTTCAGAAGTTTTTTAGCTTAAGGGTTTCCAGACTGTCAAATCAGGTTATTGAAGATATTTTATTTGCTTTTTTTTTTTTGTTCTAACAGATTAGTTTTCTTCTGCTAAACAGTGAAACATAAATGTCAAATTAACAATGGAATGAATCATCATGATTGTATCAGGGGAATCTTAGGTTTTTTTGCTTAACTCCACCAGACGTCCTAGCCTGTCAGTGTATGATTAGATTAATGGCATCAGTACTTTCAGCGAGCCTTTAGCTACAACAAAGCAAAACCAGGACCAAGTTTAGAAATCAATATATCACTTCATCAAAGAAACCTCAAAACTGAGCTCAGTCTTTCCTTAGCAATACTGGGCATAGCCTATCCATTTTTTTGTTGTGAAAAACTTTGCACTTTGGCTGTGGCTCTTAAGTTTTAATTCTAAAATAAGTGTAATTTGAAATTTGTCAGGATACCTGTTGTTTGAACAAGAGTAGAATTATGTCCACAGCAGCTTTTTGAAGTTCCTCCTAACTTTGCACAGTTTTGGTTTGCTAGATTGTTCGTTTAATGTAAACAAATGAAGACTGCATGCAGAAATGCATGCAGTCTTCCAAAGTAAGTTACCAAAGTAAGTTACCAAAGTAACTTACTTTGGTAAGTTACATTTACCAAAGTAATAGCTTCTCAGAAACAGTTTTGGCAAACCCGTTTTATATTGTATTTCCATTGTGTTCCTTTAACATCCACTACATTTTGATTAAAGTGTGTTTTCTCTTTTACATTTGACAGGATTTCATATGCAGTGCCTTTGAACATTTGTCACACCCATTCAACCGTCTCACACTTTATCACATTAATCACAAATCATCAATGTCTTTCATTTATTTGATGTTATGTTAAAGACATAAAGAAGCCTGTAACTGTCAAGTGTAGCAAAAAGAATACATAGTTCTGAACATTTTGTCAAAATAATAATAAAAGAAATGTAGTGTGCATTTGGATTCAGCCAACTTTAATCCAACAGCACCAAATAAAATCAAGTACAACTCTTTGCCCTCAAAATTTGCCTAATTAGTTAGTAGAGTTCAACTTTTTGTAATATGATTTTAGTTAAGATTTGAACATCTCATAAGGCAAAACTCAATCTATCATCTGTAAATGAAAGCAATATGGGATAAGTGCAGTTCTTAAAGACACAGTTGTCCAACTAAACTGACAGGTCAGGCATTAAATAGAGACTTGGCACTCAAGAGGTCCATCATAATTATGGAAGAGTTGCACAGGTTACCATTCAGCTGAAAATATATCATATTTACTATTATTTGTTTGTTCCACAAAACTGGAAGAGTAGCTTATAGAAAGCTGTTGCATAAAACACAACATAAAAATTCCCACTTAGTCTACAGACTCTCAATCCAAGACTGAACTGAGATTGAGCAATCTTAGCATAGCCATGTGTTCAAATAAAATAAATCTTGATCATGTACACTGAGGTTTGTGGTTGAATAATGTGACAAAACGTGAAACTGTTCAAATGGTATGAATACTTTTACACAACACTAAAACAAGCCTTTAAAACTCAGATCATGCTTTAGAAATAAAACATATTGCTGCATTTTCTTTTACAAGTGTAGTGAGTCCTATAGTCCCACTAATATAAATTACAACAAAGTTATTGTTGTAATTTGTATAAGTTATAAGTTATTTTATTTATTTGTGAAAGGACAGACATTCTTTAGTCTCAGTACTTCTAACATAGTTGTTGATGTGCAACATCCTTAAGGTTTGTACACGTGTGAGCAAATGGAATTCCAAGACGCATCATTCATAGATCACAGATGCTTAAAGCCAAAGGGGAAAAAAAAAATAATTCTGCACACCCAATATTTCAATCCCTTTATTTTTCTTGTATAAAAAGGGAAATCATCATAATTTTACACTACTTAATTCTCTGAAGAATGGACAAAAACCTCCTCTGTTTGAAGTCCCACTGACCACACACAGAAAGAGGTCTTTTGGACTGCAGACATTGTTAACCTTATGTGAGTAAATCAAAGTAATTATATGGGAAATAAGATGTCATAATTTGAAGTAATCAGTATGAAGTGTCATTCTTGCTGGATTTATTGCTTGCGATGAGAAGCTCTGAAGTTATTTGAGTTACTATGTTGAATTAACATGGGTCCAATGCTTTGCCAGTTATGGAAAACTGTTTTTAAATATATGCGATTAGTGAAAAGTGATATAATTATTTTCAGATAAATTATTTTATTAAAGTATTCTAAGGTATCTAAACTTGGATTTTTTTTTTATTTATTTTTTTTTTACTTTAACAGCATTGTCACTGCATAGCTGTTGTCAAAGTTTCTAAGTTTAGCATAGAAAACTTTTGTTCCAAGGGACACACCATCATTTGGGCAATAAGTCACTGAATCAAAGATCTGCTGCACAAGAAGAAGATCTGAAATTTCAAATCATTTAATTTAACCTTAAAGAGAATGCTAAAACAGTCTTTAGGAGTTTGAGGCACTTTGAGATTTGAACGTAATGAAGGAAGTATTCCCTGTTATAAATTCATTTTAGTAACAGAGAAAAATTTACAATTTGAATCAATCTGAATTTAGGATGAGTTTTCTAAATGGCTAAATGGTAACAGGATTCCTACTATAGTCTGTACTCATTCAAGTTTCCAGCTGTAAATAGTGGATAGTCTACTCAAAAGATATTACTCCTTAGCAGAGAGAATTGTTACAGTTTGTATTTATTCACTACCTTGTGTGACAAAACAAAGCCTTTTTTAAAATTATGACACACAGTTCAGGGCTTTGCACACTCTTCAGTCTGAAGATCACCAAACTGTGCAAATGTTTCCCAGAAATGTCCTTACTTCTTCTCTGCTATTATTAAAATAGTTCTATTTAAATTGCTTCTCATCCAAAAATATTTATCTAAATGTAAAACATGCATATTTCTATCAATAATAGTCTATGTAGAAAAAAAAATCTTAGTGCAATTCAAGTGCTTCACTTCCATTTTCCACCACAATTGCTAATTGCAGAACTCAGTTGCTCCAAGTGCATACCTTTCAGTTTCCTGTGATGATACGTTAGAATAAAAGTTTGCAATGAAATGTAGCTGGAATTAAAGATGCTAAACTAAGCAGGTACATATTATCCATAACCAACATCTACTACTACAGTAAAGATTTATGATATTGACTTTGAACTTTATGTGTTTTTACTTTTTTATTTATATCCAAAACTAGACTATTATTGTGCCTATGTCTTTTCTTAATATGATTCAAATCTAGGTCGTTGCTGTCCATACATAACTCTCTTCATCCTTTACAGCTCTCAAACTCTGGATACTTTCATTTTAATGTCAGTTTCCTAGAATAGATGAATCTCTATATCCATACAGAGGTCTTTACATTTTTCACGATGGTTGCTGCCTTGTCCGTGGCTGATCTTGACCTCGCTCCTTGCTTCTCTTGGACTGTATTGCATCGATTTTGTTCTGCCACGGTGCCCCCAGAAACAGGGCTGCTTGTTCTGGAGGTCTGCTGGGTGGTTTTGGTCTGATAGGTTTGAAAGGCCATATCCAATTGCTCCTGAGCGACCCTCAGGTGTCGATGCAGGCTTGCAAGGTCGGAGGGGATGTTCTCGTCTGGGCTTATACACTGCTGCTCCTGGGCTACGTTGGCCATGTTCTGCTCGTGGGGGATGAGGCTGTTGGGGATCCTGCTGGGTTTGTCTGTTTTCATCACAAGGTTGTACCCAGGAGGGGAGGATGTGATGTTGCGTGAAAACGGGTAGCCATAGGATGCGGAACGTCGGCCGCGGTTCCTCTTCATTTGAAGAGTGTCCCGAAACGTGCCAATTCCCAAGTGAAGCATTTCGCACACATTTAGCACAAGACAGAGACAGCTCACCACATACATAATAAGGAGGAAGATTGTTTTCTCTGTTGGTCTGGAGATAAAACAGTCCACTCTGTGTGGACAAGGTACCCTGTTGCACACATAAGAGGGACTTACTCGAAATCCATACAGTAGATATTGTCCAGCTAGGAAAGCAATTTCAAAAACAGCTCGTGACATGAGCTGGAAAACATAGATTCTCATCAGGCCCTGTTGCATGATTTTTCTGCGGCCATCGTGTTTTGGTGGGTCCTTGCCAGTGCTGCTCACAGGATCTACCTTGGCCTCCTGGACATCGAGTGCATCCTCGTAGATCATTGGTTCAGCGTCATCATCTTCCTCCTCTTCCAGGACGCCCTCAAGAGGCTGACTTTCTCTCCATCTTGTGTGAGGAGGTGGCCTCTTGCGGAGTCTTTGGTGCTTCCTGCGATTATCCTCAGAGGATCGAGCTATCTTGTGAATGGCATAACCCATGTACATGATAGAGGGAGTGGAAATCATGATTATCTGAAAGACCCAGAAACGAACATGCGAGAGGGGGGCAAAGGCATCGTAGCATACATTGTCACAGCCCGGCTGCTTGGTGTTGCAGGTGAATTTGGCTTGTTCATCAGAGTAGATGGATTCACCTCCAACAGCTGTCAGTACGATGCGAAAGATGATGAGCACAGTGAGCCACACTTTGCCCACAAATGTGGAGTGATTGTGAATCTCTTCCAGAAGGCGGGTGAGAAAACTCCAGCTCATGTTGCTCCTACAAGCTTTTAACTACAATCTGCAAAACAAAAGACAAAATGAGAAATTATACCGACATACTGATAGACATTGAACTCATGATTTCTGGTCCCAAACCACAGTTTTATTCCTGGAGCAGAAACTTATGTTTATTGTGACTCTTGGTGATTGTTTCTTCAACTAAAACCCTATGAAAAAAAATTTAAACAAACAAAGAAATCATACCATCATATAATACAACAAATCAAAGATCAGGCTGATTTTATTTATGTCGTTTCAGGGCCTTTTAATTATATTCTAAAGTGGAATAACGACCTGAAGCGATCATTCAAACCACTTTGTACCAAACATGTATTAATATATACCCATCAGGGGAACATTTCATCCCCGCTTTGAATTTATTTCAATTAATTTTCAAAATGATCCTGGTAGTTTCCTGCAAAGAAATGTTGTTAAGCGAATCCAATAAATTCAATGTCTATCAGAGTTATTTAGTTTGTATCAAACTTTTCTGATTTTAAAAGATTAAAAAAAAGGCCAAAAGGAAATTTTAACCAAAATAAATGGCTTAAAAAGCATATTACAAAAATATATTACAGTTTACTATTGAACCAAAATAACACTGAGATTTGAGTAGTCATGTGAACATTTATCACCTTAATTTATTAAATCACTTAACTAGACTGAAAAATAAAGTTATATTTAACGGCTTACATAAAGCCATGAAAAGGTTCATCTGTAGGTACAAAAGAGAAGTAAGAATGATATAAATGGCAATTTTAGGCATGAAATAATAGGTGTGAATTGACAAGGGAGCAAACCAATCCAGAGCCCTTAATTTTACTCTTGAAGTTTAGGATTAGAGTCAAACATTTCTTGACACCTAAATGATGAAATATACATGGTAATCTCATAAAATGAAAAGGAAAGCTATGTATTTATTCATTTTGTATTTCAGACCCTTCATAGGAAGGAAAATACAAAATCAGACACAAATTTATCTCTTTCATTTTTAGTTTTTTTAGTTTTTTTTGTGTCAATCAGTTTTTCATTAGTGTCTCTTCTTTGCTCAAACAAAACACCAGTAAAAGAAAAAAAACACACACACACACGAGCATGCACACACACACACACACAATTCCAACCAGTCAATACATTACAAACAATTTCTATTGTTTCTTGATCTTATTTTGATCACAATCCAAACAGAATGTCAAACATATGGGATACAAAGATTTTCACCACAGTGGGATTCTGTTCTAGATAGGACTGCTTTCAAGTGAATGCCTGTTAAAACTGAAGAAAATTGCACAAAATAGAGGAGAACAGATTAAAAGACAAAGTCCTTCATCAGGCACTACAATTAGGAGAAATTAATCGGACCCATGATCACCACACCCCAACAGCTGGACAGAAGGCTGGAAATAAAATGGCAACTATGTGGATTGGTGAAAAGACCATTCACAGTTCAAAGTTTGATCTTGTCAGAGTACTTTAGCACAACATGATGATAGTTAGGCACCAGAGCAAAAAGCAAAAAAAAAAAAAAAAAAAGAGGATGACATAAGACTGCACAGGGTCATACGCTCCTCACGGGCAACATCACTGCAGATACTGTGAGGCAATCAGAACTGTGAAGAGGAGACAGCTTAGCACTTTCATTCACTCTACAGAACTACAGTCTGTATGTTGATCTCACGACTGTGATACTGTACTGCCTTGTGTGATATGCCATCCACCCAACCATCTGAGAGAACAGTAGAGGCTTGTTGCCCCAACCAGAAAGTCTCCCCTGTTCCACCAGGACTCCCGGTGCAGAAGAGAGTTGAAAATATGACGAGTTGAAAATGTCTGCTCCAGAATGGCACTACAACAGCCCTGTTCAATTCAGTTACTTAGATTTAAATGTACCTTATTATTTGTTTGTAACCTTTATTTAATGTCTCATTGAGATTAAAAAGCTCTTTTTCAAGAGAGACCTGGGCAAGAATGGTTATGGTGTTTGTCACAGCATCATCTAGCCTAAATAAAATAAACAAGTGACAACAACAGAGAAGTCTTGTTGCTAGCCAGCTTTCCACTGCTTTCTCAGTGTGTATTTGTTCTTTCAAAAAACACATATCTTTTGTTTCATTTATTACATTTACAAACCTACTTGCTTCGATAGTCTGTCACTTTGCTGCTGTTGGACCAAAGCTTCCCCACTGTGGGATAATAAAAAAAAATAATAATAATAATTTTATATTTTGCAGACAAAATATAAATAAAAATTTGCCTGCAAGTATGATTTGTTGCAAATTTAAACTGTACTAATTATTAAAAAAAACAAAACAAAAAAAAAAAAACACTGGCATTGCTTCAAAGAGAAAGCTGTGTTTACTTGCTCTATCGATATTGATGTGTTCATATTGAAGAAAAAAATTCAAAGTCAAGAAAAAATAAACTCAAAATATTAATAATCAACGTGCTAAGAAAAGTAAATAAATAATACACTACCACCCACTTCATCTTTACCATCAACATTAACACACATACATCTTTTTATTTAAATCAAATTAAGAGGGCAATAATGTTTTTTTTGTATACATTTTTTCCTACAATTTCATTTTTTTATTTTTTTGTATTGTTATTATCCTCCATTATGTTGATTTTGATTATTATTTTTTAGCAACTAATCATTAAACACAGATATAAATTTGCATTTTGACCTGCTGCAGTGCATTTATATAGGACAAATTTTTGTTGCACACTATTTCTTTCCACTCTTAGATCAAATCGAAAAACAAAAGTTCAGTCAACATAGTTTGCATGGTTGAGCAAAAATGTATGGCTTTGAAACTAACAAGAAGAAAATCCACTGAAAAAGACACACAGAAAATGCATACACAAATTTTATTCACTATATATAGATTTCAGCTTTTCGTAAAATTCAAACTAAGATCAAAGTTTGTTTTATTTGTTTGTACATTACCAAAATAGTTTTCTTTTTCTTTTTTTTTCTTTTTATTCTAAGCATTACATTACATTATATCAAAAACTGTATCAATACATAAAGTGTATAATAAAAAACATATATTGAAAACGTAGGAAAAAAGATCAGCATTATTATTAGTTTTGAATCAAATGATGATATTTAAATAAACAACAAGTATTCAAATTTAGATTTTTAAATCTGGACCTTCAAGAAATACATACATAAAAAAAAACATATATTAATATTAGTAATAAGCATGAACAAAGAGTTAGCAGTAGAATTTCACAGAATGCATTTTGGGAAACAAAATTTAACAAAATTAACTCACCTGAAAGAGTTGCACATGAATTTCCCCATTCTGGAGTCCTCACTTGTCCTCCCTAGTTATTTCTGCAGAGCCTGACTCATTATGGGACAATTCCATCCCTAAGCACTTGTTTTTATCTGTCATATTAACATTCGGATAAACTAAAACCTAAAGTGGAGGCTTAATTTCCTGGTCGAGAATTTCCTTCTTATCCTGTTAGCCTAGTCTGCAAAGAAGTGAGGTCTTGCTATAGTGGATGGATGCCTCACATGCTGGCTTGTGTCTGGTTTCTATTACACCAGTCTTCTGCCCAAGAAGGAAGTATAAAAAAAAAAACTGAGGGACGCAAAAAAAAAAGAAAAAAAGAAAAAAATCCTCCTCTGGCAAATGACCCTCATCCAAGGGTTCAGACTTGAGAATATTGTACTGCAGATTGAAACGAACACCCAGTTGAGGGAACGTGTTATTCGCAACACAGTCTAACGCCCCTTCCCCCCCACCACTCCTTCACCCCATTTGCAACAGATGATGAGTCTCCCTCTCTCGCTTTTTCTCTTACTTTGTTTTGCTCTCTGTGCTTCTGTTTTTCCATCTGTGTCTTGTTTTTAGGTCATCATGCCTCCAAAGATTTATACATGGCAATAGCTCACTGAGTAAATGGATATGCAAATTTAAGACTTCACAAATGGGTCCTGTGGTATGTTTACATCGATTTCTTTCCGATTCAGTCACGTAGGGTTCACAGTCGGCAACCACAGTTGCAGATTTGCAACGTCTTTATTGTTTGTCAATTACATAAGAGTTTACACAGGGTGACAGTTATGAAGAAACAACTTTAGGGAGACAAAGACAGGGACTTTTAGGACAGAAGTGTCACCAAGACATAAGCCACCTTGCCTTGGTGCAGATCAGCTAAAATGTAACCAGCAGGTACGTTCAGTCATGTCAAGTGTCATAATATTTAGATCTTTCATCCCGGCAGATAGCCAGATAACAGAAAACCGAACAGATCACGCTCTGCATTCCCGCAACATGTCCTTTCCAACTTTGGGTTTAAACTTTTAGCTGTCACCTTGCTCTGCTGCAGCCCAATGGCTAACATTATTAAATATATTTGAGTTTTTCTCACATGCGTGGAGGAGTTTCTTTATCAAGTGCTGTCACACACACATAGTCAGTTGTTTCTTTTAGTCAGCAATGACACAACAAAGAACGGAAGAGGGGAGGAGACTGGGGTGTGATTCATGGAAAATTAAAACTGGAAAGTAATTCCTCCCTGACTTTATTCTGTTTGCCAGAACTTGCTGTCAGAATTTGGAACGAGAAATTATTTTTGAACAGAGGACAGATAAATGGCTTGGTGTCTGGTTTGCATTAATGACACAAGCCTGGTTATTGTCACAGTGATTGTTTTACAGTGTTTCTTTTACATGGCCATTGGTAATCTTTTGCTGTGATATTTATATGGTTATAAAGCAAAGAGTAATGCTCAACAATTCTACTTTGCTTACATTAATAAGATTGTAGCTTCAACAGCAACAAAATTTGTTACAGTGCCTTGTAAAAGTAGTCATGAATCTTTATACATTTTGTCCCATCCAGCCACAATCTCCAATGTAAAGGAGAACATAATGGTGATAACAAAGTTAAAAGTCAAATGAATTCACTTCTGTTGAGCATGGGGCGCTTCTTTTCTATCTTCATGAACTGTGCAACTTTTGACATTTTCATGCACATTTGTCAAATCCTGCAATGTTTTACGTCAAACCTTCTCAGTGCTGGCCTTTTGGGTTGAATGGTTGCTACTGCAGATGCCTTTCCCTCTTGGTTACAACTTGACAAATTGGTTAGCGTCCAAATCACACAGCCATTTATCACAGGAAGAGAAAGGAAGCAGCACTTGCAAGTATTATTATAAATATTTCCCACTAAATCACTTGTTTGAGTGAATTTTGGTCTAAATAGAACCCCCAGAGCTAGCCATTTGAGCCTGCAAGAACTCTTTGACCTGGGGCCTCACCTCAGAGGCAAGACTCGTCATCTAAGAGAACTGATGCAGCAATAAAATGAGAAAGAGAAAGGCTGTTGGATTGACCGCACCATTTGGAGTTTTGACATGTGATAAGCCCTAGGGAACAACAGGCACGTGTTTTTTAGTTGCAACACATTCGGCATCTTTCAGAAATAACCGGCAAAAAGCAGACGGTTTATTTGGTAAGGAAATGGAAATTTAGTTTTTCTTTTTAATGTTGTTAATGTTGATGTGAGAACACTCAGTTATCACATCAACATGTCAAGTTAAATCGTGTTTTGTTATAATTTCTGCGCCATTTCACAGCATCTGAAATGTGATGGACAAACACTGCATCCGACCACAACCATGTGCTGATCATTTTGCTTTTGAGTTGCCACATAATTAAAATGCCAAAATAAAATTTCAATGCATTGGATGTACGTTTGTGCACACTGATATAGAGGCTAAAGCTGAATGACCCAACTTATGTTGCCTGCCTTTAAAGCAAATTCCATGACTGGACACAGAAAGGTTGGTGCTTCCTTCTGTCTAAATAACATGAAATGTGCTTACAATGTGAAAAGAAAATATCCAGGCATGTCTAAAATCTGCCAAAGGATATGTTATAGCTGGGGCCACATTTTCAAAAGATAAGAAAAGCTCAAAAAATGCTGCATATCACCAGGAGACAAGCATATCCACAATCAAATAGAGTGGTGGTAGCATCATGTCTCGGTTTTAATTTTTTTCATGTGTAACTAAGATTTTTTTTGTAACAGTGGATGAAATAAAAAACATTAAAAATCAAATACAAGTCGCTTTTGTCAGAAAGCAGAACATAAAGAACGATTTTTACTTTTTTATCATCATAGTTAGATCAGCCATGCATCAAAATCAGCACATCAATTCACAGTAAGAAAAATTAGGTTTTGGAAATATCTTGCCAGAATTCAAAGTGGATTTATAAAAGACAAAAAAAAATAAATAAATAAATAAAATTGGGGGCATTTTGCAAGTAGAGAGGCCAAATATTGTCAAATCCTATAATATAAATTCCATTTTTTTTTCTGCTTCAGATTGCCTTGAAGCAAGCAGAGTAGGGATTTAAACAAGCTGTCCATATACACGGGCATATTTTTTAGCATTATTTTGTTTATTTTTGTAAGGTCAAAACTATTTATATTTTGAGAGCCTGTAAAATCTTCTCTGTAGCTTTAGCTACATGCTGTGATAATAATCTGAAATCTGAAATTAGGTAATTAGGAAACAGTAGCATTTTGCTTTCCTGGAAGTGTCTTATAATATTTGAAACACACGTCAAAGCACAACAGCAGCCCAGAAACTGTTTAACTTAAAAAAAAAAAAAAGATCTGTCCCTTTGTCCTCGAACGAGTCAGGCTGTTTTAGCTTTGGGAAACGGTTGTTGGTGCTGATAAATATTGATTGGACAGCCCATAGCCAGGAAAATATAACAGAGTTCCCCTGCAAGACATTATTTGACATTGCTCCTGTTACAAGGACTCTTATTACGTGATAGCCCAAAAATGTTGTAAATATTCATAAGGTTAGAGTTGCTTTTAATAATTTACTAACAACATATATATACATTTTTAATATTAAATATATTTTTTATTGTTTTAAGAGATGATGAAAATAATTTAAGAAAAAAAAAAGTAATGGTTTTATTTACAAACAGCCTTGCCTTGAGAGGTTTCTGTGAGCTGTGAGGTGAAGTGATGCAGCACTGGGGAGTGGGAGTGAACATCTCGACAACTCTCCTTGGCCACCACCAATGTCATACCAAGAGTTTCATCCACATATATTTACAGAACAAATTTGATGTGAGCAGACTGGGGGCTGTGAAGGTCCATGTTTATGTAACAAATCAAGCTGTAGCCTGGGATTTGGATGCCCCCCCCCCCCTTTATCGTCCTCTTCCTCTACCCCTCACAGAAAAGAGTGACACAAGACACCAAAGTGAAAAAAAAATAAATAAAAATGAAACAAAATATTCAGCTTAGTGCTTGGACTCCTCCTCTCTCATCCTCTCCCAACGCTATCATTAAAGCACCCTCACCAGGCTGTGAGGGACTATCCCACAGGCAGCCTGTGAGTGGTGGCAGTCCCATCGCATTTGTTCACTTTTTTTTTTTTTCTCCCGGTTTCTCAGCTGAGCATCTCCTACCCTTGGGTCGAGTGCGTCCCGTGCCAGTTTTGCTAAGGCTGGACAACGCTGAAACAACTAAGATGAAAAGCCTTGAGGAGGATGTCAACAACTTTCCTCAGCCTGGGCCTCCCACGTTTCAATGAAGCAACTCACTATGAGTGGAAATTAAAGAGCAGTCAGAAAGCAGTTGAAATATATATATATATATATATATATATATATATATATATATATATATATATTCACTATGTCATTTAGAAAATACTATATGACTCAGCATTTTTAGCAGTATTTAATGTTTTTAGGGGGAAAAAAATATATATTATTTAAACATTTTCAGGTAATTTGTACACATGCTGCAGAGATTTTCCTTTAAGGAATCAGAGTCCAACATATGAAATATAATTGTAATGATCAAAACATCAAAGCGTTGTTTGCAGAATTGCAGAGCTTTAATCTTTAGCATCATCTTGTCTTAACTGACCATGTCAGTGATGGAGTTGAGGCAAGACTAAAGGCACAGCAGACCTAGTCAGGGTCATTCCAACTATCAGTGATGCATTATTGCGGCTTTTCCTCAGTGCTGTTGCCTTCCTCTATAACTCAGTGAACTCCAGACACTGATAACACTGCTAGCAACGCCACAGGATTTCTTCAGATTGCAGCACTACAGCCTTTGTGTTTGATGCACTCTGATGCAAAAAGCTTGGACCACAACTCTGCATACACTAAGAAATGTCTTGTGCATTAGCTTCTTATTAAAGAGGACGTAGCAGAAGGCAATCAGTTTGAAATATTAACCTTCAAGGTCAAGGCTTTGTGATCGCCATAAAGAGAATAACATTAGATGATGTGGTCAGGAAATGTGTAGCACATTAACAAATTAAATACTTTGTGTGATTCCATAACAATCCCACAAAACCTTTAAGCTTGAAATAATTTTATCTGTCCAAATTTACTCCCTCATTCTGTTAATGAAAACCACCGACTAACTGGAGTGATCAGTGTTTGATACACAATGTATGCATCCTGGACAGGTCTCCCACCGATTACACGACAAACAGACATGCGCACACGCACTCATACCTTAGGACAATTTCAAACCACTAATTATCTCAATATGCATGTTTTTAGACGGTAGGAGCAAAATAGAGTACCTGGAGAAAACCCAGTCATTCATAGAAGAGAACTCCACACAGACAGGCACCACACTCACCAACCCCAAGAATATAACCTGGGACTTTTTTTGATGTAAGGCAACAGTAACCGAACCATTTTGCAGGCGAGTTGCACATCTACTAAACATGTATAGCCACCAGATGGCAATGTTGTCCGCAGCAAACTCATAACAGAGAGACATACGGACACCCTTATGACAAAATTTAATCGGTGGAGTGATTTATGACCCTAATCATTAATTCCCCACCCCCCACCCCACACTTGTTAATCTAAAAATACATAAGCATTCCTTTCACATCTGTTGATAACTAAAAATAAACATTTCCATCTTTGGTAAACTTTTTCCCACCGCCTCTATGAATTAGCCAATAGAAACAGAGACAGTTATCAGAAATAAAACATTTCTCTCTGGTAGGTACAATTTAAACCCAGCCAGGACATCTGTTTGTGAATGATTTAAAATACAACACATTCACAAAGGGGAGGCTCGATGGCACTGGTGCTCAGTTTGGGTACTCTTAGGGAATTATAGTACATCACATTTTAAGTAGCGTTTGTGATTTCCTTCATTCAATCAACAACAACAACAAAAAAAACCTGAATCTATAAGAACTAAACTTTAAATGTTCCTTGTTTGTACATGTACTTCTTAAGAATATTTGACTGGCAGTAAACAGGCCTATGTGAGACAAACTGTCTTCCTGCTGCACAGCGTGGAGGGGAGCGACCCCTGACCCTGCTCACCACAACTACCATCCCTGTCCACGCTTACGCGTGGACAGATACCTCTGAAGGAAAACAACAGTTTAACTGTTTTACTGCATTATTTATGGTAGCACGACTAGTCAGTGCTGACTAGGAGTTTGTCATTTCCTTCATCCGTTCCGAAAACAGTAGCTTAAATTTTAAACTCAGATTTTTTTTTTCTGTAACACTTGCTGTAACAAATGTTCCTCATTTGTAAATTTATTTCTTAAGAATATGCGACAGGGACTAAACAGGCCTATGTGAGGCTACTTAAATTTAACTTTTAGCTTTCTGCAGTTAAAGTGAAAGACAACCCCTAACATCGATCCCTTTCCAGCATTTGTCCTCGCATCATTGTGAATGCAACTTTGCTTCAGTCTTTTTCCTGTTGTTGAATCAACACTAATCTTCTCAGTGCTTTATGCTTTCTCCAAAATAGTAAAGCTTAGGGTTAGGTCTTTCACAAGTACATGTACAAACGAGGAACATTTAAAGGTTAGTTCTTATAGATTCAGGTTTTTTTGTTGTTTGTGATGAAGGAAATCACAAACCCTACTTAAAATGTGATGTACTATAATTCCCTAAGAGTACCCACACTGAGCACCAGTGCCATCGAGCCTCCCCTTTGTGAATGTGTTGTATTTTAAATCATTCACAAACAGATGTCCTGGCTGGGTTTAAATTGTACCTGCCAGAGAGAAATGTTTTATTTCTGATAACTGTCTCTGTTTCCATTGGCAAATTCATAGAGGCGGTGGGAAAAAGTTTACCAAAGATGGAAATGTTTATTTTTAGTTATCAACAGATGTGAAAGGAATGCTTATGTATTTTTAGATTAACAAGTGTGGGGTGGGGGGTGGGGAATTAATGATTAGGGTCATAAATCACTCCACAGATTAAATTTTGTCATAAGGGTGTCCGTATGTCTCTCTCTCATAACTATTTTGTAAACTTTTGTAAACTTTTTGGAAATGTTTGGCTAAGAACTTGAAATAATCACTAACATCTTCCAGCTGGATAATGTGGCCGGCAACACTTTAACCCTGTAGATCGAGCAAGTCAAACAAGGCAAAGAGTTTTCTGGTTCAAAACTAATTGGATTAGAGTTATTTTTGACTGTTAGTTACAATATTAACTGATTAACAGCTGTTCTTTACTTTTCTTTATGATGAAACTGTAATGTAGACCTTCTTATGTTTTCATTATGCAAGACACTTTTAATTGTGTTGTTGCTGAAATCTGCCATGAATTTTTTATTATTATTATATTTTATTATTTTTTTGCCTTGTCCTGCTTTTCTCATCATGAAACACTCAAGAGGCAATTTTTAATCCGTGGCAACACTTGAAAGTTAGTGTTTATAAATACTCTCTCCATCTAGTCTGTCTGAACTTAATGTTTACTGCACATAAGAAAGGGAAATATTCTGCATGTGCAAGTTTTTTCCAAGATATTTACTCAAACTGCATGGCAGCAAAAATCAACACTGATCCAAATAAAAAAAGATACCTTAGGTCACAAAACTACAAAAATTAAAACTTTAACATCACCCTCTTAACTCTTAACTGTTCAGTCATTCTAAAAAGTAGCAGCTGAAGGAACAACAGACCTGGTCAGAATCATTGGTAGTAGAGTCAGAGATGGAACACCGAAGCTCTTGCTTATTCACAAATACGGTAACTATAACAACAACAACAACAACAACAAAACTCAACTCTATACAGTAATCCATTCATTAGCTTGATCCTAAAAAAATGCCCACTAGATGGCAGTCATGTCTTTTTTCAATTCGTTTTTCATCCATTTTGAAACGATTGATAATCTCAGGCACTATCACAAACAGGTAAATGACCTATCCAGACTTTGTTTACTGACAAGGTGAAATGATAACAGCGTTGTTGCTGTGGCCTTTGAAATAAGTATCAGCAAACAATAAGAGTTCAAGGCTGAGGCATTTCTAAGCATTTGGTGATCTGGTCAGTAAAATAAGGCACTGCAGATTTAGATGATGCATCCCAGTTTGCTATAATTTTGGTCAATCCAATCATTAGTACAGCATCAACTACCAATCAAAGTCATCTCGAGAAACTATGCAAAAACCAAACAAAGTACTCATATTTATACTCAAAACATACTTTTTTTTTATTCTCCACTGCACTCACAGAAGTGGGGATCACACAGTTAATCTGTTCTAGACACACATTGTTTAAATGATTTCAAATTGCGTTCAAACCACTATCCAACAATCTCAAAAATAATGCTGCATAAATCATGTTGCTGTTTGTGGTTTCTTCGCAGGTGTTGTTGCTGCCTTGATTTTCTGTTATTTAAACTTATTTCATCAACTTGTGTATGCAGTGAAACTCAAGTGCTGGTTCAAATTCCACCTTTTGTTTTAGATTATTAGAGCAAGCGAAATAACCTACATCTCTAGACGGGAAGTGGGGCAGGGGGAACAGAAGGTGTGTGTGGAAGAGGTAAGAGGGAGGACAACAAAAGGTTACCTACCTGTCCACATGTGAAAAAAAAAAAAAAAACCTCTTTCTAGACTTAATGGAGGAATATCCTTGCTGACATCCAAAGGAATCGTTTCAGTGTACTGGCTCAGTTGCAGGATGAGAACGACAATGGGTTATTTTTCATCAAAACCCCTCTCCACCAAGTACAGGCAGACCTCTCAGAAGACCAGCATGCCACCAAAAGACCCATTGTTCTGCAGCTCATCCGGCTACATGACCGTGACTGACAAACTGTTTATTTATTGATGGCAGCATCACAACCACTACAACCACATTCATTCACCCAGAAATAAGGTGTCATAGATTTAAGGCATCAGCTACTGATATAAAATCTATTCTCTTCAATGTGGCAAAAAAAACAACAACAAAAAACAAAAAAACAAAAACAGCATACAACTTACTGTATGGAAAAACTACTGTGGAATCAACCATTTAAATAAAATTATATGATTACATATTTCATATATTTATATATTTTAACCAGTTTGTTTAGTGCTAACTACTTAACCACAAACATAAATCAAGGTAGCCAAAACACTTTTATCTTTTCTTCCAGCTAGTAGCAAAACAGTTCATTTTTGCTACTTCAAAATTCAAGCATTAATATTAAACTACAAAATCTTAAACAAAAGATTGCATTGTATTTACACTGCAGTCATAATTTCAAATGTAAATTTTCTAAAATATTTATAATTAAGTTTTTGAAATGCAATTTACCCTCTGTAATTTAACTTGTATTGATAGCTTTTTTTTGTTGGCCTTTCCTGTACTGTCTTTAGTTGGCAAGTTAGTTCCTGGAAATACTTTGGACTGTTCTCAGCTGGGTAAAGTCCATTAACCTGGCTGGGTTTAAAAGACAAATACAAATGGAGATTATTTTCAAGTCAAATCCAAACATACTACTGGAAGGGAGAAAATTTAAATGACTGACTTGGTTCATACGGCTCACAATTTTTGAACCTTTACTTAAATTTTGCATGTTAAATTAGAGAGACCACAGAGGGTAACTCATCTTACTCTAAATACACCGATTCCACAATTGTGTAAAAAAAAAACAACAAACAAACAAAAACAAAACCTAGAGAAAATCATTGTAACCACAATAAGAAAGCATTTGAATAAAAAATTAATTTGCCAGACCATACTGGAAAAGAGAATAAGTTTCAAATTCATAACTGACCTGAACTTTGTCAAGCCAACAGCTTAAAGCTTAAAAGGTCAGCTCCTGTCCCTATTTACCAACCATTATGTAAGCAAAACCCTGGGGGTTAAAGAGAACCCAAGTGCAGAGAGCTAAGGATAACTCTTAATGAACAAAAAGAAACTTAAAATGAACAACAAAGGAACTCAGTGGGAACAACTGAGAACTATGAAAGCTGGACAGAAAAACCAGTAGAAAACAATGCAAATCTTAAATACACAGAGGGAGAGAAGAGAATGCTACAGGAAGCAGAGGGAGTAATGAGAGGTAAATAGAGGCAGCTGGAGAAGATCTGGAAAGGGAGGTATTCTGGTAAGAAAGGAGAAAGAACAAAGCTGACACACAAAAACCTTTGATGAAAGGAAAAATTGAAGCTAGCATAAACAGAAAGTGTTTGTGCTTAGGGAACAAGTCCAAAAGACAAACAATGAAAATAATTGAACCAGCACAAGGAATAAACTAAAAAGGCAATATCTATAAGCAAATAATTTTTTGAAAAAATCTTAAATGGCAGAGAAATGGTCAATACAGATCAAACACCATAAAATGCTATGGTGGAATAATTATGATTTTAGTGTTTTTCTCGGTAGATTGCAACACTTTGGGGGGATGATGAACAGAGAACCTCTTAACCTTAGCCAGAGCACTGCATGTGTTTTCTTGTATGACAATAACAAAAGATGTGTAACCAAGGCAACAAAGGAGAAGCAAATAAAATATCAACTGATATTCAGTACGAAGCATTCTTCGTACTGAGAAATGCTTTTTTTCTTTTCACAATGCTTTCAAACAAGGAATGCTTGCATTTTTGTGGTTGCTTGATAAGCTAAGGCTAACAAAATATGTGTGCCATGTGGTGATGCAGTCTTTGATTTAATCTCTCTTGCTGTGCCATTCGTTCCGAAGCAGATGTTTACTAGATCTTTTCGCAGATTGAAGGATTTGCTGTTTTTATTTTTTATCTCACAAGCATGATAACATCTGATGTCTTTCCTGTTTTGTGCTGCTATAACAAAGACAAGGTTAAGGTTAAGTAGGGTTAAGAATGCACTTGTGATAGCTAAAGTTAGAGTAATTGTCAAGCTTTGGCACAAAAGGGCTAACTAAAATAAATGAAAGTAAATACAAAGTCTTAATTTGGTTAGAAGTGCAATCTTTTGTATGTGTATTGGGAAATTATCAGATACTTCCTGTAATAGAACGTTTGTTATATAACATAATAAAAAGGGAATTTTTATGTATTTGTCTAAACTCTTTTTGAAAGGAAAGTCTTAGTTAATTATCTGAGGATGTAAAACGATGATGAGACAATGAAAACTTTAACAAACTTTTATATTTGACTTTGTGGCTGAATAAATTAACATTTTAAATTTTGAACTGATCCAAAAGAAACCAGAGTGATACACTAAGAAACTAATTTACGAGCTGATGTGAGTGATTTTAAGCTTTAAATTACACAATTTAAAGCAAAATGACAATTGATTATATTTTGTGATGTTAAAAATGCCAGGAAAACTTGAGTGTTCATATAAGCTTTTCATGCATAAACAAGAAACGGACTTATGGTTTTGGTAAGTTGAAAGGAACAAAAGGGGTAATATTTAGGTCACAGAACCATTTATTAATAATGTCACCCATCTTCCAAAACTCTTCTCGAGAAATCCTCTTTTTAATAAACAAAAACATATTAGATTCATCAACCACAGCACCTATGACACATAGAAGGGTTAAAGTTGCGTGTTAAAAGAAACAAAGAAGCAAACAAAAAGAATGCAATAGAAACACAACATAAAAATTAATTTGGATTTAATAGGGAAACTAATGAAGGAGGAGCTTACTTATAGAATTTGCACCCAGGAAGCCAAGGAGAGCATTCATCTCTTATTCTATCTGTTCACAGTTTTAGAGCTTACAATAAAACAACATAAAACCGTATGAAAACTGTTTAGAAAAAAAAAAAATAAACAGTTTGGGATAATTACATCTTAGCCCAGGAAATGATACTTAAAAAAAGAATTTAGAAGAAGAAAACATTCTTAAAGCTTCTTCTTTTTTAAATAAAGTGTTAATGGTAAACCAACTACAACACTGTTGAATGCTGCCTAACTTGTTTAATTCTTACATTTTATTCTGAATAGAAAAGAGGTCTACAAAATGTGTTAATAGAATAAATTTCTATGTTCTGGCGAAAAAAGAAAATGGCATGTAAAAAGATATTGAAACATACAGAAAAATATATTCTTGATAACATTAACAGAATTGGTATTACAGCAATATACAATATATTTGTATTATTCGTGTTTAGGTTTTACAAGGTGCCCATATGATTAGTGTAAGGCTATTTAATCAATCAATAGTCACAGAATACTCACAGAATAACTATAGCATGTTTTGTAAGAGGCCTTTAAAACCTGAGTCTGTATCTAAACTGAACATCTCTGTTGGGCTGCATCGATCCGAAGCCCCAACGTCTGAAGTCAATTTCAGGAATTTCCTCATCAGGGTTCTTCAACTCAAACTCAAAATACACCAACATGAGGAACACAAACTGTTTCAGCTCATTGGTGGCAAAGAATCGCCCAGGACACATGGAGACTCCCGCCCCCCAGGGCATGTTGTAGTACTTCACTTTCTTCCCATCTTTGAAAAAGTCAGTTTTCTTGCTGCCGTCTGGGTTCAGAAAGCGATCGTATTTGAATGCATGCGGGTCAGGATGGATCTGTGGGTCAAGGTGGACCGCGCTGTAAGGAAAGATTGACATCCTGTCACCTTTGCGGAGTAAGTATTCACGCCCGTCGGCCATCTTGAGAGTCATGTCCTGGAGCACAGCCCTGGTAAGGAGAGGTGCAGCAGTGAGCCGGAGGGTCTCTTCCACGGCGCTGTCTAGCACTGGCGTTTTCATGAGCATTTCACGGGTCAGGTCTACCAAGGGGCCACCGCGTTTGACTTCCTGCCCCGTCTCCTTCAAAACTTTATCAACCTCTTCCCTCACTGCTTTCATGGCCTCGGGGTGTTTCAGGAGGAAGAGGAGAAGCCAGAACGAAGAGGGTCCAGTGTTACCCTGAGAGGCCCAGAGAAGAACAAACATGTACCTGTTGATCATTGACTCGTTCATGCCCACCTCTTCTTTGGACTGCTGCATGTCCCACACCCAGCGACTGATGTTGTCCTTGGCCTTCATGTTCTGCACAGAGACAGCATCCCAGAAGTAGGACTGCAGCCTGTCAGCTTCCCACTTCTGCTTTGGTGGAAGGACTCCATATGCCAAGTTGGGGAAGAGCTGGTCGTATTTACGAAATTCATAAAACAGAGCTTCTGAATGAGTTCTGTCCTTCTCTTTGGCTTTCTCCTCACCTCCTTCAGACTTGTGTGGCACATTTCCAAATAAAGCCAAATAGCCGGCTCGGAAAACGATGTTGTAGCTGTAGATGAACAGTCCATCTTCCTTCCAAGGGTTCTGACCTGTGCCTGAGCCCACGCTGTGCAGCATAAGGTTTTGCAAGTTACTCATCATGGCTTGTGTCATTACTTCCAGCCCTTCCCCCTTCAAGTGCTTATTGCTGGCATTCTGCAGGATATGGTGATCGTTCTGGACAGCTTTGTAGCCAAAAACCCTGTTAACAAGCTGCTCAGCGAAACTATTAAAGTCCAGCTTCTCTCTACTCTCCTTAACAAAAGCCCCAAAGGAGAGGGGGTCCTGCAGAAATGTAAAGTAATATCCTCCAAGCTGCACCGTAAAAACATCACCATGCTTTTTCTTCATTCTCTCCAGAAACTTAAAACTGTCTCTGCGAAACTCCAAGACATGGCCCAGCCAAGGAATGAGACCTTTGTCAAGAGGGGGTTCTCCCGGGCGCCTCTTTCGGAAAACTCCAAGAAGGTACAGCCCTCCAAGCAGAGCAACCAAGCAGCTGAGGAGGACAGGCAGAAGCAGTGCCATGACGGTTTCTGTTGGCAGCCACAGAGCTGTGTGGAAATGAAGTCCAAGTTCAGAGTTATAAGCAGCACATTGCTCCTCCCATTCATAATGGGTTACAGATTTCCGGGAAAGGAGATCAAATTCTTCAGCAGAAATGGAGCAGTGAAAATATTCACTTCAAGTTTGAGCTAGATTAAAGTTTATTTTTTATTCTGTTAATAAGGAAATCGTATTTGGAACTCAGTGTCACAGAACAAAGTAAGGGGCTTTTATCCTTACATAGAGAGTGTGTGAAAAGAATGAAATGACTCTCGAGGAAACCTTTATGTCTTGGGAAAGAACAGATTTACTTTTCTTATATAAAGAATATTTTTTTTTAAAAACACACAAAAGAGCATCACTTCTAATAATTTTGAAAATAAAATGGTTTTATTAGTTGGAGGGGGGCTTTCACCCCAGTACTTAACAATTTGAATAGTTTCAGGCTTGTAACTTGTTCCTCTTTTGTTCCAAATAGTAAGAAAAGAGCCAAACATTGTCTAAGTTGCATCAGGGCAACTTAAACAGAAAAACTGCAACAAAGCATATTTGTGGACTGATATCCGTGTTTTCTGCTGCTTCTGGAAAAACGACTTCCTCTCTGGTGATCTGTCAGCCAACGTCAATGAGTCATTTCACTCTAGATAAGAACATACTTCTGCCATCTTAAGGCTATGTAGACTGTTAAAGAGATTAACTGGGATGTTAAAAAGTGCAAGTCTATTTTAAGTGTTATATCAAAATGACAGAGAATGAGTTATGATCTAGTCATGGATTAAAAAAGTACTAAAAATGCTAAAATAATATGCAGAAAGTGAATCAAATCTTTAAAAACATGTGACAAGTGTTCTTTTTTTGTTGTTCGAATCTGAAATGGAGACGTTCACTTTTTGGGTGGAATGTCAGTGTTAAGCTTCAAAGAAATTAAACTAACACCATATGGCAAAAAGTTAAAGAGAAACAGATGGAAAACAAATCAAGCAGAGTAATAAAGTAGTGGTTCACTTAACAGAAATCTTTCAAAACAAACTCTCATGTGGAGCCTTTCTGAGTGGAATTTGCATGTTCTCCCATTTTATGCCTGGATTTTATCCAGGTTCTCCAGGATTCTCCCACAGAACAAGAACATGCAAATGGGGGGAAGAAGGAGCAATAAAGTGGAATAAATTTACAAAAGCACAAATATCATGGAGTGATGCAAATGATTACAATTGTTTTTTTGTTTTTTGTTTTTTAACTGCTTGAGTAATAGTGTGAGGGATGCTTCTCAATGGGTTTGATGCTTCTGCAGCAGGTTACCTTCATGTCTTAATGTGGATAAGAAGAACATCTAAAGAGAAACTGGCTGATAAAGTGTGCCACCAATCAGCTGGAGCTTTGCAAGTTAAACTGAAATTGATAGGAAACAGAATTTGAGATCAATCGTAAAACCAACATAAAATTTCAAAAGATATTGAGATTAGAGTTGTGTCATGTCATCTGAACTTTTAAGATTGCTTACTACATCTTTACCCTGCAGAGAAAAGACTCAAAAGATTTACAGAAGCCTGGAAAAGACAGGATGAAATGTGAAACTTTTTCTAGGACATTGACTGTAAAAAGCTTTAATCACACTTGAAAGGAATAAATTAAGTTACAGTATGAACAAAAAATGTAAGTAAAAAAACAAAAAAGTTCTGGTCAGAAAGTTAGAATTCCCAAACCAAACCTAAAGGGCTTTTTTTTTTCTTCAATATTTGCATTTTATTTTATTTATTTTATTTTATTTTTTAGCATGTATTGAGTGCATAGATTAAAAACAGCCAATCAAGTGACATCACTGTTATATTAGTACACTGTTATAATTACACTATATGTTCTGGTTACAAGGTAAGCTCAACAGAAAAAAGAAAACCTTGAAAGAATTCAGACCTTGAACTACTGATGAAACAGTCCACTGACCTTCATTTCGCTCACAAACCCTATCATCTGTTCAAGATTAATCTTTATGTACTTGAACGTGCAAACAGCAATACTGGTCTTGCTTAAAAATGGGTCCACGAGGGAAATGTATTTTATGCTATCATGATGGCCATGAACTAAATTGCAACAATGATGCAAGCTTTATTGCATGAGAGAGCAATACGTACTTTAGACTGCAGCAGAGTCATGTCTGTTTCTGTGTTCTGTTTGTCTGTTAGCAATGCAAAATGACAGGCAGAATGTTGTGAAATGTGGTAGAGAGAGGTTGCAAATGGTAGGATTGTTTTTCATCAAGACCATTTACATTCTCGGGTTAGTGCCTGGACAGGAACCTGGTGAAAATGCAGTATATTCTAAATACGCCATCATTTTATCTTAATCTTTTAAAAATAAGAAAATGGTGTGTTAATAAAAGCCAATGACGCCTGCAAAGTCTACACTAAGAAGAAGGACCCAGCTGCCCTTGTGTTTTATCAGCAGACATACAGTGCCATCTACTGGTTTATGCCAGAAAGCATTGTTAAGATTTTTGCTGATGTGATCTACACAACTAATATGCTATACATATATAATTTTTAAAAACCTGTCCTCAAACATTTATATTAGCTGAAAATGTTAAAAACTATGTATTACCTATCCATCCATTTTCTGTACATCCTTGTCCCTAGTGGTGCCTATCTCCAGCAAACATTTCAGGCAAGAGGCAACACAGGACAAACAACCATGCACACACACACCTATGGAGAATTTAGAGAGGCCGATTTACCCAACAGTTGTGTTTTTGGACTGTGAGAGGAAGCTGGAGTACCCTGAGAGAACTCATGCATGCGCAGGGAGAACATGCTAACTCAATGCAGAAAGACCCCAGGCCCAGAATTGAACCCAGGACCTTCATGCTGTAAGGTAACAGTGCTACCAATTGTGCCACTGTACAGCCCAAAATTATATTATTGCCTTTTTATTTCATATTTATTCTCTACTGTTGTTCTGGTCTACATAAAATCCCAATAAAATACATGGATGTTTGAGGTTCTAACGATAATACAAACAAAGGATTCAGAGGATTGTATTTCATTTGAACTCGCACTACATTCTTTTTAGTGCACTTCCAGCAATAGACCACTAAGTGGAGCTGTGCTCCTTTTTGTCACCTCAATCTTTTAAACCGTTTGACTACAGTTTGGATTTTATTTTGAACAAGGTTATGCTCTGAGATATTTGTCTCTTTTATGAAGGCCATGTGAAATTCTAAGTGTGATAGGACAGCTTTTTGTACTTGATATTTATAATTTCAGGTGATAAAAATATGATTGTAATGTTAATGAGATAAATGCATAAATGGCAGAACAGCATTTTACAAAAAAAAAAAAGTTGTAACAAAGGGAAATATCTATTTAACTGTTCTTTGTGAAGGTTAGGAAGATTTGGAAACTTCTCTCTCACCTCTCAGCTTTAATTTACATTCTACAGTGTACATCTGGTTCTTGATCACTCAGATCTGAGCTTGTAATTACATAAAGGAAATGCCACAGGCTCATTAGGGTTCAGATCTGTTTTTTTGATGTCTTCTCTCAACAAAGATGAACACAACGCAGAACATATCATAAAATAATTATAAACCTCTAGGAAAAAACATAAACTGCTTAGTTGCTTTAAGTGTATTTTTTTTATACAAGAAAAAAATATATAAGTTAATGCTTTATTCATCCCAAAAGGAAATTAAATGTTGTTGAATTATGAAAGAGCGTTATTATATGCTGCTTCTGTGTTTGATTATGTTATGTGAACAATTATCGGCAAAAAAATGACTGAGGTAAATGGTTCAATGGGTTGATGACATGTAGCCAAACACATTTTATATTTTCCCTTCTTAAAAGCTATGTATTATTTTGAGTGCTGGTTAGCCCTACTTTTTGAAGTAAAATGCTTCAACAGTTCTTCTATAAACATATCATTTTATCTATACCTGCGATCATTGGCAGCTCCTCCAGAGTGGCTATGCGTCTTTACTGTACATGGACACCCAAATCGAAGTAAGTTTGCAGTCTTGCTTTTTTCTTTCCATTTTCGGAATGCTATCATCTCAGTAAGGACCAAAGTCTAGGATACCTTGTTTAATACGCCATAAAGAACTAAAGCAGCTCTAAAAGAAAAAGGTAATTAAGCCATGTACTACCAAGTATAAAGTGGCCCGCGAATGCATAAAAGGTATTCAGTCAACTTAGATGTTTAAAACTCAAAATTCAAAGTTTAGGATTTTGGACAAGACTCTAGTCTCTTTTAAAATGCAGACGATAAGACAAGAAGTCTAGGAACAAATATTTTGGTGAAATTTGTTTGTTTAGCATACTCATAAAAATATCATTGTTGCTGCAGTGGAATATACATTTCTTGCAACTATTTGCCATTGATTGTTTTGAAATAACACGTCACATTATATTTTTACAATGTCAGCTAATTTAGGTCATGAGAAAAAACAAAAACAAAAACAAAAAGATAATTTGACTTCACTATTTCAAATTATGTCCTGAAAGGGAGGCCACACCTACAGGGATGACTTTACTAAAATTCTGGCTGGGGGTGGAGCCATTCGTTGTCCTAGCACGCAAGCTAGTGTTGCTTTCAATACATCACGGAATTATTTGTACCCTTGGCGCATTTTCACTCTGTATTATGTATATGTCTATAGCTGTCTGCTGCAATCAAATAAATGTGATTTTTGTCACATTCGGAAAAACATTAGTGCATACTATTATTTTAATTTAAATTACACATTACATTACAAATTAAAATATAGTACGATTAAATTAACAAGACTTTTAAACCTTTTTATAAGACGGTAGCGCTACTAGTTTTTTTTTTTTTTAATTTTCTACTTTCATTTAGCATAAGCGGAACTTGGTATATCATAAAACTGCTATCATCTCGAACTGCGATGGTTGTATCTCCAATTTTTTCTTTCTAACATTGAACTAACCACGTGGTAGTGTGACGTCAGCCCGGCGTCAGAGACAGTTATATCAGAGCCTTGCCGGTGAGGTGTTACAAATATTACTTCCGTGAAAACTGTGGTTGGGAGACGTGCTCACGAAGCTCATCTGACTGTCTCTTTGCAAAGCTTCTCCAAAGCAACGCAGGTAAAATCTTTTCCACTCTATACATTAAAACTGCGACGTTAGTTAGTAAACAGCCGATAATGAGCGTTTTGTTTTTATTGTCTCATGTTTCCCTGGCTGCTTAGGCCCTGAATTGACGTTCAACCTGTTTGAAAAGATTTAAACAACGTTCTTTTTTAAACAGAAAAACAAAACAAAAAAAATTGCCTGCTATAGCTGTCTATAAATGAGTAAATTGTTCCCTAAATTAAAAATGTATCTTCCTTGCCCTTCATGTCACCTTCTAACAGGTCATGATGAGGCCAACTAAATTGAAACCAGTAAGGCTGCAACTTTAGAATGTGTTTAAATATATCTAGAGATAAGATTCAGTAAACCAACTTTATAATAAGCTTTTTTTTCTGGACTGACTGAACTGTCAAAGTTCTGAAAATTACTGTAAAAATGTTTTAAAAATCTGCTGTTTTGTGTGCACCATAGTCAAGATGTCCTCTTACGAAGAAGGAAATGATTCAAAGTTAATGCGGAAAGTGAAGGAGAATCCATTTGTTCCATTGGGTGAGTACGTTTTGTTCCATGGTAATAGAGTGAAAAAGTCCAAGTCGAATTAAGAAGTCTCATATTCGTAGTTGTAGTATGCAGTTTTGAAATTGAGCTGTATGTAATCCTTAGTTGTTTTGCAGGATTGGCTGGATTTGTTGGCATCGTTGGACACCAGCTGTACAAAATGAAAAATCGAGGGGACACAAAAATGTCGGTGCACTTGATTCATATGCGTGTAGCTGCACAAGGCTTTGTGGTTGGAGCCATGACAGTAGGTATGTATCATTTATTATCTTGTTTCTATGTAGGTTGCTTTTATATTAGCAATATCTTTCATTTAATTTACATTAGAATGTATTTACATGTCTGTACGAGATAAAAAACATTCATGGTTGTGAGAAAGACGATATCAACATTCCCAGTTTGATCTTATTTGTCTCCCTGGGAGATGTTACACTGGTGACAGGCAGGATGAAAGTAGGTTAGGATTCTTCTAACCTCAGCTTTGACATACATGTAAAGTTGAAATTTGCGGATAGCAGATCTTCAGTAGAATTTATGTCTATTTTAAGGCTTTTACCAGACTTGGATGCTTGCCACAATATTTCTACCCTGGTTAAAAAAATAAAAATAAAAAAATAAAATAAATAGTCCTTTGTTCTATACTTTGCTTCATACATAGGGCCTGGACCCTTGGCTATTGAGAAATGATTGCTTGCTATATGTGTTTACTCTTGAAATTTGAAATTTTACCCAATTGATAACATTTGGCTGTGGTGTGTGTAATGTGCCAGTTTGATGCTATGAAACTTGAGGGAAATTGCATTTTTTTTTTTTTTTTACATTAAGTGTTCCCATCACTTTTCCTGTGTTTTTACAGGAAAAGTGATATGTAGCCTAGATCAGTCTGTTAATCTGTTAGAATATTAGCACATATAATTTTAATAATCTCTGAATATAATTTCTAAATATTCCATCTGAGTATTTCACTATAGCTTGTACTGCACAATTCCTATTGTGGTAAGGATTAGGCTTGATTTATTGTGAAACTCCATTGTTCTCTTTAGTTATCTATAGATGAGAACTATGTTTGCCTTATTGTGTTTCTTGCTTTATCAAACAGTGATGACTTTGAATTTTATTTATCACAACTCTGAGCTGCAACTTTTTTGATTTGTTTCTGTCTTTAAGTTTCCATTCTCTAACTCGCCTTTCTCTTCTCATTTTTTTTTTCTTTCTTAGGGGTCCTGTATTCAATGTACAACGAGTACATTAGGCACCCCAAAGAAGAGCAGAATGCTGGAAAACACAGTTGAACAGAGACTCTTACAATTAGATTTTTGTGTCTTTAATACTCTCACATTTATAGATGTACATTCAGAGGCTAACAGATGACTAAAAACCAACTGATGGTGTACCGTTCTACAGACAATGTTTGCCACTGCAAACGTGGATGCTTGTGATAAGGATGGCAACACAGATGTATTTTTGTCTAATGTTTTAGTGCATTATATAAAACAAAATTAGTTGCAGATAAATTTGACAATATTTATGACCAGGAGGATAAATCTGACTCTACACAGAAGGCTCTGGCTTTCATATTCATTTATCATTGTCCTGTTGAAAGTCAGCTATGCTTTTATGTGGTAATTTGGGTACTAGCCAAATTAAAAGCATTTCCATATCAATCTTTTTTTTTTTCTTCTGTAAAATGTTCACCTCTCCTGACAAAAGCTTTAACAGATGTTTGCACACTGTCGCAAGAAAAAAATAATGTTTTTTTGTTATAAATACTTCTACTAAAATGCTGATTTTTATTCATTGAGATTCTCTGTATTGTACTGTAACCATTTTTTTTAATTTCTCAGTATTTTCTTCATATATTTTTTGCAATGAGATATTAATGACACAAAAAAATCATGTGAGGTTTATATGTATAAACTGTGGTGTAGCTTGTCAAACACAATGCAGCCTGTTTTAGTGGCAAACATTAATTGGTTCCTAAGGTATCTCCAGGGCTGATTATTATTGTATGTACCAGGCTATTTGTGAAAGTCGCTTTCATTTCCTGAAATAGTTTTGAATCTCTGCTGTGTGTACACTTATATTGTGTGCTTTACCTGGAACAGTTCTTAGTTTCATATTTTATATGATAATATGCACAGCAAGTCCAACTCGCTTTTGGTAGCTACTGTTTTCAAAATTGTTTCCTTTCTTCATTCATTAAATAATCTCCTACTTACTGTAACTTAAACAATGTTTTGTACGCTTTGAAACACACGTAGCATTTAGTGAATTACTTTACTGACATTGCAGTATGCCTTTGATGAAGGCAGTGTGTTAAGGTCTGCTATAAAGATTAGTTTTTATTTGGCAACATGAACTGTCTACCTGACATGCAGGAAGGGCTGTGCAAGTACTGTCAGCATCACAGAGCCTGGATGGCATACCAACGTGAAAATACCTCTGGGGTGGATTTGTCAGCATGACTCGGCAAATCTTCTAACTTTCTAAAGACTATGTTGAATAAACAAGCAGTAGCTCTAAAACCAGTTTCAATATGAGCTTATAGTCAAACCAACTGATATGATGAAGAATCCAGTGAAATATGTGGCTCTCTTAAATTTGAGCATTTTAACTTTTTTTTTTTTTTTTTTTTTTTCCCAAATTAAAGTAAATTACTGGTCCTCTTAATACAACACATTATGTTTGTGCTATGTAATAAGTGGCTCAATCAAATTTAGGTAATTTTTTTCATTGTGGACAACAGAAGGCAAATTAGACATGCTAAGGATTTTATTGCGGTTGGTGAATCAGTATTTCATCCCATTTATTTTTGTGACATACTGCACAGTGGTGTATGTATAGATTGCACTTTTTAATTTTTCCACTCAACTTTCCATTCAGGACTATGTGAAAAGCCCTCTTTAATTATGTTTTTTCTGGAGGGTGTCAACTACTGTCTGCTGGACAACAGACAAGTCATCAGTCTAGCAGTGTGGGCAATAAAGTTTTTGTAATAATTTTCTTCATGTAATATTATTCAAGCTAGAATTTGTTTAACTGTAGGCTATTACAACTTAAATCTACCAAAATTAACTTGAACTATTTTTGAACTATTTTGTGAGCCATCAGTGATGATACTGACTGCTAATTCAACAGAATTCCTACACACACTTTTTGAACACACTGTGTGATGTCAATGTAGCATTTCATTAACAAATATTATTTGTATTTGTATTGTCATCTTCAGAAACAACTGAACGTGTCATTTTGACTGCAAACATTAACTTTAAACAAACATTTCATAAAACTATATTTACTGGATTTTCTTTGTTCTTCCTCATTCTGGTATGTGGTATTTCATGTGTTTAGCCATGACAATAACTGCTCAAACACAGCATGATAAAGGCTGGCTAGAGTAGTTGCATCCCTCCTCCCCATAAACAACACTGTAAAATAATACCTTGGTTTTACTCCAATTCGAAACATGGGAAACACTCCCATCAATGCAATAAAAAGGTGTAGCTAATCTGCTGAAGAGCCTCTAATGGCCCGCCCCCCGTCACGTGCATTCATTCAGAATTTGATAGTCATTGTGACACTCAGTTGCTTGTTGCAACTTGTTGATTAAACCTCTGTTTTACTTTCCATTCAAACATCATACTCCATATATTTGAAAAAAGGTTTAAAAAAATATATATATATTTTTATTCAACTTTGTATATGGATTGAACGTTCTATTTAAAGAAAACAATTATAGCAAAATTATTTTATTGGATACTGTATTTACCTCTGTTGTTTTGGTGCTTTAGTCATCTTTCTGTTAGTCATTTGTGGTAAAATAAATAAATAAATAAATAAATAAATAAATAAAGTCTTAAGTTTACCTTTACCTTTCCAATCCAGCCTCTGCTCTGCTCTATTCTGCTCTATGGCTTGCTACTCTGCAGGCACTGGATGCTTTTAGATTATAGAACCGTAATCTATAATCTAAGATTATAGATTATATAATCTATATAATCTATAATCTGACACAATGTGTCTTTGACACATTGTGTCAAAGACACATTGTCAAAGACACATTGTGCCACTGTGTCTTTAACAGCACGTTATGAAGGTTACTCTTTTTTAGTAAAGAAAACAGATCAACGTGTACAGCTGCTGCATATCAAGTTTCACCATTTCCAGCACGGATGTCACGTTCCTCCTGTATGCATAACAATACCACCGGAGAAGCAGAGTCAGCATGACTGCGCACATTTAGGGACTCGTCCTCTCGTTAACTTAAGGTTTAATTTAATTTTCTTTTCTTTTTTACTATTTGTTTTAATACTTAATTAAGATGAAATCTCGGTCCAAAATGTTTACAGATATGCACGTTCATTCTTGCAGTATGACCGGGCAGTACAAAGGGCATTCTTATCTTCAGTGATCTACAGCACCACCATGTGGTTAAAATAAGTCTTACAGCCTAAAACAATAATTGGAATATTATTTACCTAGTAAAAAAAAAAAAAAAAAGCAGAGAGACGCCTAACAAGCAGGTTTATATGTTGTGAATTATTGTGTCCCGGTAGTTTTCATTAAGCAAGCTGAGCTCTCTCCTGTCACTAAACAGTAACAGACGTCAGAAACCCTGAGCAATATGGCCGCTGTCATGGTGCATTTTAACAAGAGCATGTGCCTTCCCTGTTCACGCGAGATCGCGTTGAAAGTCACAGAATTTGCGTTGTCATAGCGACAGTAGTGTCCCCTTCAGGAAACTACGTTTTCATTTTCAAAGCAAAACATGCAGTTAAATAGTCAAATATCTTAACTCTTGTTTCTATCACAGGTAGGTTATAACCTCGCTTTTACAGTTTTAGATGTCCTGTGACCTTTAAAGATTTCTGTTCGAATTTTAAAGATACATTTATGAATAGGTACCTGATTACTATGCCAGTTCTTGTTGAAGACCGGTGTTACCGGCATCTTAAATTCTTTAACATAATTTCAGCATTGACAGCACCTGATAAATGCAGCATTCTGGTGATAACCCATTTCATTTAGTTTTCAGTTAGAAACTTAAAAAATCACATTGGTGATTCTGTTTTATGTGTACACATCTCAATCAGCAGTGTGGCTATTTGGGCAATGTTGTGGTAAAATGGATTATGAATGACTTGGGGACCACATAAACCAGTTTGACTGGACCTGCAAAGATCTAAGACAAATTGAACATGTGTGAGACGTGCTTGACAAGCAGATCTGACAAGCAGGGCCTACCTCACAACTTCCAGGACTTGAAGAATCTGCTGTTGATACTGTCCATGTCAGAGGCCATACCCATGTTGTGCCTTGTAGTTGTAGGTCAAATTTAAGCTGTAATGGTCAGTTACTGGAGTGAAAATGAGTGAAGTGTACAAATGTAAACACAATCAACACAATCAAGCTTTGATCAAGTAATCAAAGCTAACACAATAATTTTGTCTTCTTTCAGTAGTTTCTTTATTTCCACTACCTTGTTTATCATGGAGAGTGATGAACATTTGAATGACTTGCGGCTTCAGTTCCAAACGTTGCAAAAACAGCAGGAAAAAAGAAAACTGGAAGGGAAGAAGAAGAAAGAACCCAGTGATTTAAGTGTGACAGGCACTCAGGATGATTTGAATCTGTCGAAACAAGTCGTTCAGGAAGACAGTCCTGAAGAAAGGTAAGTGGTTTCACTTGGTCTCGGTTTAAATAAAACTGTATTGTTTAACTCAAAGCTTAAGTAATATATAAATACATAAATAAATAGTCATAACATGATGATGCTGTGTCGTCTGTCATTCGAAGTCTGTTAAAGGAGCAGGATGAAATTCTGTTAGACCAAATTCGAGAGCTCAGAGATGAAAATGGGAGGCTCTTCAAACTTCTGAGTGAAAAGGACTTTGAGATCAAACATCTGAAGAAGAAAAGAGAAGAAGAAAGACTGGCCTTAACAGGTACAAGCAGACAACTTGGATGTATTTTACATACAAGAGTCAATGGGGCTTCACTGTCGTCTTGTGAATTATCCCTTTAGGTTCATCAGGTTTAGCCGGAGCTGTAGCTGCCACCAAGATTGTTGAGCTTTCCAAGAAGAATAGAGAGCTATGTGCAGAAATTGAGAAAGAGAAGATTAGATCCAAGCAAAGCAGCAATAGGATCAGAGAGCTCGAGAAAGAGGTAAAGCACTGTTTGTTTGATTTATTGGATGGAAAGTTGAAGTTACAGGTCAAAACCCACAGAAAGCAACATTTTGTTTAGCTGCAGTGTGCTTTGGAGAATGTTGTACCTGGACAGAAAACCACACAAAAAACCCTGGATAAAAGCTCGTCTGAAGACCATGAGGTAAACAGAAACTGAATAATGCCATTCTCTTGATTTGAAACCTGACATGATAGCATTTCATTTTAAATCACATACATTTTTCTACTGAGCAACAGGAAAACCCGCTGGTCAAGTCTCTGCAAGAAAAACTAGCAGCTACCCAGCTCAAAGTGACAGAATATCGAAACCAGGTTCAGTCTGCAAAACAGGAGCTGAAGGTTGCTCAGAAGGTAATCTCATTATTTCTTTTCCACCTGACAGAGCTCTAATTATGCTTATTTATGACTTCTTAATTGGATTTTAGGGCCTTTCAGCTGAAGGCCCGGTATTCTCTGGCTATCAGAAATGGGACTGTGTGTATTTTCTTACCACACAAGCTGCATTTCGAAGATAAGTTTGAAAAGTGAGACGAATAAAAATAACCTTGAAGGCCATTTACACATAACCTGGAAATTATATTTTTGAGATGAAGTCTTTAATTTTATAAGGATATCCTGGCCAAGACTGATACAGCAACCTCCATATTTACTGTCATTAGTGGTATATAGATTATTTGATTCCAGAAGCATAGTTTGGTTTTCTTACTTAGTTTCCTTGTTAAATACACATCCTTCTTACTGCCCTACAGAAATAACGCACAGTTTAAAAACAAAACAAAAAGGTAAACCATAATGTCCATAATGTAGACTTTATTTACTTCATACCTCATCAACATTATGTATTTTTAATGACATGTTGATTGATCTGTTTTTATTCTATATATTTATGATGATACTTTTTTATTATTATTTATTTATTTAATTATTGGAGGCAACAACATTTTTATCATTAAAAGTTTAATGATAATAGAGTATGTCTATGTCTACTCTTAAAATGATGAACGATTGCAGGTTTTATTGAGTGAAGTTGGAGAGGAGGTCAACCTTCAGCAGATGCTCAACAACCCTAGGAGCTTTAGAGGCCGGTCGCAGCAGATTCTTGCTCTTCAAACAAGGGTAAGCTGGAAAACTTAGATGGTGACTGAATGTCCTTTGTATTGTCCATCATTCATTATGAAAACTTATTTCAAGAAGTTGGTTGGTTCTCAGGATTATGATTGTGCAGGTGCCTCTCTATCAAAAAAAGAACATCACTGAGAAGTTTCTGGTTCAGGAGTGTCTTAAAAAAAGAAATATGACAGTTGCGGGTTGGTTGTGCGAAAGCTATAACTACTATGATCAATAGAAATAAACAGTCGAGATATAATACTCTGCGTGTCATCAGTCTATATCTGGGTTTCTGGGTTTTTGAACTGAATTCCTGAAACTAACTGAATTTGATGTTGATGATATTCCAATTTCAGTTTGATGCACCTGAAAGTTATGTCACAGAAAATGCTGAATTCATACAACAGGTACGGGAGCTAGAGCAGCAGCTGTGTCATCAAAGACAGGCAGATGTCCAGAGTGTGGAGCAGGATTTTTCTGGCACTGCGTCCCATCATAAACCCCCTGCCCAAAATAGAAACCTCAACTACATCCGTACCATAGAGAAGGAAAAGAGGGAGGCATTTGAGGTACTTAAACAATAACTCAGTTTAAAAACAAAATGAAATATTACGGTACAAATCTTTTACTTGTTTTGCTTGTTGCTTTTGGTAAATCTATAGAGGATCTCAGCTGATCATGAAGGCCTCTTGAAAGAACACGAGGATGTGAAGAAAAAGCTGGAAGCCTCCAAAGCCAGGAGCAGAACTCAGTCCGAGGAAATCAAAACTCTGAAAATGCAGATTTCCTCCTTATTAGAGAAGGGGAAACATGACACCGGGCTTGTGGATGCCCTGCTGGTAAGCCCTTAGATAAGATAAAAGTGGGAAAGAGAGAAATATTCTGGGCCCTTCCTTTCCCACAACCTTGTTTGGTTAACCCCTGCCAGAAACAACAGAGCCAGATGCAGACGATGCTAAAGCAACTCGGCCAACAGCAGAGCGCACAGATCAAGAGTGGGTCCCCAGAGAACAACTGTCTTATCCAGAAACTGAAGCTCATGGTAGCAGAGAAAGACGCCATGATAAAAGAGCTCCAGGAAAGGCAACAGTTTTCCAATAAGGTAAAAAAAAAAAAAAAAGCAGAAATATTTAGTGCTGTAGCAACCACTGTAAAGCAAATCTGCCTGCTGGAAATAAAAAAATCTGTTTTCACAGAAACTGAAGGAAGAGAGTGTGGACAGACAATTAAGCCCTAAAATAAAAAGTTGCAGTTCAGGATTCTACCCAGAAGATGGAGACAGTGTCACAAGAATTACACCCGAGTATGTTTTCGGACATATCTGAATTATTTTATTCTTTATATTCTTATTTTATTCATTTATTAAGAGGATCATAAAAACTACCCTCTGAAACATAATGCATTTTGTTTTGTGGTATAAAGTGCATGTTTTGGTAAACTCTACTAGGAACTAAGATCACTTGTTTTACAAAGGATAACAAATAACTGACTGAAAGAGGTCAATGACTGAAGAAGCAAGAAGAGTAAAACATTTTATGATTTCTCATATTTTTATCTGTTTCAGTTCAGTCTCTAAATTAGGCCATAAATTGGTAATTGCAACTGTGGGAGGTGAGATGGAATTAAAGTAAGTGAGCTGTATCATATATGTTTACATGATTCATCTTATTTTTAACTGTCAGTTATTATCGCATCAATGTAAATTAATCAAAACTATGAACTGTTTGATTGTGTCTGATGTTCTCAGAAGTCATTCAAAGTGTCCGGGTTGTTCTGCTGATGTGAGTGCACTGATCACCCAGAGCAGTGCGTATAAAGTCCTCAGCGTGGAGAAGAACCGCCTCCTGGAGCTGGTTAAGCTTCTACAGATCAAGTAATGCACACTCTACAAATCTTTCTGTTTGCCAGAAAACTTTAAATATACTGAAATAAGAACATTTAACTTATTTCAGTTAAATATCCTGGAACTCAGTAAAGTTAACTTTACTGATTTCCAGTGAAATACTCCCGGCTCCCCTTCATCGTTGACATGGATAGAACGTGCTTCTACAAGGAACAAACCAAATGAATGTGGACTCGACTCTTGATTTTTTTTTTTATTGATTTTAATCCAAATCTTGGCTGCGATCTATTCAAACATTCACAAGAATGCTATGGGTCATTTTCACATCTTTCAGGTTATAATAGTAAATCTATGGTCCAAGGTTTAATAGTGTAAATGATAGAATCACTATCTATTACATTGGATTGAAGTGCTTCAGATGATTCCCATAGACAATAATTTTATTGTTGCCTTAGATGTCCAAAGAGAAAGCAATGAAGTGTGTGTATTAAGAAGTTACTTAATTATGTTATCTAAGACAAAAAGAAAATGTTTATCTTCCAGAGAGAAAGAAATGAAACAAGTGTGTTTGGAGGCAGAGAAGAAGTATCAAGAGGAGCGCCGTAAAACCTTGATATTGGAGCAGCAGTTACAAAGGGCATGAGCAGATTCAAAGTAAAGGACTCTGCATCGAGCACGGGAAGGATAAGGACCAGTGTGACCAGGTGGCCGTTCTGCTAATAAAACTGTTTTCCAAGGGTTCAACTCCAAGGGTTCCCAGGGTTTTCTAGCATACCCTTGTTCAGCTCAACCTTGTCTGTCTCACTCCATGACTGTTCCTCAGGAGAAATAGGGCAGGAGCTACAAGGCAGAAAGAAATAAAACAAAACAGACAGATCAATCTCTGGAATGTGAATAAATTTTACCTTGCAACAATCTTATGGTGTCGTGAGCTGCTCCTGATTTTAAACATGACAGTGTTTTTTTCTCTTCATCCCATGGAAATTTAACCACACAGCAAACTTAATGATGTGTGGCAACAGTCTCAGCTCCCATGCACAGGGTTAGCTTCTGCCCATCATCTTTTGGTTGTTTATGTTGCTCTTGTTCGCTGTCTCCTGTCTGGTCATTCAGCTGGAGGAAACACAGTCTCTGAGGGCATCCCAAAAGAGCACTCTCCATCACGGCGTACAGCTTTATGGTGACGTGATGAGACAAGTCGAGCATGTTTTTTTTTTTCCTGGAGGCTCTGTGACAGCACTGACAAGACACTAACCAGGAGAACTGGCTGCTCCCTGCTCAAGCTCTCTTGCTGCTCAGCCCTACCTTCTCTTGTCACATGTGACAAACCGCAGCCTGCAGGAAACAAGTTCTCCTCCTTAGCCACACACACACACACACACGCACACACACACACAGACTAGTTTACATGTTTCGTGGGGACTACTAATTTAATCATCACTTGTGGGGACCACACTTTCTAGTGGTTCTAAAAATCCATAAAAAAAATTTTACACTATTTATACCTATATTAACCTAAACACACCTTGAAATAACTCAATTTCAAAAGTAGAGTCATCAACCTGTCTGGGCCATGCCACATGGGGACTCATGAAATT
>NW_006799966.1:1967442-2006231 GCF_000485575.1 Poecilia formosa | reverse complement strand
ATGCTTGTAAGTTTTCTATTTGTCTCAGGCAAATCAATTTAATTTTTTGTTAAATTATTATTTTATTTTTTTATGGCTTATCTGTATTTTCTTCCTGTTTTTAGTCATTTTGGCTGTGAATGGTTGCGAATAATAGTGCAAAATTGCCGTCAAGATTGCATTAAACTAACCTCTGTTAGGTTCCTCCTAAAGTTGATATTCCTGTTAAATATCCACACTAATCATTTCTGACTTGAAACCAGATGTGTGGGAATAGTGGTTAGAAGTGAATTCAAACTAAAGCTACACACACGGACTGTAATTCATTTCCTAGAGCATATCCTGCATTTACAGAATAAAGTCTGTGATCAGCGATCCAAGATGTCCTGGGAAGCGCTTGGAACTAGTAGGGAATTTATTTTATGAATTTACTGGGTTTGAATGAATTTGAAAAAAAAAATTCATTCATTGGGTAATATAAGTAAAATTTGTTTGTTTTCAGGCTTTATTCTTAGCAACATTGTTTAATGCAGTTAACAGTTTTTTCTTCCTTATTTCTTTTATTCAGTCTTTCTTTCCTTTCTTCATTCTTTGTATTTGTCCTTCCTTCATCCTGCTACCCCTGTTTCCGTTTTCCTTCTACGTTTGTCATTCCTTCTTCCCTATTCTCCTTCCCTCCACATATCCTTATTTCTTTTTTTTCATTCTCCATCATTTTCTCCATTTCCTTATTTTTCATACCTTCTTGCTTTGCTTTTGTCCGTTCTTTCTTCCTATCTGCATTGAGCAGATGTACTTTAGAAATGAGCAAAAACGTTAACGGAAAACTCTGCTAATTATGTCTGGAATAAAATCTTTAGAAAGCCTCTTAGACTTTCAATCCAAACGTTGTCTCAGTTCTGCTGATGGGTGTAGCTTTTACATACATGCGTACATCTGAGTTATTTTAATGTATCTGAAGGTGTTTCAGCGAAAAACAAATAAAAAATAAAACCTGCCCCGCCTGTCGTCTCTGCCCTCTCCACATCACGCTTAATTTAAAACCATGGCTGGCTTAGTGTGCTGATTCAAATACCGCACTATGTCTTCCAGCACCCTGTGGGAGATTGGCAGGTCCCATTTGGACCTGGTGAGAAAGAGCCACAAGACAAAAATATCAGAGTTTGGACATGATGAAGACAGCCTTTATGCTCACAGTAACATAAAACATCTTGTGTTGAGCACCTCCTGGATGAAGGGTGAGGAACCTTTTTAGGTGACAGTGAGTTGGTGGCAGTGCATGAGCAGGTTAGATACAATGGGATCTGAATTGATTTGGCGTAAATTACACAAGACGATGCGTACCATGGAGCGAATCGTGTTTTTTTTTTTTTTTTTTTTTGTCCCTCCCTGATTGATTGATTGATTGATTGATTGATTGTTCCATGTGATTCCTGGAAGATGCTAAATGTTTTCGAGCACACCATGTGTATGTGTAAATACTAACTGATAGGAACAAGTTAAGCACTTCTAATATTTCAGTAAGCTCTTTTCTTTTTATAAAGCTTCCTACTGTTTCCTACTGAGGTTATAGTGTAATTTCAGGTAAGCTAATTTCACAGCTTAATGCGTCTGCTCTTGTTGACTTCAGTTATTTCGGAGTGTCATCACCTTCAAATAAATTACACTTTGGCAAACAATTTTATTCTTGTTTTATGTAGCTGTATTACGCAGAAAGGTGTAGATTTATTCCAAGATGCCCAATAAGCCACCAAACCAAACACAAACTTATGTAAACACAGCGTACGTAAACAGCCTCGACTATTTGTCATTCCAGCTTTGAATGACTCCTTTCTCCGTCTTTCTCCTCAGAGGTATTCCCTCGTTCTGGACCAATGCTTCCTGCAGACCATTGACTGCATCCAGAAACTAAAGTAAACAGTGCAGCTGTGAACGCAGAGGTTAAAGTTAGCAATCAGTGTACGAGGGATCTGTGAACTTTCCTCAGGCCAGAAAAACGGTTTACTCCTCTGTGAGTTTATTCATCGCCCCGTGGCTCTCATTTACATGTAATGGAAAGAAAATAAACAGAACAGTTCTAATGTGCTCATTTACAGTAATTAGAACTTAAGTATCAACTTAACTTGTACACAAGTGAAGTAATGATTAGACTCTTATTGGTCACATTAATGTTCACTGGATCATCACTTTAAGTTCTTTGCAGGGTCTAATTAGGCATGGTATCACTAGATGGCAGTACAGTTGCTCATGTGCTGGGATGTACCTAAGATGATTAAGAAACTGTTTTGACATTGAGTGGTACCACGTGATTTACAGCGATAAGTGTTCTAAAACTGTTTCCACAAAATATAAGTTCTTGTAGGAAAAACACAGTGACTCACAATTTCAAGAAAATATGTTTTTTTATTATTGTTATTATTATTATTATTATTATTATTTTAAAATGTTACATATTGAAAAGAAGTGGAGAAAAAAATTCACTACTTCTACAATAAGTACCATGCCTTGCAAAAATCTTCAGACCCCTTGAACTTTTTTTTAGCAATTTGTCACATTACAACCAGAGACTTTAACTTATTTAACAGAGGCGTTTTTTTTTTGGTTTTTTTTAACTATAAAAATCTCAAAAGTGCTGTGTGCATGGGGAACTAGAGGGAAATCCCCACTTGCAGCCACAAGTATTTTTGATGTGTCTGATAGCTTTGCATGTGTAGACACTGAAATTTGATACCTTTTTTTTCCCGACAAAATTCAATCACCTCGAGACGTCAGTCTTGAGTGCCTGTGAACTTGTCAATCTTAGCAAAGATTCTAAATTGGGATGAGGTCTAGACTTTGAGTAGGCCATTCAAAGACTTGATTTGCTTCTATCACTACAGCTCCTCCCGATTTACCACAGACTTCTTTACTTCTCTTAATGTCATTCTTTAGGTGGGCAGCTCCTCTTTCGGTAGGTTTGCAGCTGTATCGTACTTTTTCCACTTGGGTTTGTTTGAACATCTTGGAATAACGTTTTACAACCTAACACTGCAATAAACCTCTCCGCAACTTCTGTCGTTCCTGGATTCCATGATGTTTTTTTGTTCACTAATGTTCTCTAACAAACCTCTGAGGCCTTCACAGAACAGCTGTACTCATTCTTAGATTAAATTACACATGTATAAACTTTGTTTATTTATTAGGTGACTTCTGAAGGGAACCAGCTGCCTAAATGTACAATTTATTTTTGTTTTTTCTTGAAACCTTAATGTTGGTTTAAATCCAAATAAAATCCCTTTAATCTGTATTTAGAAAAGTCTAAATGGTCTGAAAAATTTTGCAAGGCATTCTAACATACACTTCATTAAACTCTAATATCTAATAATAAATCATCAAACATGGCTGACATAGTAGATGCATTATCCTAAGACTATTCAACAAGTCAGATGTTTTTTCTGGAAAAATTATGGCAAGTTATACGTTTTGTATTCAAGCACAATGGAAAGGCCTCTTATGAAATGAGTCCAAATCAAAATTCACTTTAAAGCTGTGTTTAAGATCTTATGTGATGCTGAAAAACTGCAGTGACTTGGAGAAAACCTTTAAAATTATTGAAATAGATTACGGTGGAAGCAGATTACAAGAGCCTCAACAAACACAGGTTAAAAAAGCAGGTCTACAAAAATGGTATTAAATTATGTGAGGCAAACACCACTAAGGATGTAGAGATAAAAAAAAAAACCTTCTGGGCATGCAGTCGTTTTCATCAGTCTGACAGCAGCTGAACATGCTGGCCTCTCTGTGGCAGTCATACTAGCTTGGGACAAAGCAATCAGCCTCTCTCGAGTCTGAACCACATGCCAGAAGAGAAGGGTTTCAATTTGGCATTGGGCCTGCTTTTGTTAAACATATGAAAAGGTTTGTCTTTCATAAATTTCTTATCCACAGTTTCATTTGATATTGAATAAATATTGGTGTTGCTCTTGAAACAAATAACCAAAATAAGGATAAAAACTGCATGTAGGGTTCTTTTATGAGTAAGTGAAAATATACTAAATGCAGTTCAGGGGCATTTTTTTTTTTTGCTTCTGGATTGAATAAATGTATTTTTTTCTTTAACAGATTGACATAGAAATGCATCATTCCTAACGCACCAGAACAGGAGAATGCAGTACTGCTCAGCATATCAGCTGCATTTTTGCTTTTAAGACACTTTGCAGAGCAGCACTGCAGGAGCACAGAGCAAAAGGTGATGATAAAACAAAGTGATTCGGTGATTCGGCAAGGAAAACAGAATTTTTTTTGTAAAGCTGCAATCAACAATGTGCAGCTCCCCTATCACTAAAAGCTGCTATTCTCTGCTTGTCATTTTTGTAACGTGATTGCTACTTTTAACACGTGGCTCTCACTTGTTTCATCCCTTAAAGACTTTTGCCACTGTAGGTTGAACTGCTCACACCTTCTGTCAAATAATCAATTTCTATAGGAACATCTCCAACATTTGTGCTGAAGATATGGTTCTGTTAGGTTTTTTTTAAGCTCCATAATTGGGTTTGTGGAGTTCCAAAAGTTAAACTTTTGGAAAATAAAAATGCTCTGTTTTTGCATTTAAGAGAAAGTAATTAGTTTTTATTCACTGGATGAACAGGAATGAATCTACAAAGAAAAGAGGATTGTTTCCTTGAAGGTATGCTTTTTCATTATTGCAGTTGTTTAATAAGTCCCTCAGCGTGTCCTGGCAAAATGGCAATGACATTTTACTCATGAATGCAATGAGGTCCACATTCTGGAAATATTTGCATCAGCACCACTGATAACACAGACTGCTGGTTTGGCTCTAGTTTTTCTGTCATTTGACAGTTTGCCATGGAGAAAGGCAGAAATTAATTAGGAGAGACACAAGCTGCTGCACCACGAAACCCCAAGAGACTGCTTATATTGTTCACAGAAATAATGTCCTTGTACATTACATGAATGTCAATGTACGAATGTTTGTTATAGCACAACAGATGGATCCACTAATTGTAGTTAACTGGTCCACAATGTGTCCCGGCGAGTTCATCCTTTAACTGCAAAGTAAAGGTGGAGTCCAGCCAAAGATAATGTCCAACCCAATTCAAAAGTTTAAAATCCAGTAAAGGATCATTCAACTCAAGATGTGACACTAAAGTACCTCGTATCAACCTGAATCCTGACACTTATCTATTGCGTGTAAGTCAATACAAATGCAAAAATTATAAATGCAACATAAACGAAAGAGTAAAGTGACTTGCAAAAGCATTTGCAGCCAGTTGGACTCTCCCCACCCCCACATTTCATACAGTTAAATTCAATTTATTAGGATTTTATGAGGCACACCAACACAAGCAACCTATGTGTAATTGTATCTTGGAAGGGCAAAATTTGTTTCAGAGTTTGAAAGCCTCAGAGGTTTTTTTTTTTAAAAACAATAAAAACTGAACATTAAAAAATCTAGAAACACATCAGGAACATCGGTGGAAAAGTTGGAATATTATTAAGTTGTGATCATTTAATTGCTCAAGCTAACATTTAAAAGAGGAAACAGTGTAGCATAACTTTAAAACTACCGATATATGGCTCCACAGTGAATGTATGGTGTAGGATGATATCTAATTTTGGAAGTCTCTCCCTGTCTGCTTTCCGGGCTATTAGTGGAAATTCTGCTTCCGTCCTCGTCCCCTCCTTGCTGATTCCCAGTAGTATTTGGTGTAGAGAATCTAGCTCAGCAGACTGACATGTAGACCGGAACTGTCATGCACACAGACGACTTCTACCTATTAGAAAATGGACATGCAGGTTTACTTTCTGAATTGTAACCTCAGAGATGAAACAGTCATTTCAATGTAATTTTGAAAAAAACAAAACAAAACAAAAAAAAAAACAAAAAAAAAATCACTTAAAGAGAGAACTCTAACAAAGAACGTTGGGAGAAACCCTTTGCAACCACACAAGTGAATCTATTAAATAGGCACTTGGTACAAAGACTATTTGTTTTTTATTTGGAGTGGACACATCTTACACTTAAATCAATGCTCAAATTGCACAGACAGAGAATGTTGCTGGCCTTTAGGCAGAGAGAGAAAAAGGAGACAATCATGTAGAGAAACTTGCAGAACAATTTTCCCATCACAATCAACTCAAGAGGTTCCCAGGGGGCTCCCTACAGAGACAGTTTCTTTGAATCACTACCCCTGATGCTGTTGCTCCAACAAAAAGATGTGAAGAGACAGAATTACAGGATCGGTACCAAATTACTAGACACCTTAAAATTTCCATCACCTCAAGAAGTAAATCTGTTTTAGTGGCGACTTTCATCTGTTCTTTTGAATTTTACTGCAGTTGTAAAATGGAAATAATTAGAAATTCTATTGAATTCAGTATTCAGAAACAGTATGGGCAAGTTTAGAAGCAAGCTAATTCTTTATCAACTCCTTTACTACAAAAGGTTATAATGTATATCCTGTATAATTCAGGCGTTTGTGTCGAATGCTGACCCTGGGCAGTGGCTTAGTTCACTCTTCTTTCTTTTGCAAGATTTTTCAACATCTCGAATTAGTTCATGTGTTATTAATGTAGATCCATACTTATCCAAGCTGGTTTAGTATTTTTCTTATATGACTAAACTACTTCATTGTAGTTTAAAAAAGTTTCCAGTATAAGGCAGTGCATGTGTGTTTGTATAAGAAGAAGAAGAGAATTCAAAAGTGCTTTACATGATGAAAACCCAAAACATCAAACCAGCAAGAAACATTACATAGCAGTGGCAAACTAAAGGAACGTAAGGACAAGTTGGAATGCAGACTACAATTAATGATGCTCTTGCTATTGCTAATCAAAGGCAGCTCTAGACTAAATGATAAAAGCCTAACTTTAAAAGAACTCAGTGTTTCAGGAATTTTGAAGTTTTCTAGAAGTTAAGAGGAGAATCACAACTGAATGCTGCTTCCCATGTTTAGTTCTGATTCTGGGGAAATAAAGTGCAAGCTTTCATGTATTTGATGCTTACAATTTAGTGGCTTTTAAACTAACAAAAATGTTTTATATTCTGTGTATATATTCTGTGTGCTGAGCTATTGGGAGCCAGTGTAAGGACTTTAGAATCAGAGTGATGTTCTCTTTTCTAGTTTTAGTGAGAACAAGAGGAGCAGCACTGGTCATGTATTTTATATGTCTGACTTGTCTTTTAAAACATTACAAAGATTTCTCTGTTACTTATAAATACATGTAATACACACATTTACAGACTTTTTTAAAATTGCTGTTGCATTACGAAGAATATGAAGAAGCTTACAGCAGAATCTCAGTTATTTCAAAAATATAATTTTAATTGGATACAAGAATCCAAGAATCACAACTACATAGCCAGGAGCCGTTTCTGTCAGTCTGAGACAAGAGTTTAATAATTATTCCCAAAATCCCTTCGGCTTTGGTCCCTGATACACATTACATGTTTTAATAAGCAGAAACAGGAATGATCAGGTTCCGTTGGGTTGTAAAATATTCTTTGGGAGTGAGATGATGCTTGAGGGATAAAAATAAAGAGATAAAGCCAAAGAGCCATCCAAGGAAGATATAAGAAATAACTGTTGAAGTGAGCTTAAAGGGAGGGAGGGGATGTTATTTAAACGTTTTGAGCTTTATGTCTGTCATTTTATAACGCCTTTCTCTCATCACAAAACATACAGTTTTGTTTTGATTTGTTAATGCATATTAGAGAAAAACTTGAATTGCCCATGGAGCCACCCAGCTCTGCCTAACAGAATAACCTTTTCTCACACCTTTCTCACTCGGAGACCACGGAAAAGATGTGTAGAGGTTTGGTTTGAGAGAGAATGATAAAAGTGATGGGATGATGGTCAGCTGCAGTGCTGATTTTTCCAAGAACCAGCCAAAGTAGGAGAAAAGGAAGATCAATGTATTGTACTTCTTTAGAAATGCATTAATGAAAGACTCTTTTAAAGTACAAATTCAAGGAACATTTATTATTAACTATAATAAAAGCTCATTAAATGCAGCAACTAATAAGCTAGTTAATTATATCCATGTACTAAAAGTCAGAATTCTCATTAATAAGCAATAATATTTTTAATTAGTCTCAAATCAGTTCTAAAAAACAACTAGCTGTCACTCAATGTGTATATTTTTAGAGAAGGATATGATTATATAACAAAAATATATGTATTCTTAGTTTTACAATGTTAACACAAGAACTTAATTTTAATAGGTAAACATAAAGTAGTAACTTTTCTGCACGGAATTGAGATTGAACCTTAATAGCAATATTTGCTAATCAAGAGTCAAAAGTATCTATCAGTGTCTCTTTCTCTCTCTCTCTCTCTCTGTTTTGGAGCCTAAATACTCAAATCTGAGGGAGTGCGTAGTACAGAAAGGTCAATTTAAAGAAGGAAAAGCCTTTGAGGTCAAACAGGTTTTGATGCCAGAGAACGCTCTTAAAGAAACTGCTCAGACTCATTGTGTTGAACTAGACTAAATGAACTAAACTAGGTGTCAGGATCTGCAGTTCTGAACTTTGCATTACTCAGCTCAGAGGAAGATGAATATTTGCACGTTTGAACGTTGTCGTTCCAGGAAGGTAAAAGCTCCCTCTGAACTGAATCACCAGCCTTTCAAAACAGTAATTTTCATAGATGCATCGGATTATTTTTGATGCGGGTAGGTACACAAAAGCATAGCAAGCAAAGCTGGCTGGAATTAAAACGTTAGGCAATAAAGAAAAACATCTCACTTTTACAGAGTAAACTTGCCAATTCTTTGAAATCCTAAATCTAAATTTTAAATTTTAAAATCAGCATCCAATCAAATCATTCTCAAAAAACTAACACAAAGCATTTTATGAAAATTCAGAAATTCTAAGCACTAGAGCAACTGTACATGTTAAATGCTGTGTGATGAAACTGATTAAATTTCTTAATCTGGAACATGACTCAGGATTTTGTACCACAAACAAGCAAAGTGGTATGACAATAAAAAAAAAATCCTTGAATATAGATTCAAGGATTTTTTTTTTATTGTCATACCACTTTGCTTGTTTGTGGTACAAAATATATGCTGGCAGCACTTTACTTTATTTGTATTTTATTCCATTTTATTACATCAAATGAATAAAATTAAATTCTAAAAATGTAGTAAAAACCTTGAACACATGTGGAACTCCACAGTGAACAATAAAAATAACATAAAAGTACAGAGGTTTTGCACTAGCTTTGCCACTTCCCAACCAAGATATTATAGGAAAATGTGAGGAGGAATACTGAGAAGGTAACACATGCTAGAAAGCCAAGAATACATTCATTTACTTTGAACATCTCAGAAGGTGGGTATACAAACCTCCAAGTAGGATGACAGAGTTTGGCAAGAATGTGGAGCAAATAAACTTTTCTTTACACAAATAAAAATAAAAGAGTAAGACAGAATAATGCGAACTGACAGAAACACGAACAAAATTCTACATGGAAATAAACACTAACAAGAGGGGCCTAAGAAAAGAGAGCCAGAGTTTGTTTTATATCTGTGACAACAGAAAGCAGGAGGAACAAAATATGAAAATAAAATGATGGTGTGAAACAAAGACAATAATGTTACAAGATCGTAAAATAGAAAAAAAGAAATTCAGGAAAGAAAAACAGTATACCAAAAAACAAAAAATACCCATAATCTGCAACATAAAAAGTCACACATCATGAAAAAAAGTAACTCAACCGGCTACAGTAAGCATTCACAGGCTGAGATAAAGCACTTACTCAGAGGTTTTTTGAGTATTAACTGTGCATCTTTAAGATGTTTGTGTTGTCATCTTGAATCTATTTTGCATTGCCTTTGACAGGATAACCTTTGGAAAATGAGTTATGTATTCTGAGTAAGCAATCTCAGGGATCTGCAAGTAAAATGTCCTCCTGTGTTGTAATTGATTGTGCAACACTGTATAACATTCCTTTAAAAAAAAAAGAAAATACATGAGAGAATGTGTGTTTAAACTATGACAGAATATATTATATTTTAGAATAATGATATTTGTGGCTCAGACACTTTTAATCAGTATTTTTACATTGCTTCTGCCTGTGTCCTGCAGGGGCTTTTACCGTCTTTATTTTCTCATCTCCTCTCTGTGTCTAATGTCAACACTCAGGAGGAACCTGCTTGCAGTGAAAGCAACAAATCAACCTCACACTGTGGGTTCAGCAGCAAATTTCCCACCGACACAGTTTGAGACCTTCTGCGCATACAGTCACTGAAAACAGAGCAACAACTGTGGACTCATTTTGTTCTCAAGATTTGGTGGGCCAAAATAGCAGTGACAAAAAAAGCGTAACACTGCACTCAAAAGTGATGGTTCGGGATCTATAAACTGGTGCTCTCTAGAAAGATAATGAACTAGTAAAATCTTACATGTGGTGGATATCTCAATAAATATTGCACAAAATATTTCTCGTGATCGGATAGTATCAGTAATGCGGAGGCTTTCTCTGGATGTTGGTGAGTTCAGGAAAACGCTCTGACTGTGTAGAAAGTCACAGAGTGACTGAGTCCATGAAGAAGCAGAGGACAAACTAACAGAAATTTGATTTGGTAATAGAAATTGTGTAATACACAAAATCACTTATTGCAATTAAACATTTTTGACTGATTTGGTCAAAAATAAATTGTGCAAAACATTCTTTCAGCAGAGGAAGACACATCACAATCCACGCCACACTACACAAAATGATTCAGTGTTTTGGTAGAAGACAATTAAATGTTTGTGAAAGGTCAAATCTGGGAGCTTGTGTTCATTACACAGTAATTATTATTATTATTATTATTATTATTATTATTATTATTATTATTATTATTATTATTATTATTATTATTATTATTATTACTATTATGTCCTATGAGACAGGTATCTTGGCTTTGTAGATTTTGACCTGCTGTGAAAGTTATTTATAAGAAGGAAAAGATTACGTTTCACATAAATAATCAGAACTTTATTATTTATTTATCTACAAAAATATATCCAGTTTATATTTCACTTCATGCTTCTCTTAATTGCTTTACATTTCTACAAAATTTCCACAAATGATCAACCAGTCAAACTCCTACTTGTGCCAGCTCAATTCCAGTAAAAGAGCTGTTGGCATTACAAGATGGCTGCCACAGAGGACACATTCATACGATGATGTTCAAACTAAGTGACATAAATATAACAACCAAATATTTCTCCAGTGCATTGATGCGCAATCTAATGTTTAGCACTCATTGTACAACATTGAGGAAACACTTTAAAGTGTTTAAGGAATAACTTAATGTTCCCTAACAACATGTATATAATGACCATATGACTTCAGTCACATGATCATTATAGAGAGTATTATTTTACTTGAACCACATTTTATAATGTTATAACTAGCCCTTTTAAATGTACAGTGTGGCCATGAGTGAAACCCACCGCTCTTCTGAATATAATATAGAGGATGTGTCAGTTTTAATAAACTATCAGAAGCAAAAAAGGAGCTGGTGGCTCTGAGGATAACTCTGTTTTGCAGAACTGGTTTTGATCCGCTTATCCCCTCAGCGGAAAAAGTCACTGAAAATTTGAATCACTACTGTTATCCTGTTATAAACCATTTTTCCCTTGATGGATATGGCCTCTTTCAGGATGGCAATACCTTCATCCTTTGGAATTAAAAGGTCAAGGATTCTTTTGATGAACATGAAAAGGACGTCAATCGTGGGCTGTGATCGTTGCTGTCACGAGACCTAAACTCGGGTGCACACTTTGATTCAGGCTTACATGACCATATTTATGTCACTGGATTAAGAAATAGTTTCATAAAGAATGCCATCTTAAACTCTAACAACTTCTTAATTTGTGGCAATGAGGTCCTTTAATCTTGCAGTACTCCATTCAGGTATCGGGAGTCAGTTCCAAACTTTACAGACAATTTTCTTATTGGCCAAAAAATCTTCTTATGATATTTGTTTTTTATAAGATCATATTTTCTCTAATTTATCTCTGACCAGCTCTGATCTCAACAATTTTATTTTGGCTCTAAAGGATTTTTCACGGTCGTTGTCCGACTTGAAAGTGAAGTTCTGTCCCAATCTCAAGTTTCGTGGATTCTTTAAATTAGAGAAAATATAATGTTATAAAAACAAATATTATAAAAAAAAGACTTTTTGGCTAGTAAAAAAAATGTTAGTAAAGTTTGAGATTGAGACTGAAACCTGAACAGGTTTTCTTCCAAGATTATTCTGAACGTCAGTGCAACCATTTTCACAACAGCTATGATCAACTGCCCAGCCTGTGCTGAAAAAGATCCCCAAGCATTATGCTGCTACCACCACGTTACATTGCATGGTTGATATATTGTTAACTGCAAGACAAAAAGTTCAATTTTAGATATATTGTCATTGGAATTGTTGTCCTGTATGCTATATAATAATAATAGTAAAAATAAATAAATAAATAAATAATAATAATAATAAAAATTGCCAATATCATTAAATCACCAATGTATTTTCAACATATTTTCAAACAAAAGCTGAAAATGTTGTCAAAAACATTAAATTCACTTCATTTGAGGATTTTTTCATTAATAAAATTGATTCTTGTACTTGTAATAAAAAAACCCATAAGAGTCAGCCAGGCAAAAATATTTTCACTAAGCTGAAAAAAACAAAAAAACAAAAAACAAAAAAAAAAAACAATTCACTGCAGTCTATGCCAGTGTTGTAGCAGTTACTCTTCATTTCTTTTTACTTTCCTTGGACAAGCGCCTGTTGAAAACATTGGAGTCAGCAGCAGCTCAGCTTATCACACTTTGCCACTCTGAAAGGATGAGGCTGTGAGGATTTTCAATCTACAACCTTAGAGGCTGTAAAAGCAATGACTCACAGCCATTCGCTTCGCTGTACCTGAATAGGTCGATCTCATCGTGGCCAACTGCACAGCCCATCCCCCTGTCTTAGTTAACTGCCTGTCCTCAGTTGGGTGAGCCGGCTGTAAACTACACCAGCTCTGCTAATTAATTAATGTCCCCCAACTGCAAGACTGGCTCCCTCCATTGTACTGGAGTAGTTTCCAGCTGGGTGCAGAGGGGACCACTCTGTGTTTTTTGGTTCGGATTGTGTTGTGGTGGAAAGCCAAAAGAAACAGCAGTGGATGGCCATCAGTATCATTCTCGCTATCAATCACTAAAGGGCCATTGTGGTCCCGTCCTGTAAACGGCGCCAGTGTAAGCAGGCAGGCAGACAGAGAAAGAAGAAGAGAGAGCAGAAGGGGGAAGAGGGGGCAGGGTGGCTGCAGGGAGAACCAGGGGGAGAGAATGGTCGGGGGACAGTCTGGATGCCCACCTCAGCTTCTCCTGTGGGGATGGAGAACTCTGCTGCTGTCTCAGTGCCTGTCCTCTGTGCTCTCCCAGGTCCCGGATCCTGAGGTAAGAGCCTGAAGGCACGCCATGTCCTCCAACATAGTCTTCACAGATATAGGCGCAGGTGTTTAGTTGCGTAACATAGCATCCATAAACGTAATTTATGTCACTTGATTGGGTGCCCGGCTTGTTGTTTGTCTTCTTACTGGGATTGGGTGGTTTTGCGGGAAAATAGAAAAAACATGACTGCGTGAGCCGGTGTGAAAAGCTAAGCAGAGTTGTTGTGACAAGTATTGGTTTTAACTGTTACTTTGGTGTTTGGGTTGAACAGAAGAGAGATAAGTTGATTTTCATTCTGGTCTGACATAAAAAGAAAAAAAAAAAGCTAAAAGGTGATAAGAAATGATTTAGAAACTGAGCAGTTTGTGTAAAATCTGCACAAACATAAGAGGGAATGAGAGACTTCACAGACAAAAGCAGCATTATAGCATCTAAGACAAGTCAGATGTTGTAATTACCAAAAAGGTTCCCCATGGGAAATAAAAACAACTAGGACTCAAGTATTAGAAACTAGATTTAAAGGTAAGGTTTATATGTTCACATACACAAAGTATTCTTGCCTTTTCTGTTGGAGGAACGCACTCTCTTTTCATGTACAAAAAATGCCACATATAACATATAAAGGCATAGCCTTTGTCAAAAGGCTATGCCTTGAACTGTTATTTTATGCATAACAGTTCAAGTTTAATGTGACGCGAACAGGTTTTTCATTAAAGATAAGAGCAAATGCCAGAAACCTCCAGAGGGAGTCCCTGTGGCTGCTCACATGCTGCCTTTTGAGCTTTGAAAGCGAAATGACTGAAGTTCAGGCTTGTGGTAAAATACTTGAAATGCTTAATAAATATGTGGTGTAAAATCTTACTTAGCTTGTTGCACAGTAGCCAATAATATACATGAAGAAGATGAATGAAAACTGGCAGTGTTTTCAAATGCATACCCAGTTGTCTCGCGTCATACACACCACTTATGACATAAAGAATGTCATTATTGAAAGGAAGTCATAAGAAGTTTGAAGTAAGCTTCTTCATAAGACTTGTTCTGAAGATTTGCCAACCAGGTTGATACCCAAAATGTTATTTTTTGGTCAACATAGAAAGCCTTCTGTGGTAAGGAAAACTATCATTGCATAGCATACATTCTATGTTCCACTGGAACATGGTAGTGACAGCATCATGCTCTGGGTTGATGCTGAGCAGGGATAGGCAACAATCGGGCGGGGGTGTTGATGGAAAGATAAATGAAGCTGAGCACCGGGTGAAGAAAACATCTTAAAGTCTGACCTGGGACTGGGGTTTTAAATGTGATGTGTGTGTCACATCTGCATCTGCAATGTAGAGAAACAAACGGCTCCGCATTGAAGTGTTCCCACTGACTGAGTTACAGCAATCGCAATTTAAAGCAACAAGCAGCTTTGCAGATATGAGATATTTAAAACCTGTGAAAATGTGTAACTCTGTCTGACTTTGTGACAACACACCAAAACCTGGTGTTCCTACAGATAGTACTGATAGGAACAACATAGATCAGTGAACTTATTAGCTCTAATTTGGAATTTGCATTAAACCTAGATAAAGATAAAGATCTGAAATAATTTGGTTTTAACAAGAAAAAAGCTCTAATGTGTTGTTTTAATTCTGTATCCACATCCAGCTTCTCTTTTCTTTGTTTTTTATCGCCTTGCAGTGTTTTCAGTAATTGTAGCAGACAGAACAATGGCCTATTTTTAGATCAATTACTTGGTGCTTCATAGATTAAAGTGTAGAGTTTCCACATCCAGTCAAGTGATCAATAAACAGCAGCCAGGGAAACCTTCTCTTGATGGTTTTATCAGAGGGGGGCGATGCTCTGTGGTAGCACCGACAACATATCCTTTTGGGAGAACGTATAATTGTCCTTTCCCAAGCTCCAGTTATAGAGGTCAGTGGTGAAATAAATGTTTCAAAATGCCTTCTACACACATCTGTAGCAAATTGCCTAGCAGCAAAGTACTATTATCAGAGATCTTTATTAGAGACATATATAGTACTGCACATTATATTGGCAAAATTCTGGTTTGTGTGAAAAGTTTGTTTGTTTTGTCATTTGCTTATAGCTTTTACCCACACCGCCCCCGAAGAAGCCGGACCCTGTCACCTCAGAGACTGTCGTTTTCTGGGGGCTGAGATTATGGCAGGTCATTGGAATCTTTTCAGTGTTTGTGTTGGCTGTTAGTAAGTATGCCTTTGTCAATTCAGTTTCTTACTGGTGTGACTACAAGAAATCTACCGTTATGTAACCCCTTCTGCAACTTTGATTTATTAGGGAAACTCAGAAATGTTCAGAGGTTGACTAAAAAATTGTTTTAATAGTAAAGCACAAGAAAAATGCAAGGATTTTATCCAAATTCAACTTTCAGTGACTACAGTCTGAAACCTATACAATGCAATTCTTTATAAAAGCAAAGTGTTTGAGAAGGTTGTAAGGTCTCAAGTTCACCTGATGTGACCAAGTAAGAGTTTCATTTGTGTGGTTGAGATAGAAAGATTCCCCTAATCACACAAGAACTATGTGAGAGTTCAGAGAACAGATTATTGATTTGCACAAACAGGAAAAAGCATGCAAAAACGAGAACAAAAAAAGACACAGTCTTGGAGAGCTGATCGGAAGCATAGTTTCCAGGTTTAAAGGTCAAAACAAATAGAGGAAACTGTTAGCAGCTGAAATCAAATTCTTGAGGAGGCAGTCTGACTGAAGAAGACCGGGAAGATAATTGGTATTTATAGTTATCTTCCGTGCAAACGGATGGCAAATGGCAAAACCTTCTGCAAACACATAAATATTGCAAACCCCAAAACACACGAACACAAAAAACAAATGCAGTAAATATGCTACAAACACAGAAAAGAGAAGCAAAAGTCTAAAACCACTAAATCAAATGGAAAAGAAAAAAAATAGACACATTTATGCAACCACAAGAAATAGAAACAAAAGGAAAAATGCTGCAAATAGAAAAAAAAAAAAACAAATGATGCAAAGTTGCTCCAAGTGTTCCAGACCACTTAATGAGAGTTCACCACCAAGTCATATGCGACTGGACTCTCAGTAAAGAAAAGATGTCATGATTTAACGGGATGTCCAGAAGAAAGTTGGAAGAAAGTAGAAAAGCTGCATTATACTTTATGTCTTTTGCTGTGCTGTCTTTTGCAATACTACAACAGCAACATATTTAATAATATTACTTACTACAGACTCCTCCTGGTGGTCTGAAGCTGTTCTACTTTGTGGAGTGAATTGTGATTGTAGCAGTTTTCTTTTGCATTTATTTTGCTGGTGTTAGGTTTTTGCTTCTGTGTTCTGTGATTGCCACATTTGTTGCTTTATGTGTGTTTTGGAGTTAGCATCATTCATTTTGCGGTGCATCTTGCTCTTTGCTGTGCATTTGCTCCCGTTGCTCATTGTAGTTCAGCTTCAGTAGAAAGCACAGATTCTCTTTGGGCTGTTCTAAATGAAGAAGTCATAACTCACATCTCTCCAGGATGTGTAATTGCTAACTTACTCCTAAGTGCAACGTGTTGCACTTTCCTGATGAATAAGAGGTTTTAATAATTTAAACTCACCATGTCCTTTTCTTTTTTCTTTTTTTTTTTGTCTTTCTTTCAGTTATTACTCTGTGCTGTATTTTCAAATGCCGTATCCCACGGACAAAAAAGGAAATTGAGGCACGGCATGCACAAAGACAAGCTGCCAAAAAATATGCCAACACGTTAGAGACAGTGCCACCACTGAATGAGCTGACTGAGATCCCAGGATGTAAGTACCTCTCTGTAATACCATTTGAATTTTCACATGACAGAAGTCCTTGGGTAATAAAAGCAACAGCAGGCTTTAACTCTGAAGTTGACATTAGCAGTTTAATTACCCTTCTGTGCCATACTTCTTAAGCTAAAAACTCAGCTCTTTCTGACATGGGAGAAAAACGGATGGGGGAAACAGCCTTTCTCAGAGGCTGTTTGTACATCTGTATCCACACAGTGCTTTTTATTCAATGCAACAGTTCACGATTGAAATTGATTTATTTCTGTGTATCTGCAATTTGCAGAGAATAGCAGTGAACACTAAATTTAAAATAAAACCCAGAAAACTCAGTATTGTCTCAGACACACTTTCTGATTAACAACTATTTTATTTCACACTGTCCTCTTAAATCATATATTTTTTCTTCACTTTTATACTTGTCTCGTAAAGTTCTGTTCCTATAATCTCCACTTTTCCTCTCCTTTTCTCTTGTCTTCTCTTCCTCCTTTTCTTCCAGCGACCCCAGATGCCTCTGCATTGCAGACAGTGTCTGAGCAGGTCCAGACTCAAAACCCTAACAGCAGCCCCCTCTCTGGGGTTATTGTCAACGAGGACCACCCTAGCACTCTGTCTTTGCCAGAGCTGGGATGATGCTTTTTTTTTTTTTCTCCTGTTCTTCTGCTCTTATCTTCCTTCAGCCATTCCTCTTTGGCTCAATTGCTTTGCAAAGTGTAGTGTTTACAGTTGGAGCCACTCTAAAAGCACCCTTCATTCATTTATCCAAAATGCTTTTATTCCACTCTCAATTCAGCCCTTGCTGAATCTTCGTTAAAAACTGCTGGTGGCAAAAGCTAAATCAATCCCTTGTTTAGCTTGACTAAAGTAGCACTTCCAAAATGCTGCCAGAAAAGAAAGCACAAAATCTTCAGGCTTTGCTGAAACTTTTCAGGCTTTGCTCAGTAGTGATGTCCTCTTTAATGAAACTTTAATGAAACTACCAAGTACACATGGTGCTGCTTTTAACAATAAGATTAGGTTAGAACAGCTTGGCAGTTGTGGATTTCACCATACTTGGTGTGTATTTGGGAGTGTGTATGTTATTTATGTACAAGGTGGTAAAAGAAAAAAAAAATACCCCTCCTACCACTCTTTAACCTAAGGCGAATTTGACTCTGGTACAGACAAATTACGGCTTGGAAATGGTTTAATTCATTAAAGGAAGAAGCTATATAAGCCAATATGACCCTATGTAAAAAGTAATAACCCTTATAACATCTAATAATAATTCCTGCCATTCTCTGTGGTAACAACTGCCATAAGGTGTTTGAGATAACAAAGTTGTTTACATTGCTGTAGAAACATTTTTGCCAACTCTTTTTTGTCAAATTGGTTTTAATCAAGTCACAGGTTTTTTTCAAGCATAAGCAACCGATTCTGGTTAGTTACAGCATTCCATTTGGATTGAATTTTAGACTTTGATTAGGTAATTCTGAAACCTTTGTTTTGGCTTTTATTTAAGACATCAAAGTCTCAAAACATTATTTGTAATCCTTTCCAAAGCAATCGCTACCATTGGCTTATTTTTTCACATCTTCCTAAACTTGTTAAATGTTGTGTTGATGTTGGAGGTCTTCAACTTGTCAGATAGGATCCATTTAGGCGATTTCTGGTTTCTGAAGGTGTGGCAGTAATTAGAGCTCATGTAGTTGTAATTTAAGAAAGAGGGTTGTAACTTTCTTGCACAAGAATACATTGATTTGAATAGTCTTTGTTCTTTAATTACAATGAAAATCATTCAAATACTGGTTCTTGTAATAATAAAACTTGCTTTAATGAAAATATATTGACAAAAAAAGCAAAAACAGAATACATTTGAAAAGTGGTAAATCCATTTCCACAGCTCTGTATATGGACAGATATTCCAGCAGAATTTTTTAGAAATGTAAAAGTGCATTCTTCTCCAACTTATGGATAAAACATTAAATATTACAAGCTGTGTTTTAATCTGTAATTAGTGTAGAATAATTAGGTCCAGGTCTGACTGGTCAAAATTGTGCTACTGATATTTTTCTCAATGCCAAAAAAGTATTCAAAATGCTTCTTTAGTGTTTTTTTTTATTATAAAGGTTGCATATTCTCAAAGTGTGTTTTAAAATTATCTCTGTTCATTGTATTCAGTGTTGAAAGATCAAATGAATTTATAATTACTGTATTTCAGATTTTGAATGAAATATGATCAAATGTGTCAACGGTTTCCAAAAGAACACAAAAAAGCCATTTAAATTAGCAGCATACCTGAAGTTGCTAATGAAATTCCAACTTCAGCAGCAACAGCAAGTAAAGTATCCCACTTGATTTACACATCTAAGCATGTCTAAATCCCCAAGAACCTGGGGGACAAAATACCCCAATTTTTGCCACCCTGTAGAGCATCTCAAAAAGCACCTCTAGGTTGAGTTGTGAAATTTTTGAATGTTTGCATGATATTTTTGTACACGAATTTTGAAACAGCTGGAATAGCAAAACTGCAATGAAAAGAACCTGATTGATTTGCCATGTATGCAGCATGCCTTTTGTTAAATGTTGCATAGGATGGTGTTTGTTCCTCCTCCTGTTTGTTTGTATCTCCCCCATCAGTATTCCTAACTGTGGGATTAGATTTGAATAAAATAAATAGTTTGGACTCTGCTGTTATAATGACTGTTCTTTTACATCTGTTTTTTTTAGTTCAGGTGCCATTTCTTTTAATGTGTCAGAAGAATCTTATCCTCTCTGCTGATTCTGCTCCATCTTCTTTGTGGTCACGGAAATGCGTTCATTGAGTAACGTGTAATTGATATAGTGCAATTAAACGCTTAAGTGTTTTTCCCATGATGCATGTCTGAAATAATATTGGCATCAGAGAATAAAAAGAACATGATGAAGTTGCTGTTGCTCCACATTGCTTTAGTTTCTGATGTCAGCATGTGGATATTCATCCGTGGCACTATGCAGCTAATTAACCATGTCACTGGGATAAGAGGGGGGACAGTAACCATAATGAAATGCTGAAAATGAGCACGGAGTTATCACTTGTTCTGTCTGATAAACTTTGCTCCAATGTTTGCCTCTGAATGACTTAAGCAGGAAGGCAGCAAAAAAAGCTAAATAAATATGTAAATTTATGCATCTCCTTCTGGATTATGTCAAGATGATGGTGTGTCTGACATTAAATCGGTAACAGCTTCTGACATCCCGGAAGAACTCGTAATACATGCTGAAAATGGCGTCACTGAATGTGAAGCAGTATCTGTCTCACAGTGAGAAGAAATTCCTGATTATGTTTCACAGACTTTTTTTTAAATAAATAAACACAGGATGCCAAACTTTTGGCCATGCCATGGATTCTTTAATGAAAAATAAAAAAAACTGTATATATGTTTTTCTTCTGGTCATTTTTTGAGAATGACAAAGAACTATGTCAGTCTCTTTTTGGGAAGTATACCAACACCTATAAAGAATTTCAAAATAGCTTGATGTAATCCTAGAGTTCTATTGGCTTTTTGAGAGCGTTTCATTTTTAATTTTCAGACTGAAGAACCTTAAGAGTTCTTGTTGGTGTTGAAAACCGAGGAGTTGGCATTTCTCTAAAGCCTTGAAATGATTCATCTTTACCTATGATTTTACCATGGACCTCCTGACTCCTTTTCTAAGGAGAAAAAGTTAAGAGGAATGCATGTTTGTATGAATACTGGGCCTAGATGTCGTGAAGAGTATAAACTGGCCTGCGACATTGATCTCAAAACTTTCTACAAGATTGAAGGTCTCTATACTGCCATATATTCAAACGTGCCAAGAGGAGAAACATATCTGGGACAGTAGAGTCAAGTAAGAAAAATAATGAGCTTCTCCTCTTTCAGAGACATTATATCTTACATATACAGTCAGTGAGTAGGGGAAAAAAATGCTGGAAGTCACAAGGCTTAGTCTTTAACTACCTTCCATCTTCCCTCCTTATCCAAAATGTTCCCCACTGAATAAAGAAGAACTATATAGAGTTTTATGTGTGTGTTCTTCATTTCTCTACTTTCACCTCCACTTATACCTGCTTATTTCCAAGTAGAAGGTGTGTAATTCCATATAAATATAAATCTGGAGACATCACTGTATTTTATGTGAGAAATTATTCCAGACATAAATGCCATGTTGTAACGGCGAATTAGTAGACAAAAAGAAAAAAAAAATCAAGGTTGCATTTCTGCCTCAATTTAACACAAAGTCAACCAGGTATGTAACCAATGAGATGCCAAGAAAATAGACTGACAGTTTACAAAAGAAAGAGAAAACATGTCAGGCTTAACATAGCCCCCAATTAGAGGAGCAGTCAAAGTTTTTAAAAGCTGTTGCTGAGTAACAAAATTGTTTCCTGTGAACCTTTGGACTCATCAAGTGAAATTTATCACCATAGCTGCAAGAGTAAAGCTCCTTCCTTTAAGCTATATACATACACTACTAATATTTCCTCGCTAAATCGGATCTGGATATCTGATTGGATTTTCTTTTTATGTTGATTTGTACATAGCACTTAACATCTTGTTTATGCAGATATATTTGCAGCACTATAACACCTAAGTCAGGGAAACAAAAGGAGATTAGACTTTAAAGACAGACATTCATTTTAGCTACCTCTTGTAGCTAAAATACAAATGAAATTCCCTAATATCACGCAAAACGCCTGAATAGAGTCAGCTCTTTCAGGAGGCAGATTCCTCTTTTAATAATTCTATTAAATTGACAAAAAAAAAAAAAACACAGAAATGCTGTGTTATTAGTGTTATTACTCCAAGAGAAGTCTTCTGTGATGTGATATGGACAGCTGATTTTTTTTTTTTTTTTTTTTGATGCATTATTGGGTTCTTATAGAGCCATATAAGGCATTTTGTGTGTGTTCTTCAAGAAAGGTGTCAATACAACTGTTTCTAGAAATACCCAGGAAGAGCTGATTGCTGCTTAGAAGTCCTGACCCTTTTTTCTTACTTTTTGCAGCTGCAAAACCAGAAGAAAAAACTGAGGTTCCAACAGTGTCCGGGAAAGTGGATGGTGAAAAAGGAGAAAAGAAGAGCAAGGAAGGAAAGAAAGACAAGAGTGCCAAAGAAGGGAAAGGGGATGACAATGAGGCTTCTACAAAAAAGAAGGGTGAAAAGGGGGAGAAGGGGGAGAAGGGAGAAAAGGGGGAAAAAGGAGCGTCCAAGAAAGAAGGTGGTGAAGGAAAAGGCAAGAAGAGCGACAAAGGAGAGAAGGATGAAAAAGGAGGCAAAGGAGGTGCTAAAGGGGGAGGCAGAAAATCACAAAAGTGAACTGTGATCCCTCTTAAAGAAAAAGATAACTGTTTTATATTTCACTCAGCAAAAAAAACGATACTTTTCTAAAATAAAGTTTGTACATTCTATTAAAAGTAAACGTAAATCCGTGTCAGACACTGTCTTATTTTTTTGAGTGGAAATCAAGGAAAAGCAGCAAAAAAAAAAGAAAAAAAATGAAATTACAGATTTATTGTCTTACAATTTACTGATTGATGAACATAAGAGATTAGAAACCATCTTTTAGAATATTTACACTGACATCTACAAATGCCTTAATTACAGAGTACTGAAGAGAGGGAGAGATGTATTCAACCAAATACTGCCAATACACAACAGTTTTACACAAGGCCTTGAGACTAAATACCACTTCCACTGAGTACATTTCAACATAAATAAATGACATAAAACACTTAATTCCAGAAGAGGTATATAAACACTTACAACATTAGCTCTATGAAAATTGGCCTCAAAATTCTGAAACACAATCTTTGCATGGGAAAAAATCAGAACAGAATTGTAAAAAAATAAAAGGGAGAATAAAGTGCTAAAATAAAAATTGCAAGCATTTCTTTGTAAAAGAACTCAGATTCTGGCTGACCTTATTACATAAGGCATCTAAAGAATATTCAAATAGTTTATACTGAACATATTTTCTGCAAGATATATTCACTAACATAGGAGCCTATATTTTTTGTCCCATTGCATCAGGCGTATTGGATTCCCTAAATCTTGTGTTGTAGTTGTGACAGATAAAGTAGACAGGTGGAAGATGTCTGGATTAAGGAAGTGTCGTGGAATAATTTCTAAATTTCTGCAATGCCAGTGGTGTTGTGTATACTTCTGTAAAATCCAAGAAAATTATGTTTCTCTCAATATGATAAGACATTTTATCATAAGACAGTATAACAGATTTGGTGTAAAAAAAAAAAAATAATACATACGTTTTGACTCCTCTAAGCCCCCAAAACAATGTGCATCTAAAAAAAATAATACTGCAAAAAGGACACTTTTTTCAATGTTTCTTTTTTATTTTGTCCTTTTGAATTGTTTTTAAATTGGCTACCATTGTGCATTAACATTATTTTAAGATTAAGGCTTTATTTAAAAAAAAAAAAGTAAATTCCCTTTGTTACAGACTTTGTAAGACTTTGCAGTTTTTGTTTCCTTCTAAAATGACAACTGAAGTACAGAAGTCTCTTAATAGATGGACAAAAGGAACTGAAATACATTAACCTCTTTTAGCAACTATTATCATAGACTTGCCAACAAAAGTACTGAAAAAATAAGAAATTAAAATTGAATTCCATTCAGCGTCTCTCTGGCTGGTTAATGTGAGAACCCTCACATAGGTCCTAATTTGAGTTTGCAGTTTAAAATATGGATGTAATGATGGTGTATCCTGAACATGTATAAATCAACCCTCATCACAAGAGTTTATTTTAGAGGTAAAATCTGACCTAATAGTCATGGATTTCAGATTCTAAGTTCAAAACAATATGTTTAACATCGATGGCACATGTGTGTTTCATCATTTCACCATTTCTGGGAGGATTTGGCAAATTGAAATAAATATTGGGCACAAATACAAAGATATGCTGAAAGTTTTACATTTTTTAATGCCTTTTCTCTTTGATAAAATAATAAATCATATGCACTACACTGTCAGCCATGCAAGTTAATTACTGAGTTTAATGTATTGTGGCACGTGTCAGTAAATGGCTCCATGAATATCTGTCGCATGTTAATAAATTTACCACCTCTGTTTAGAGTCTACGTATAGTTCTGACATTCAATTAACTAACAGCTTAGTGAAAATACGACAACGGCTACAAAACATATACTGTATGTTTGCAACATTTAGCTCTTAATTAGAATGTACTTCTGATCTGTAAACACTGCGACTTGAATGTGAACGAAATGAAGCAGCACATTAATGGGCCTTTTGTGAAAATCTTTTGTATCCAGCATAAATGCCACTCTTTGACTTCTGGGGAATGCAATCTCATGGATTTAATTTTCACTCCACTGGAAATGAAGGTTTTCTGAATCCATCTGTGGTTTTGATTTGGGTCTAATATTATAAAGACCTTATGACAACAAATCAAACCATTACTGTCCATGTCCTACTTTTACTCCAAAATCCACTTGAAATATTCTCACTTTGATGTTCCTATAATCATTTGTAAAATGTTCCCAATGTAAACTGGGTAACACTTTACTTGAAGGGGGGTGAATAAGACTGTCATGACACTGTCATAAACATGACATAACACCTGTCATGAACATGAATAAGTCTTCATGAATATTTATGACTGTTGTCATAAAGCGTCATTCGGTAAATTATGACACTTTTAATACAAAGTTGACATTATTCTAAATGTTATGACATCTTGACATTAACCAAGAAATCATTACTGATATCAATTTGTTCTAAAAGTATTACTGGTTGCACTTTAAAAATTAGGTATGTTTATGTTATTAAAGGTAAAATTTAAACAGTAATGATTTCTTGGTTAATGTCAAGTTGTCATAACCTCCTGACTACCAGTAGTTCATTTTTGTCCTCTGTAGAGGACATTTCTAAACTTGAATATCTCCCACTCCCTGCATTCTACTGAATTAATTCCTTTTGGTATCTGGAGAGGACATTTAGGGCTTTTCAATGATCCCACATATGAAGGGGTGGGATTTTTGTTCGTATCTTTTTCTAATACATAAAAATTGCGTTCATCAGTAATAACACATTTTATGGGAAGAGACAAAGTAAGTGCATAAAACCTTTTACCTTACAAAGAATGTGGGATTTAAAAAAAATGGTGATTGGACAATATTTTTTTTCCTGGTAGTCAGGAGGATATCAGACATTTTGAATAATGTCAACTTTGTATTAAAAGTGTCATTATTTACCGAATGACGCCTTATGACAACAGTCATAAATATTCATGAAGGCTTATTCATGTTCATGACAGGTGTTATGTCATATTTATGAAAGTGTCATGACAGTCTTATTCACCCCCCTTCAAATAAAGTGTTACCGTAAACTGTGCTCTTATTGAGGTTACAGGTTAATTTAATATAAATTTCATGGAACTTATCAGATGGTTTTCTGAAACTCTTATGGAGGTTTTATAAAACTTTCATTGAATTTTCAAGAAACATATTTGTGACAAGCAACATTCTTCCATAATGCCAAAATATATACATATACTGCTACAGTTTGTGAAAATTCATTGAAGTCAGGAAAGTACTCATTATGAGTCAACTCACAATACAGTCAAGCTCCTAAAAATACTCAATAATTTCATTTAAAATGTTATTAAATTGTACATCAATTTATAACACGGCACAGTTGTTATAAGTAGTGGAAAGTAGGTGGTAACTACTATGAAAGTTACATATTGTTTATATTTACTTACAAGTAAATTCTAGGAGATTTAAAAGAAAAACACTATATGTAAGGTCCATGGAGGTTCTTGGCAGGTCCCCAGAAAGCACCCAAGATTAGTCAACCTTGTGTTAAAGCTTGATTCCAGAAACTACCTGGCAGGAAAATGCCTGAAAATGTCAGTTCAAGGAAAGTACCAAGAAATTTTAATGAAAGTTCCTAGATAGTACTAGCTCCATGATCTAGTGCGACCATAGTTTTTGAACAGAAAATTAGGGAATTTGTAGATTCACTTCAATCCTTCATAATTAGACTGAAATTTATATTGATGAAAAAACCTGAAGCTGTAAAAAAAACAAAAAAAAAACAAAAAAAAAACAAAAACAAAAAGACAGAAAACAAAACTAACAAAACTTCATGAGAATTGAAGATTCTGGAGATACAGAATTTGCTGAAACACCACATGAAAAGTATGAAAAAAAGTGTGTGACAACAAAGGACTCCAATTACCTGAGTAGCTTCCCTTTTACACTGACACAGATGTGAGTCAATGGACAACAAATGTGACCATGCCACAAAGTAGAACTGATGCTTTACAAATTGTAGCATTTATGACTTTTTCTATTCATATTAAACCTTGCCGAGAAAAGTTTCCCACCTTTAATGTACAGTAAATGAGTAAGGCTGATGTCTTGTCAACCTTATGCTTAATTTATACACATTTTCCTTGTAAGCGAACAGAAAACTACATAAACAGTCATGGCAGTGAAGTCGAAGTCAGAAACTTCACCCTGATTTAGGCTTTCACACATTCTCGTTGGCAGATGGTAGATGGAAGGACAAAAACTATCTGCCTTGACAAACTTGCCGTCTTCATCTCTCAGCCACGCTTGAAAAATCAAGACACTGTTTTGTTCCCTTGAGCCTCCTCAGTTTGCAGTGTGCTGGCTCAGTTTACAGGAGGAAAAGAGCCAATATTTTTGGTTCATGCAGTTTCCTCCTTCACATCATCCACAAAGTGTTCACAATTTGTCTTTCCTCTTCTCATCGCGATATATGCTGTCCTCTAGAGGTCACATGACCGTCTCCCTCTCCTCCTCTACAACAGGAGTGGGTTTCTCTTCCACGATAGGCCGTGTTTGTGCGGACTGCTCCTCTTCAGGTATGTGAAGTTCCTGTCCTGAGGAAGGCACAGAGTTCTCCGAGACTGAGCCGTTCTTGACATACCCAGGAAGGTTCCTGTGGCCGTTTACAGGCACTGGCCCTAGCCTTGTGGTGAGATGGACGGCCAGGGGTCCTCTGGCAGTGACATTGGTTACGCTGGTGTGCGATACCATTGGTCCATAGCTGTAAGTATTACTCCCGCTTCTAGCTTTTCTCTTGAAGTCAAGGGCCAAAGTTCTTCTGCTCCATGACTTTTTGATCTCTGCTTGCACCTTAAAGGATAATTTATTTATTTATATAAGTTATACAGTCATTGACACTGAAAAGAATGTTTCAAAGCACAATTCTTGGAGTTCTTACCTCCCCATTGCAAAAACAGTATATGATTGCAACTAAGAAACCCTAAAAGAGGAAAAAAAAACAACTGGTTTTAGGGACACTATTCAAAATCAAGCAATGAGCACACACTTAATATGGCATTTAAGCTGTGTAATTTGACATTTTCTTTGATATTCACAGTCATCAGTTATCCCTTCCATTTTCTTTATCTTAATGAGGATCTTCTAAGAAATCAGTAACCAAACAATGAATAACAGTTTGACAATTTGTAGCTGTTGAATGGTGATAACATAAACCTTGCGGACAAATCCCAGTCAGGTCAAATTGATTTCTTTAGCATGAAAAGACAAATAAAGGCTCCCTGAGTGATGAAATGGCATTTCCAGAATTTCTACACCAATGTCTTTTTTTTTTTTTTACCTGGAAGGAGTTGAAAAGCATCTCGTAATGCATCTGTATCAACCATGGTATTCCAGAGACTTCTGTGTATGGCATGGCATGGAATATAATGTAGTGGACGCCGAACAGTGGCATCAGCACCAGCGTAGACTTCAAGAGCTTTCTGCAACAGAACATTTCACATTTTGAAGATTATTTTAAAAATAAAAGCAACAACATTAAAAATTTCACAAACAAGTGAAGGCTAAAAAAAAAAAAAACAACACAACAAAACAATGCAAACTTTGTAATTATAGCTACCGACACACTTTTGTTTACCCCACTACATTTGTTGTCATATCTGAGCACGAAACATAAGTGGGTTGAAACGTGAAGATGACCAGATCATCTCGTGGAAAGAGATGAAATAGGTCTATAAAATGACCAAAATATTGGCCAGATATTCCAACTATTTGAAGCAAAAATGTTTTACTGTCACCATAAGTTCACCGTGGGCCTCCTCCTCTTTGCATTTTTAAAGTAATCCTGATATGTAATCCTGTAATCCTGATGTGATATTTGCAATTGCCAACATATTCTAAAAGGAAAATAGCATTAAAATTGCATTTGATTTTATTTTAGGTGTAATAAAGTACATAATGCATGAAATCCCATCTACTCCCACTGAAGAAGGCTTGATGTTGGCAAACAAGTCATGATAAACCAGTCGAGAAGGGCAGCTTCAGGAATTCTGAATCAAATGTTTCTAAGACTTGTCCATACCTGTACTGTTGTCTGGTGTCACATCTCCCAGCATTGGTTTCTAGTAGTTTAGTTGCCAAGACTCTGATGATGTTCAAAAATAAAATAAAATTAATCTGAAGAGACAGTAGAAACATAATGTTAGGATTAGGTATAATTGGAAACATAATAAGCTCTTTCTTATTCAACAGTTGTTAGGCCACAGATGCAGTCAAGTGGTGTAATTCTCTGCACACCATGGGGACGAAGCACAAACTGGAAGCATGTACTTACCACCACCGCCACCAAAATAGGCACTTGATATATCCATTTCAAATTGCCTGCACTTAAGTCCCAACACCTGCAGAAATAAACAACAAGATGAGTAGGTAAGGGTTCAGGAATAAGCTAAAAAAGGGTTAAGTGGGTAAGAAGACTCAGAATCTCTCTGCTCCACTTTAGTGTCATAAATGGTATCCGACATCGTTTCACAACATAATAGGAATGAGATAGAGATTCGATAGGACATTGTTTTTGTTCTCCATCTTCTCTAGATTTATAACGCCTCTAGACACAAGTGTTATATGAAAACTAATTATATTTTTCAAAGCACTCATATTAGAGTTCTGACTTTAATCCCCCTTGAACTGATTTATTCCTCCTGAGATTCAGGTACATCTCTCTAACATGTTCTGTGTCATTCAAAGGGCTAAGGAAATTGTTAGTTTGCCCATACTGGGAATTACAATCTCTGAATATTTCATTTATTGATTCTGAATCCGCTCCTTTCAGCTCGATACTGGTGCGTCTAGATCTAGGCACAATGCTGTCTCTGTGCTGTTTTACAGCTTCAGAGCAATGGTTAAGTTATAAATGCCATGCTGGGGTGATTTTTTTTTTTCCTGCCCAGAAGTACCTGGAATGTAAAACAGAAATGGTTTTTCAGACTCCAACCCACTTAGAAAAAAAATATGTGGTCTAGTTCCACTCAACAGGTGCTGAACACAGTGTCAGTGGGTCCTAACGCAGCTCAAAGCAGACACTGAAGGTGGTGGTAATTATCGGAGGGGTTTGATGTGTTTCCTTACCATTGTCATTTTTTGCCTGATGAGTTGAACTTTTTAAGAGTGAATCACAGCTTCTCTCCATTTATTTAATGTCAGCTTCGAAGCTTGACCTTAAATTTCACTTTTCATAGTCAGGTAGGGCCAGTAGGGGTTGAGACCAAAATAAGTGAATTTTAGTCAATGACTAATTCTTTTTTCTTTTCCTTTTTTTTGTTTTGGAAATATAAGAAAGAAAAATGTTATAACCTTCTCTCAGACAGTTGAACAGTGGGTAGTAATACATTACTTTCTTGTCCACAATGTTAGCTGGAGTCGCTTTTAAAAGGCTTTTAATAATAGATATTAAATGATGGAAAATGTCAGACATTCAAACAGTAACCTTTATTTAAAGTCTTAATGTACCTTGACACCAGTGAAGAGTATCAACAAAACAATCCTTGTTCTCCAGAACAGTTTGTAATTTAGAGATGCATTAATCAGTTTCATTTACTCATTTATTTTTTTTTTCCAATAATTTTTTGGATGTCAATCGTCTCAAACCTTTTTAAGATACTATCTAAACAAGACAATATGAACAAAAACATAAATGTTTTCCTGCACCAACTAATCAGTGGGTTTGAGAATCATTCATTCATTTAACAAAAAGTGGGGGGTTGGAGCATGAAACTCTTTTAGCAAATGGATATGGTATTCAGCCAAAGATTTCTTAATTAATGTCCCAAGCTTTTGGACCTTGGCATACAAAAGGAATAGCTAGGAATACCAACGACATCACTTTTCAGTAAATATTGCAAATGCTCATGATAATGGGTAAATCAATGTAAAAGGTACGTGCGATGCACAATTAATGTAAATCATAAGCAATTTTCTAATTATATGTTGTACTGTATCTTTAGTGAAAAGTGAATCATTTTTTTTTTTACCTATTAAGATTTACCCTATTAAATAAGGTTCAAGATAAACATTGGCCTCCAAAGTGCTGACCAGACTATAGAACACGTAGAAACTTCAAAATACTTAAACTATAAACACAGGCTTGGTTCAACATCATTAATCATGGACATCAGCCTTACCGTATGAAAATTTGACAAGAATAATAACGATATTAATTATGCAGATCACTTACTCTGTGTCAGCAAGCGTGGCTCTCACAGTGGCCCAGATGGCCACAATCACAGCTGGTACTCCTAGGAAATTAATTACAAACAATTCAAATTTGCTTTCATGTAAGCCTATTCTGAAAAGTGTCCAAATTGCTATGTTTGACAATCCTGTATGAGTGGAAATTGGATAGGACAGCATCCACATTGTATGCGCTGTGCTTTTGTGATCTATACGCACAGTGTGTACAATGCAGGGACTGTAAAACCCACGTTCAGACAGAGCTATTACTCACTGCTTTTACTTTTCTTCATAAATCAATATCAATCGGTGCAATAATGCTTCCTACAGCTTTTAACTTTTTTTTTCATAAATGTGAAAAAAAAACTAAAAAACAAAAACAAACTCAGACATTTTGTACCTAATAAAGTTTTTTTTGATCAAAAGTCTACTGTCTAGAACTAGTAACAATGTCCATGCAGTATCTTGAAAAAACTTTTACTTTTTTTTTTTTTCATGTTACAACAGTCTTCAAGGCATAGGCACCAATTATGTGGACACTTAGTCTTCTCATTGATTTACATGGATTCCAAAATTTTTATCATGTAAAAATCTAAGCAGTCTGGCAAACATTTCTGTCCAGTTCGCTTTACTCTTTTACATCAAAATAAAATCTTTTGCAATCAGTGGCCTTCCTGCATGAGATGTTTTTTTCTCCCAGCTGTTCTGCAAGAACAATCTACAAAGTATATGAATACAAATGCATACCATGCTTTTTATTTCTTAGATTTGTTTATTTGTAAAATATCTTGAAAGTCATTTCTTTTTTCCTTTTTCACTTCACAATTATTCACTACTTAGTGTTGGTCAGTCCCATAAGTGCAATATAAAATAATCAGAACTCACCCCATCCAATCAGTGTAAATCCCCAAAGATACTTTTTGTCTGAGAAAAAAGTCATAAAAATGAGACTGTGCAGGTAAAGACCCTCCACAAGAATCCAGTAGTAATTGGTCGCCAGAAAGTACATGAACAAGGTCACCACCACCTTGCAGGTAATCTATATAAAAAAAAGCAGACACAGCAGAGCAAATTAATCAACACTCATAATAAAAAAAACACCCATGTGAATTGTTTTCATGTCCTTGGTTTGCTATTATGTTTATCAATTGTAATCTTCTCTAAGTCTGCTACGAACTAAGTTAAACTCAAGAGTCTAACACTCACATATCACTTGAAATGCAATAACAGTGTTAATTATGCAACTACAAGTAACCGTCATGATTCTTGAGTGTTGCATCTTAGCAACATGAAACATGAATCAGTCGAAATGAATTAAATTAAAACACAACCATAACCAACTTAAAATGCACTGAATAATTATCAGAATTAATTTTTGGCCTAATGCATAATGCTTATGAACAGTCAAGATTTCTCAGAATTTCTGTCAGATTTCCTCACGGTTAAAGACAAACATGGCACACTGTAGCATTATTTCTAATTAAGAAACTTTTAGTTCCATGAGATGTTGCAGAGACTACAAAATTAAAAATGTTTTTATTGCCAGACTTGTTTTGTTTTCCTCATTTAAACTCCTAGAATGTCTTTTCTCTTTGCTTCCTTTTTTCTTTACATGCTTTATTTATCATTGTTTCCCTAACCTCGTGCATTATTAACATCTTGTCTGAATATACATATTTATCGGTGCGTGCTTTCAATTAGCGCTCATCAGTCATGTTATTTGATCCAGACTACAATTATTTTTGCACTAATTAACCAAACAAATGGGATGTTCTTCCAACATGCTCAACTTGTTTAAGTATTTTTAATTCATGTCTTCGTACCCTGCTTAGACTTTGGTATTACAAATAAAATCAAAGCAGCCTTATTAAGTCTATAAGGTGTATTTGATTTTAAAATGCATGTTTATTTTTTACCCTACTCTGGCTTCTTCTCACAGTAAAAAAGTAAATACTACTGTTAGGTTCATTGGTCTCACTAAAATTTTTCTTAGGTGTGAATGTGTGTCTATATGGTTGTTTGTTCTGATGTCTCTGTGTTGCCCGGCGACAGACTGGCAACCCGTCTAGGATGCACCCCGCTTCTCGCCCTTTGACTACTGGAGATAGGCTCCAGCCCCCCTGGTGACCCGGAAAGGATAAACATTTTAGAATATGGATGGATGTTTTCTACCCAGCCTGCTCTAACCCTAAATTATTCATTGTAGTGATCAGTCATTATGCTCATTATTTCATTAGGATATTGTTCACTCATCCCAAACATGATCTGACTGCTTTTTTCAATTGTAGTTCTTGCTCTCAAAATTGTATAATAAGGGATTATTTTCTGAGTTCAGATCTTTGTCATGGAAATAATTTGTGTTGTGGATGAGTCATACTGCAAAAAATTAAAAATGAACTAGCAAACCCTTCATTTAAAAGCAACTTTAAACAATGTGTTTTTACTTTTAATCATTTTAATGTTTTAAAATCTCTCTCTTGATACAGCCACCCCAGTTTCTTCAAAGCTCCATCACGAAATGCATACATTTTAAAGGAATGTTGTTTTGACACAGCCTTTTGCCTCTCTTTCTCCAATCCAGAGCCTCAGTTAATTATAAAAGACAAAGCTTTTTCTACGTCAACTTTATTGGCCAATTTCTATTATTTTGCTTTTACATGAAATACATGAAAGATTTAAGCAAATTATCACAGAGAAACTTATAGTTAGAGATGTGCATGTCTGCAGGTTTTACTTGTAACTAAAAAAGGAAAAACAGCAAATAATGTATCTAACAAATGATGGGCCTGTATTTGGTAGGAAAGCTGATATTTTGGTTTTAATGCTTTTACATAGATGCCTTGTAGCAAGAATAAGGGATCCTACATAATTTGAAAAAAAAAAGAATGAACATTAATCTAGCAATAAATATATTGCTGAAAAGATAAATATCTTTCTCAGTCTAAAGTAAAAATCCACAAATACTTTGAACACTTCTGATAATAAATTAAACTTGTTTTATGTCAACACAGACGCATTGCGGTGTACTGACATCATGTGGACACGTCACAGATGACAAGACTGATTTAGCCATCGATTGATTTGACTCAAAGTGAGGTCAAACCTCCACATGGCTGCAGCTGTTGCTGCTGCGCTGGTGTGTCGTCATTAATAGCTGTGAATTCAATGTTATCTTTCCCTGCTGCCATCGTGTCATTGGTATCTTTTTTTTTTTAGCACATCCCTTTGTGATGTATCATTGATATGCTTTTTAAAGGATATAGTTTATAATATAGTTCAAAATATAGTTTTTTTTACATATATTACAAAATTTGTTTATCTTTTAGTTTTTGTGATTTAGAAACATATGATGTGGAAAAGACCAGTTAATTTGGATATTTACTTTTTTTCCATTAACTTGAATGACGGTTTCAATTAATTAATTCAGCAAGCCAAAATACATGCATTAAAAAAAAAAAAAAACAACTTTAAAAGCTTCTGTAAGTTTGTTTTTGGTTGATTTAGTTAAACACAGGAAAAGTTGTGACCTGTAAGAATATATATTACACAAATGTTTGTATTTTAAAGCAACTGTGAAAGGTAAACAGTCATTTCCCATTTTCTAGCTCTACTCTGAAAGGGGAAGCCAAGTGCTGGCTTAGTGAAAACCTGGCAGGGTGAAAGGCAGGGCAGTTCATTTCCTCCAATGCAGGAAAAGTTGGTGAGTTTCAGCACATGCATCACTTCCACCTTGGAAGCAAAATGCTATACTGTAGTGAACATTGATACTCAAATAATCTGTGTGCGCAAATAGATCTAACAGTTGATTGTGTATGAAATGACATGCCTTTGACCACACATGAAAAAGGTTTGTATGTTCCTGCATTTACTAAAGGCCGAGCAAGGAGACATGGGATTAACTTACAAACTGTGTTTTGCTGGCAGGTGGGGCTTCAGTAATGGACCTGAAGTCCTCCACTGTGACTCTCTCCATGTTCTCCAAAGCAGATCCAGGGTAGAGAACTATATCTTTCACAAATATGCTTACAGCTCGTAGCATGTAGGACACAAACAAGTGCATGTGGATGTAGTTTCTGGTGCAGTGCAACCGTCTGGGAAGAAAAAAAGAAAAAAAAAAAAAAAAAACATCAGCACAGTCATTCACTAAAACAATGTTTTCAAACAGTTTGAAAAGTTTTATAAAAGTGTGCAATAGTGTCTGAACGGCCAAAACCACATTGCATATGAACTATGCTGATTCTAATTAGAGTCAGCTGAATTCTAAGCTGACTATAACACATTCTTCAGTTTTAGGAAAAACACGGTTATCAGATCGCCATGCTCAAATTAAAGTGTAAAACAAACTGCAAGCATGTGTGCAGCAGTTGGAGAAGTATGCAAATTTTATCAGTCCCAAACACTTCCAGAACATCCTAAGCATTCCCTGCAGCTTGACCTTTGGCGTCACGATCCGCTGGGCTCAATTTGACTTAAAGGTTAAGTTATTACAGTAAAAAAAATGGCAAAGGAAATATTTGCTGACTATTTATTGGTGCCAAAAATTTTAAGACTTCACATCTACCAGAGACAGAAATGAAACTGCTGTATCCACCATCAGCTCCGTCCACAATTTCTTTCACTAAATCTCATTAATGAACTGACAAGGTGCCCTCAGAGAACTATTGATTCAGGAAAAACCAATCTAGCACACATCCCAGGTGGAAAAAAAAAAAAAAAAGTCCTGAAAGCAAGTGCTAATGTAAAATATCCCTTTGCTCCCTCTGGAAAACGTTTATGAGCTCTCCTTTCTAAAAGCTGATGTGTTGAAGGGGGGACATGGCTGTTACACTTCGCAGTCTGGTGCCAGAATGTCAGATGGGCCCCTGGGATAACTTATTAAACTCATTTGGCACGTATATTTCCTGGTGCCAGTTGGAAGCATTCCTAAAACCTTTCTGACTGACTGTGTGTACTGTAAGTTACGTTAGTTGGAACATTAGTAAACAGGGCCTTTACATCGATTCTTGATACTCCCCGTGCCCCGCAAAATAAGCAAATACTGACCAATCTGCTCAGCGTGAAACAAAATGGTCTAAATTCAACCTTGTTACAGATTTTTTTTTGCTCCATTTCAGAAGTAAGATTTTAGGCAAAATGAGTAAAAAAAAAAAAAAAAAAACTATACAGCCTAGCAAAAGTATTCACACCCCTTAAACTTTTTCGCTACAGGCTTTTTTATCGGGAAACCAAATTTTAACTGGAAGATTTTTTTTTTTTTTTTAATTGGTTGGTTTGCAAAAACAACAACAAAAAAATCTCTAATAGGCCACTTTACTATGATACTCCTAAATTAAGTACAGTGTAACCAATTGCCAGTTAGGTGGAGGTTCACTTTCTAACAGGACAACAACTCAAAACCTTCTGCCAGAGATACAATGGAATGGTTTAGATGGGGGCTGACCAAGTCCAGTCTTTGAGAGCTACTATACTACTCCTAATAGTAGGAGTAGCTACTTAAATGAATTCCTTGTGTTTAACACCTGAATCTAATCAAGGGCTCATTACCAGGCCTCTGCAGAGCTGGATGAGATGTCAAGGAGGTAATTCTGAGATGTAAGTCGGGTGTGTTGGAGCAGGGATGAATCTCACAGTTGGAGGATAGCTCTCGAGGATTGGACATGGCCAGCCCTCGTTAACTCTGGTGTGAAGAAGTGTTTGCCCTCTTCCCGATTTCCTTTTTTTTTTCATGTATTTGTCTAAAGTGTTTCAGAACATCAAAGCACTTTAAATATTAGTTAAAGGCACCACAAGTAAACACAAAATGCACAACTTAAAGGAAGGCGTTTATTATTAAGGGATAAAAAAATCCAAACCTACATGCCACGCCCTTCCACCACCACCGCAAATCCTATTAAGATGCTGTGTCATGACCTCAAAAGCCCTCCCATGTCACTGAATTACAACAATTCTGCAAAGATGAGAGGGTCAGAAGTCTCCCACAGCACAGTAAAAGATTCATTGCAAGTTATCAAAAATGCTTGATTGCAGTCTTTGCTGATGAGGGTGGCCCAACCAGTTATTAGGTTTAGGGGGCAATTACTCTTTCACATAAGAGTAATTGTGTGAAATTTCAGAACAAGAAAGTAGGTTCAGAACAAGAATAGGTAACAAATTTCAAACTTAAGATGCAATTATGTCTGTCATTACATTGAAAGATGACTGTGAAAAGTATTGATTCAGGTGGACTTTGAAACTGCATGGAATCATCTTGGGATTTTTATTTGTAAAAGGAAACACCTGAAATGGATACATTTTGTGCAATTCTAAGTTATATTATCACAGAAAATTAACATAAAACATGACATTTTATACCACGGAATGGGACAAAATGTAATAAAATTTGAGGGCTGTGAGTACTCTTGCACCGCACTATCGGCACCAGTTTGAAAGTTTTTTTTATTCCAAAAGCAAACTTTTAGAAGCAACATTTTATTCTCAATTGTTTCTATGCAATGATGACTTTTTTTCTTAGCACACATACAAAGTCTAAACATCAGAGCCCAGCACATAAAACAGGCTGTAAATGTCAGGCAATGAGGTCTGCATTAATGCAAGCCAGGAGGCAGTCAGTGCTTCAGAGGTAGTCAGATCACATTCTGCTTAAAGTCAAAGTGAAAATCAAACCCAGTGTTTAATACAGTCTGCATATGTGACGCTGTCATTATGATGCAACATATGCAGTATTACGTTAATTCCTATAAATGGAAAATAGTGTTTTTTTAATGATACAGCTCGGTTTAACAATCATCTTGACATTTATGTGCTCCTTGCATGACTAAAAAAAATCCACTCACTATTATTAAACATCAAGACTTCCTGATGATCCAGCCTTAGCTTCTCACCTGGTGTCAAAATCTGTCCCCTTGGGAGCATCTGAGGTTAGAAGGATAAAATAAGGCGACTGAGTAGACTCACCGAAAATATCCCAGGATGACAACAGCCACCATAATTGAGCCCAAAGAGATGGAGTATCCAACGGTATAGATGATGTACAAACGGTGGAAAACCTCCTGTGAAAGACAAATATGCAAAAGTTTCAGCATAGCACCAAATGGGTAAAGCACACTATTTGAGAGGTATGTTTGTTACTTTTAAAATGTTGATTTGTTGCAGGTTGTGACCCCAATCCCTCATTTTCTATTAGGAAGATAAAAAGTATTTTCTATTCAGAAATAATAGGACAACCCATTCTGTGAGGTAAATATAAGAAGTTGACACATCATTGATAACTGAAGTAAATATGCAAGTAATGAAATAGTGCAAGTCATAATGAACAAAAGTACAACTGAGTTCATTTTAGGATCTCTAAATCTAAATAGCATTTGCATATTCCCAACATTAATTAGGGGAATTAAATATTTTTTTTATTGTTATGAAACAGCTTTTTTTTGCCATTTTATAATTGTGTAAAAACTCTCTGTCATTTAGTAAATGTATAATGATAAGGAACTCAAACGTTTTATGCTGTACCATAAATCCTGATATAATTTTTAAGTAGCAGTAAAAGAAACCCAGATTTTCTTTTTTTTAGAATGTTGTGGTTTTTTTGTTTCTTTTAACAGTTGGATCACCATAAGACTCTGACTGCCACAGATTATTTTTGATCTGTAGAGAATCAATGAAGCATAAACATCACATCTTTCTTTAACACGCCAGAGACCAAAACAAATGTGTGCTACAGCTCCAGAATCAACACACTGTATGACTTGGCAGATTTATTTGTAAAGCACCTTTTATACACAGGGTAGATCAAAGTGCTTTATAGAAATAAATAAAGGAGCATAGATAAATACAACAAATGCATAAAAAGCACGAACGAAGCATTGCATAAAAAACATGAAATATAATCACATAAAGAGAAAAAAATCCTCACACTTTTATGAAATAACATTATTCAACTTGTAAACGTAGCCCCTGGTTAAATGCTCTTAAGGCCCTTTAATATTTACAAAATATTTACAAGGTTGGTTGTATGCAGTGGTGGGAAGTAACGAAGTACAAGTACTTCGTTACTGTACTTAAGTACAGT
>NW_006799966.1:1905315-1966955 GCF_000485575.1 Poecilia formosa | reverse complement strand
AACTCGTGTGGCGGAGTTCTAACAGAAATTGGACTCGCAAAGCAACCTTGACGGAGAGGACGTCGGCTGAGCGAGCAGGTCTGAGTCAGTTTTATTCCTAAAACGGGGAGAAGAGGATTGTCGTAGCGACATCGCACCCGAGCTTCATCAGGCCTGCAACGAAAACTTTAACCGGTACCGGACAGTGTGTGTGTGAGTGAGAGTATGGGCCCATGTGCGATATTGTGCTTAAAACTGTAAATTCCGGCAAATGTATGGAGTTATGTTAGTGACAAAAGTTGAATTCTGGTTATATTGAAACAACAATTCAAAAGAAAAGTTTTGTCAAAAAAAAAAAAGTCAAAAAAAAAGTAAAAAAAAAAAGGTTTATTTTTCCAAGTTCTTATTAAAAGAAACTATTCAGTTAACTGGTTGTCTGGAGTTAATTGTGTTACTTTAAATGAGTGTATGGCAACTGGACGAGTAAGGATTTACTCAACATAGGTAAACCTGCGTGGTATCTACCAGAACTTAACAAACCCAAATAGCCACTCCACCAGTGAGTTTAAGTTCTCATCCCAGTTAATAGCAGACAGAGTAGTGGGGTGCTACATACATTTTTCCTACGAAAATATAATAAAAAAACATGAGTTCCACACTTGTATTTATCAGTTTGAGAACCACAGTCAAATTTAATTAATACATGTTGTATAACAAGCATTTGTATCACTGTAATCAAAGTTTGTTCTTAAAACCTCAATCAATTTACTTCTACCCGGTCAAAGAAAAATGTCAAGTTTTGAAATGTGAAAGACAGCAACACAATTTAACAGCTTGATCATGCAGCAGTTGCTTGGTAGGTAGGAGCTGGTAAACTGATCCTCTACCAAAACCTCTCTACGTCAATATGCTCAGAAGCCAATGAACCTCTTGAAAGCTGTGCTGCTGTTATCATTTAGCGTCAGGATCTCGAGCCAGGAAAAACGTGTCTCTCAGTTGTGGCGAGGGTCTGCGGTATGGCAGCGTTTTCTGTGCATGCTTCACTCTGTGCATATTTATTTCTGATTAACTACTGGAAGTGCTCCTTGGGGAAAAAGTCAACTCCTGAAGACATTAAGGGGACAGCTGTACAGCGCTGTTTCAAAGCAAAAAGGAGTGAGAATCAAAGTTTAGGACAGCTTAATGCCATTTGAAAAGTGCCTTTGATTTAAAGGTTTGAAGGTTGTACTTCAAATGAGTCATGAATAGAAACACAACTAATACTCAATGCATCTTCAATAAAGATACAATAGCATCAAAGTGGGAAAAATGAGACTAATGGAAAAGTAAGAACACGGAATTTACAATAATAATGTGTTATTCTCTTTTTTTTTGCAAGTTTTATTGTGCCAAATATATGCTATTTCATATTTATTGCTCCATGTCCTCATTACATGAGGACTACAATATAATTTTATGATGCATTAAAAATAGTCATTTCAGCAGCTAGTGTTAAACATTATCTCAACATTGGCCCTAATTGTGTAATTATTGGTTTTTACTCCAACCATTAAGATAGAAAAAGCTAAAAAAAAAAATGTCAACAGCACATGAGGTCTCAAATTTTCATTCGGGGAAAAAACAGTTCAACATGGACAAAACTACATCTGTGGACTTACTCTGATAATACTCTTATCTAGCTGCATTGGAAGAAGATTAGTAATGACATAACAATAACAATAATACAGGTAGAATTTTAAAGATTTAGCCAATATCTCCATGGCCAAAGTAAGAGCCACAGGACTTTCAGATCTAGCTTCCCAGATTTTCATACTATAATAAACTGACAGTTTTTGTCATTTAAACATAGTCATCTACACTGGGATTCCAATTAAAATGATGTCATACATATTAACATTAGCTACATCAAAATTTAAAAGATTAACAGCATGTCTAAAGCAGTGCTAGGCTAATGACTCCCAAAAATTGTAATTGTAGCTTGTGTTTTTCTGATACTGATAACCTTTCCTCTCAGGCATTAACTTGTTCAGGTTACATTTGTAGCTTATTGGAAACACAGGCAGGAGAAAGTGATACAGAAGAGGAATAAACCTATATAAAATCCTGTTCCGTTGTGGTTGTGATTTCTAGCATCGAAAGGAAATGCGATCATGTGCAAACTTGGCTTCTATATTGGTGCTGTTTTTAACCAGGGAACCCCTAGAATAAGTTATTTTTAATCTCAATGAGACCTAAATAAATAAAAGTTACAAACCAAAATGAAATTTCTTTTTAAAGGTCTCTGTGTATTCAGTTATGTGCAAAATAAACTGCGATTGAAAGAAGCCGAATCTTTTGAGTGTGGACGAAAGGTGCAAACGGCTCAGAAAATCTCAGTATTAACAAAAGTGTGAACAGGACTTTGACCAAGCCTGTGCAGAGCCCTGACAGAAACTCCATCAAACACCTTCAGGACACATAGAATGAGCTGCAGCCATGTGGTCTTACCAATCATTTGGGGTAAACATCAGTAAGACTTTTTTAGCCTAAAGACTGTTCTCTCTCTGATGCCATCTCTCTCTCTCTCTCTCTCTCTCTCTCTCTCTCTCTCTCTCTCTCTCAAACCCCAAAACTGGTGTAAAGAGAGGAGATATAAAGTTTCAACACCAACTTCTATTTGAGCAGTTTAAGTCGTATATCATATCATAAAAACAAAGAATAAAGACAATGCTGCATATTTGAGCAGGAATTTAGCTAATTAGATGCATTTTCAAAGAGTAACCACACTGCCACCCTCTTATTATCTCCAGACATTAAGCTCATAACATAATAGTTTATTAACACTGCACATTAATGAAAAGGCATACTGTAATGTTTTACTCATTTCACAGGAATTCTAATTACATGTTTTCGTTGTGTAACTGAGAATGGCTGTAATGTCTTGAGTTTGGGCTGCTGGTGCATGGCTGGTGCTCATAATTAAAACTAGGGATGCTGTGCAACTTGGACATGTAAGCAGAAAAGAGAGGGGTCCCACCTTTTCATGGATATAGTCGTTAATATGGAGGAATTTAGAACATTCACTATAATTGGCCCATGTTTTGTTGACTGAGACGAGCTTCCACGTTCCATTGCTGTCACAGCGACGGTATGCCAGTCCTACATACCAGAAGGATAAGAAAAAAACAACAAAAAACATTAGGTTTTAATTATAGATTCAAGCTGCATAATCAACCAAGTCTCACAGGAGAAATATGTGAAACATCAGTACACTATTCTAAAAATCACAAAGTGCAGCATGTTTTACAAGCAAGCGTTTTGTATTATTATTTGTGTTTAGGATAGTGGATACATAAAATAAAACCTGCAGAAAATTATGTACAGTCATGTGAAAAAAGGGCATTATGATTGCCTGTAGGTTTTTCTAACATTGTTAGACATATAGATATCTTATATAAAATGTACCAATATTGAAAAATTCAAGTACTATAAATGAACTATGAAAACATCATTTTCAGTTATTTTTGTAAAGGGCAAAAATGCCTTTTTTTAATGAGGAAAAAGCATTCTGAAAGAGGCATGCCAATTTTAAATCACTTACATTTAATTTGGTATCCTGCTGGCTTAAAATGAGCTCATGAATCTGGTAAAAAAGACTTAAAGACTCCAAAAAACCTTGAATTTGTTCACATTAATTCTCATAAACGTAAAATCAGAGACAGCGCAAATTTAAATCCAGAATCCCCAATGAATAATGAGGAGCTAATTAGACTGAATTGGTAAATGGAGACCAAGTTCAATATATGAAAGGTCCAATTTACATGTAAATTAAGAAAAGGGTTTCCTATAGAATGAAAAAAGTCACAACTCTGCAGACCAAGTCCTACCTTTGTGATTGAAGTCATGAATGTAGTCTGGACACAATGTGAACACAAGGTCTCCAGGATGTCCTTCAGGCCAGCACACAATGCCATCCCACTCTGGTGAACAAAAGCCATCTGAGGACAAAAACAACATTGACTTTAAAAAAACAAAACAAAAAAAAAGACCACAAAGCTCTGCTCTCTTATGATGACAGTATTGTAACAAATCTCAACTAACATACAGAAGAGCAGCAGCTCTGTTCGTTTTTTTTAAGGGTTGTGTTTTCATTTTAAAATGTAGGCCAGTTGCTCGACTTGTGTGTTTATGTAAATTAGAAGCAACCGTGTAATTTGCGGTGCGTCTGACAGTAAATAAGACTTTTTTTTTTTTTGTCGAGTCAAAGGAAAGTAGGGGTCATTCATTGAAACACACACTCTCACACTACTTCCCATTTGTTGCAACATAATCAACGTGTTCCCAGTATGTTGACAACAAGGTGCCAATTGAATCGAGTGTGTTTGTTAAGGGTTTATCAGTTGTGCCAAGTTTCCATGAGTGCTTTATTGTTTTGAGAATCAAACAAGTTTTCTATTGTATAGAAATGATTTCAGCATGGATCTCATTTATAAACTTTTTTCTGCAAAACTGGCTGCATAATAGCACTCTAAGTGGACTATTATGGATAAATTAAATTACTGTGTGACATAGGTTACTTTTAGGTCTATCCATTTATCCAACTATTGAGAGATAGTCTGATAAATAGAAAGCCTGTTGATCCCAGGATGTAATAGTGGGAGTAACATTCTTTTCTCCACAAAATCATGGCAAAATTCCCTCTCAAGGCTTGGCATTTATGTTGTCTTATTGAAAACATCTGACCACTCTGACCACTAATAAGTAGCTGTACATAAAACTTAAATGATCCCGTCTTTGCAGCAGATCCATTATTTTCTCATTCCTTGAGTGAGTTGCAAAGAACCATGTGACGCTACAGCGACTTGCATTTTATTCGTTTGTCACTGAGAGCATGAAATTAAAGGGCAGACTTTGTGGAGCTGACTGATTCCTGTAGATCTTTGGTGGGAAAAAAACATAGTTTAGTTTCAAAAATCACTCTGACCACACATCCTGGAAGTAAAAGTAGAAAAGCTGCTTTCCTTTTGCCATAGATGTTATTACCATAAAGACCACCTACTTACAGGCTTAAATTAAACACCAAAAACACACACACACAAGTGTGCAATTTCCCGTAAATTTCTTGACCACGATTTAAATATAAACGTGACTACGAAGGAGTTTGGGTATTAGTGATGTCACTGGGGGTTTTAGAAAGTTTTCTTTCCCCCCCCCCTCACCCATTTGATTCCAAGCTGCAGATGTCAAAACACATTTTGCATTTTCTCCTCATACATACGGTCTTTTATAATGATCCCCGGTGTTGTTCTACACCCAAAACCACAAGCTTCAGGGCTGAGCTATTTTCACACTGGCAAGGTCTGGGGATTTGATCCCACATCCCTCCACTGTCCTCTCCAGGCAAACCTCAGTGCTCCCCCTCAAGGAAAACATTGTCTCAGCAATGTAATGATGACTTTTGTCTATTTAAAGAATCCAAATCAAATGAAACTATCAAACCATTGCAGAAAAATGAAGAAAAAGGTCAAATGTATATATAATATGCAGTGCTTTGTGAAAGCACTCCTACTCTGTAAACCTTTTCAGTTATTTTCACATTGCATCCACAAACCGGAATTTCATGTGAAAAAATTAAAACAAAACAGTGATAAGAAATGAAAATAAACATGGTACTGAACAATTTGTATTTACTTATTCATTTATTCTAATTAAACAACTACCATCAAACCCACATGGATACCCTTTCATCCACTGTTGCTTAGGTTGTGTGTTTGAGGTTGTCCTATTAGAAGTGGAACCACTTTAACCAGTTTGCGTGAGACATTCTGTAACAAATCTTTCAGGTCTTCATAAAACAGCTGGATTTACATAGAGAACAGATTACACAAGTGGAATAATTAGATGACTGGAAGGCAATTGGTTGTACTCAATTTTATGTAGAGGTATGAATGCAAAAGATTTTGACCACAGCTGTATGCCACAGGTTTTGGATTTTCATAGCTGGAACATTTTAAAAGCCATGTGCTGTTTTCTTTCCGTCTCATTTCACGTCTGTAATTCTATACAATGCCAATAAAATACATTAAAGTTTGTGGTCATATGTGAAAAATTTCTAACAGTATAAAACCCTTTTGCAAGGCAATAAACATCATTTGAAATATCGGAAACTAGAGATAATCTCTATCAGGGATTGAAGATGAAAAATCCAGGCAGATGCATCCTATGTGAAAGCCACAGGGAGCAGAAGGGCCACAAAGAAACATGACTAAATAAGCCTCTGCACTTCTTGTGCCACCAACAGATTAAAGAACTGGCTGATATCAAGAAATCCTTAAAGTGGATTGGAAAAGTACTAATAGATGCGATGGAGGCAATGACCTTGGTACATAAATGTGCAGAACCCAAGAACATTTTTAGAGATCTCTGCTCATAGGGAAAAACCTTTGGATGACGAGCATAGCCCTCACGTTTCCCAGTGATCTGGTAGAGAACCCTGAGGTTCAAGAGAGGAAATAATTTCCAAATGTCGAGTGCTAGGACTTAGCCAGGTCATCAGAAAGCAAAAGCAATGTTTTTACAGGAATTTATCAGAAGATCTTACAAGTCTACATAACTTTGTACTATAAAATTAGAGCAGAAGTTTTTTTTCCTGCCTTCCATTTTAAATAACTAGAAAATGCCAGATGTGGCTTTTAAAATCAAATGAAGCAAAGTCAGAGCAATTCATAAACCATTATCTTGGGAGAAAAACAAAACAAAATAAAAAAAATAAAAAATCCAATCACGTACTTTAAGCAAGCATGTAGTTTGTGTTTATCCAGGCATATGACACAAGCTCGTCAGAGAAATGTTTTTCTGGTCATTAAGGAAACATGCTTAGTCTAATTTCTTCAGTTGTTTTGTTTTTAAACTGACATGTTCAACCTTCCAAAAGAGGTCAGAAAGCAGACACATACATGCCAGATGAATCACAAACAGTGTAGCACAGAATCATTGGGTATGCAGGGTCAGCTCTCGTATACCGATGCTCTGATGTACCCTGAAACCAGAGCCTCCAGCATTAAACAGAGCTTCTGTCAGGATATTACTGCAACGTTTACTTATTTCACTATGTGAAAGGAGTGTATAATGTTTTATGCTTTATGTGTGTTATGTGTATTAATCATACTCAAACCTTCCTTTCTATTAATTATGCTTTTAGGCTTTGAGTTAATGGAAACATGATATCCAATTTCCTAGAAGTTTAGAAGATTATATCGGCCACCTAAATAAACTGTTTATGACACAGCAGTGTCATCTAAATGTAATAATAGTTTCTAAAAGGTTGTTATTTTTAAAATATATGTTTAATATGACCACAAAAAAAGCCTAATCAGAACACCTATTCTAATTTATAACGGACACTATAGGTTCCCTGTCCATTTATTTAGTGCTGAACCTTCTTCCTGCCTGCTTTTGTTTCTTCCACCACAACCCATGCCACTAACAATTATTTCCAATTTTCTTTAAAATATGCCATGTTATTGGAAGCCGAAAACTAGTGCTCAAAGGCTGTTACCGAGATGCCTGTCAAATGGCATCATCCAAGGGCCTGATCTGGGATTTTCACATGCAACTCGCAGGTTTACAGAAAATGGTTCAGGAAGGAAAAAATGGGGGCAAAAATGCTTTGTTGGTGTCAGAAGTCAGAGAAGAATGAGCATGCAGGTTGGAGATGATAAAAACACCACAGCAGCTCAGATAACCAGTTATAACAACCGAGGTACACAACATAAAAGCCCAACATGTCAAAACCTAAAGCAAAAGGGCTACAGAAGCAAAAGTTCATACTCCGGTACGAGCAGGAAACTAAGAGTACACAGCTCACACAGGTCCAACAAACATTCCTAATATTACAGAAATTTCAATTTTAGCTGTACATTTCAGATACCAAGAATTTGATGTAAACTTCATTAAAATATTGTGCTTCGTATCTACGGTTCAGGCTGTTGGTAATGGTTTAATAGCATGTGGTGTAATTTTTACTTTGAACACTTTTTGCTGCTTAGAACAAATTGAGCATTGTTCAAATGCTGCAGCCTGCCAGAGTACTGCTGCTGACCATGTTCCTCTCTTTATGACCACAGTGTCCGCATCCTATATTGTCTGCCTCCAGCAGGATATCTTGTCACGTAGCTCAATCCAATAAAGCACTTCCAGGACTTTATGGAACAGAAGATTTGCATCATTGATGTGCAATCGACAAATCTGCAGAAAGTGCTGTGTGATGCTGTCACGTCAGTATGGATTAAAATCTGGTTCATTTAGATTTTAAGCATTTTTCTTCTGTTATGGTCAGATTTGAAGTCGTTAGATTCAGAACTATTTTTCCCGACAAATGGGGATATGGTTAAAGCTTTGATATAATCTACCAGCCAGGAGTCATTGCTGTGCAGTAAACTGCTTCACCTATGACACTAAGTAGTATAATGGATTGCACTTATGTGTCTTTTAAAATAGATTTTCTTTTGTACTCTAATAAACACATCTATTTAGAGAGCGATGGTACGCCAAGCCTGGTATGTAAAAATAATCCATCTAGCCAACCATGGTCTACCAGCTTATGCTTGAAGCTTTACAGAGGAGCTGGTGCCTATGTCCCTCAGTCAGAGGGTAAGAGGAGGGTACATCCTGGACCATTCACACACACACAGACACACACAATCCAATCTCTTAAAATTCCCCTTTGGAAATTTTGAGAGATAAATTGAACTAATAACATTCAGGTCCTTGGACTGGGAACAAGCTTATGCCTGGCTCACACAGCAAGATTTCCAACAATCTTAAAAATGTCCTAATTGTCAGAATGGCTCTTAAAATAATCTTAGACGATTATCTGTTGGAATATCTCAACATATTCTGCTGTGTGCTAAGAGTGATCTGATCCGCTCTGAGGGACATTGGGACGACTCCGATCTAAAATTGGGGAAATCCGACATGCTTGATTGTCCTGGCCCAATATTGCAGTGTGTGGAGTGTCCCCCTGTCGACAAACAAGAATGCAGCCTGTTGAATGTGATGTGTAACCAATGAGAAAGCGAGGTGACAGAAACAGAGAAAATAAGTAATTACTATCGCACAACAGACAGTATAGTCTCTTTCTATTTTTTCTCTTTATGTCACAAACTATCACCATTGCTTCTTTCCTGTCAGTCATGTTTGTTAACTCTGAATTTATGTTTGACCTCAAGAGGTTTTGCGAGAATTCCCATCTGATATCTGAATGTTGGTGAGTGAAATCGGTTTAAGTGGAATGTGTTGCTCCTGCAATCAGTCGATTGCAGACAATTTTAAAATTTAGCCTTGTGATTCAGGCAGTAAATACTCAGAGAGACGCCACATATGCAAACTTCTTGCAGAAAGACACCAGACAGATTTAAAACAACTTTACCCTTTTGTTTTTTGTTTTTTTTTTTTGCATTTTTTAATGCAGGTCTCTGTTTAGCACGCAGGTATTCTCTTGCAAATTCTTTAGAAGAAAACTAAAAATTTATCTGTACCTGACTGGTTAAATAAACTGACATATGCAATCTTTGTCAAGATTGTACAAAATGTAATGGTACCCGGAAGCTTGTTTTTAAAATGGTATATGCTGGAGGCTGATAACAGACAAACATCACTTGAAATGCCAAAATAGATTAAGAACATTGGCGTTCATATGATAAACAGATTGATCAAAGAATGTTTACATTTGACAGACTATGTGTGCATCTTTGAACACTTGGAACAAGCTCTCCACAACTTTCGGCTTTACTAGTAAAGGTCAGTGCAAAACAGTTTATCATATTAACAGTTTATGATGAATATGATGTTTAAATATTCAACATACATATATACATTTCACGTCAAATAACTTAAGTTAACTTTCATACACTAGTCATAGTCTACTACAAAAAATATAGATAATTGACTGCAGCTAAGCAACCAATGTGAAGCCAGTAAGAGTTTTTTCTTTCTTTTTATTTTCTTGACAATTTTGAAAATTGATGCATTGTCACATATTTCTTTTATTTTTTATGCCATGTTCCAACTTTGTCTAAAATATTGGTAAATTTTAATGTTGAATTTTATATGTCTACTGGCTCCACTGGGATCAGAAGTGGGTAAAATCTCATAATAATTAAGAGTAAACATTACTTTCATCAATTTTGAAAGTAATGTTCAAAATTAATGAACATTTTACATCAATTTCATTACATCACTACATTATTTTTTTAGAAAGAAGTGTCATTTTTTCTAAAAGAAAAAAAAAACATCAAAACCAACAGATAAAATAATAAATGATAAACTGTCTATTAAAACACAAGACTACCAATACAGTTTATATACACTTTATTATATAGGTTAGAAATGGATTTGAGGTTAACTTTATTTTTATTTTTTTTCCAAGTTTATGTAACTAATACAAGATTTATTGGTTTTAAGACTATATATACACATCAGCTCAAAAAGTGTGGAGGATTCTTGACTAAACAAAAGATGCTGTTCAGTTGCTAAAGTTCTCAGTGTAAGCATGACTTTTTAAATCTAATATAAGATTCATGGGGTTTTATGAAAACCATGAAATGTTGGGTAATACCCCGGAAGGAATGTGACCACAGGGGAGAGTCAACAATAGCTTTTTTTTTTTTTTTTTTGGAGAATGGTATGTTTTTAATTATATGTTTCATTTACAAAGAATATCGTTTTGAGGGTCAAAGAATTTAATGCCGACCTCATTATTCTGAGGTTTCAAATATAGTATTACAAATGACTTGGTTGTAAAACCCTTAGTCTTTGCTGAACAATCAGATGATAATAATGCAGCAACCACCGATGCAGCAGAAGATGAGGTCTGGTGGAAAATGTTCTTCTCTGGATGGCCATAAGCACAAATACACTACAGGATTGACTTCAATTTCAGTTTCAGGAAAGGCAGAGGGGGGGAAATGCAAACAAAGGGATATCATTTATAAACCATATAACTGCTGGGCAAGTTCTAAGATGACTTTTGGATTTGGATATTGGTACATATTGGAAAATGTTGTTTAACTTATTCCAAAAATATTTGTCAGCCAAAAAATTGAAAAATGCCAAGGTGGCTGTTGAAAAGAGTTTAGGTTCGCACAAAAGCCTGTCACTTGTTTCACTTCTCCCAGAAAGAGAGTCAGTGCTCTATCCAGATCAATGATGTATTTTTGAATTGAATTTAAGCTGAATTAAAGAAGGCTGCTGTTTCTCGGGACTACTGTTGAGCCTCTTCAGATGAAGAGGCAACAAAGGATTTTACATAAATCAAGAAAATTATGAACAATCCTGAGCGTCCTCTTCATGATAGAGTTCCTTCTGTCGGAAGCTTCTTCAAATTTGTTGTAATACGGAACATTACATGAGATTTTTCCTGCTCTGGAGTTGGCATGGAGATGAATGACATGAAATTATAATTCTTAGTAATTGCAGATAATCATCAGTCTTGTAACTATACATACAAATGAACATATTGTCATAAAGTGCAACAGCACAGCTAACAGTGCCTATGTAGCGTATTCATAATGGCTTCTACAGCAACATAAGAAAAAGAGCAACGCTTTGCATTTCATTTTTGGATAGGAAAATATTAGCATCAGGAGATATTTAAATGTAGAAAAATGGGTCTGAACCCAAAAGCATATAGAGGTTTGATAAAATGAAGATACTCACAGAAGGATCAGAAACCCAAAATCAAAGAGCCAGACTCTACTCACCGGGTATCTTACCCCTTGACTTGATGTTATCTTCACATTTTTTCTTAGCTTCGACCAGCAGGTCAATCTGCTCCTCTTTTGTCAGCACATCATCTGCATAAACCTGCAAAAGAGAGCAATGAAGAGGACTTAGTAAAGGAAGAACTCTAACACTAAGTACTACCGGTGTGGAAAATCTTGTGGAAAATAGCTTCTACAAGAAACAAAGATTATCCTCCGTTTCCTGAAGGCCAGATTACACTGACCACATAGAAGGACAAATCAAAGGGAGTCCAGTGCTGTATTTATTTCTGTCTTTGATGCCATAAAGAATAAATATGAAAATGCCCTATCAGACAGACTCTTCCTCTTGGATAAACAGTGTTCACATATTGTTTATTGCTGCAGCTTGTGTTGTGGTTGCTGTGTCCACTGTTTCTGTGTGTGCATGATGAAAGTCAAAACTGACAACATGTATTCCTAAAAGCTTTTTCACAGTTATGCATTTTGAGCTTTTGAGCTATGTAATGACGATTGACGTGGAGCCTCAGGTGCGGTTTTCCAGTCAAGGAAACATTTTTCATTCTAATGGGTTACACTGACTGACTTGCTGTTTGCTCGCGGATCACTTGTAGGCAGTGACAAATGTGACTGCTTTGTAGGCAGCAACATTCATTTCTAACAGAGCGTGACAAGAAAGGTTGAAATAAAAACATAAATATGATCACCGGGTGCTGAAGATTAAAGGACAGATAAGAACAAATGAGTATACTTTTTAATATTGCTTTTTCAAGACTTTTTTTTCCATTTTGTTTGGAGGGCAAAGGTAACGTTTCCACACAGAGCAATGGAAATAAGAACCTCTGTGTTGCATCCAAAGTCTGGGGAAATTGTTGAAAATAGTTTAGAGAAAATTCATCCTTAAAAAGATAAAGAGAATTTGTATTTAAGACATAGCTAAAACAAGAATAGGAAAATAATTTATTTAGGAAAATGAACAGGGATAAAATGTATATTGGAGATGCATTAAAGTCAATTAGTTTAAAATTGTGTAGGTTAAACTAAACACACTGAAGCCTTAGAGTGTCATTCAAAAGCATGGTTACCAGTTAAACTGATGGAGCAGCACAAAGTAGTACAGCTTAAGTAAGTGGAAGGATAATTACTCTTAGCTTTCAAAATGTTTTACAAATAAAAATACATCAACACTCATCAATCCTGAACCAATACATTCTAAAACCATCTCTTCTTTGAATTTGAGCCGGAAGTCTTTAGGGGTCTACCTTGACAACCTTTACCAGCATTGATGATCTAGAGTCTGAGACTGAACTTTTGGTCCTTTCTATTATGCATAATAGCTCAAACCCATACAGGATGGTGGGCAGCTGTAAACATTAACCCGGAATAAGCTTCAGGTATTTCACCATCAACTCTGACCAATTTTCGAACAAAACCTCCCCACAGCACGATGCTCCCACCAACCCGTTCTGGAGTGAGAATTGTGTGTCCAGGTAATTGGCAGTACTCGTTTGCCACTACATAGAGATTTGTGGACCAAAATGTAAACTTTTAATCTAGTTTGACCAAAGCTACTGGAAACAAATGCTTACATAAATGGCTCTAATACAAGTTTCTGGTTTTCATCTTCTACATGTTTGCAGTGTTCCTCACATGGGTTATAGAAATATCTTACGGCTTTCTTTCAAGGATGTCTTTCTTCTTGCTACTGGGGACAAATTTGAAGTGCATTTACTAATAGCTGCCCTGTGAATTGATTCTCTCCCAACTCAGCTATGGAGCTACAGAGCTCCTCCAGAGTTGCCATAGACCTCTAAGCTACTCCTTACATAACTGATCCCCTTGGCCAGTCTATCACTTTACACCGATAGCCATGCATTGGAGGGTTTTCAGTTGGGCCAAGACTTTCAGTTTTTGGCTGGTTAATTGAATAGTGCTCCATGCACTATGTGATTGTTTTATAACCTAAGTAAGCTTTTTACTTTGCAATTTTCCTAACTAGTGTGGTTTTGTTTTGTCTTCATTAGGTCTAGGCCAGAATGACAATAACATTTCACTAAAAGCACAATAAATTGCTTCTATTTTATGATAGAAATATAGCTTTACACCAATGTGATTGTTTGCATCAACAGAAAATTAAAGAAAAATCCTCCAGTCGTTCCAACATTTTCTCAGGAAACTCACAAAGAGGTTTTTAAACCATAAGCCAAGAAAATAATGATTGAAAATTTTAGTGGTTTTTGAAACCAGAAAGCTTTAAAGCCTTGGTGTTCCTTGATACCTGCAACTATGTGCTACTTTTTCTTACTCCCGAACACGCATTACAAATAAAATACACAGAAAGTTCTGGGCAACAGAATAAAAGGTGGATAAGTTGAAGTGGTGGAATTAGAAGACACTGTATGTGTAGAAGATATTTAAAAAAAGTTGGCATTGGTAAATTTCTGTTTGTTTTCTGTCCTTCAGATTGCCAAAATAAATACATTAAATGCGGTGGAATCCTAAGTACATAAATTGAACATCACTCTCACCCTTCATATCCAAATAATATCCTGATTTGGATGTAAAATGCAAGAATTCTGGAATATCTATCTATACCCTGCAAAAAATAAAATATTTGACAATTTGGGAACAAGGACTGGCATGAATTGCTCTTAAAGCGAGTCTCAGATTTTTGCAATCTTTACATAAACTACAAAAATACCAAGCTCTTGTGGGTTTTCTCCATACAAACCCACAATACCTCAATCCATCAATATTTTCATTTGCTTTCTGTGCAGAAATAAGGATGTCCAGTCTGGGAACTGAATAAGGCTACAGAATGAAGACGTTTATGGCTTTGCATGGTAAACAACCACAGATGGAACAACATCTGACCACAGGCGAACAAGGATAGATACAACCTGTTTACTGGAATAACTATGCCAATATAGAATATTCCACTGACAGCTCCTGAGACATTACCTCAATTTTTACCTCAGTAACTTCCCAATGGTGCTTTAGGTGAAAGTTCAGTCAATTAATGACCAGCTACGGATAGTGAAATGATTCGCACAGCAAGAATGATTTCACTATTTGTAATAAGTATTTTACGACTATCAGATGGAACGCTTGTTGGGAATTAAGCTGAAAGTACAATCAGAAACTGTGAACAAAAGTACATTTTCTTTTTTTCTTTTTTTTGGTAAAAACAACAAAAATAGATTTTTTTTTTATAATTTATCCTCAACCATGAGGAAGTAGAGTATCATTTGCAAATTCAGGAGGAGAATCCTGGGTAATAAGTATGCCCTCAGATTATTTCTGAAAACTATTCCTCCTGCGCTGGCCAGAGTCCAAACCTCCAAGGCAAACACAACTTTCACTGGGAGAAACATGAACATTCTTATTTACTGTATTTGATTCAAAACACAGTCTCTTTTTGTTGACCACTTTTGAGTCTGTGCCAGTATAAAAAAAAACCTGAAAAAATATACATCATATATCTGTGTGTTTTCCATCACCAGTCTCGAATATAAACCACAAGTTTGTTTCTCTATGCAAACTGCAGCATGACGACTTCAGCTGCAATGCTCTGCAAGAATATGAGGTAGAAGGCAGAAATGTATTCCGGCGGCTCTGTCAGTGTCGTGCCACTTAAGTTTAATAACTAATTTAAAAAATAAATGAAGCTACATTTGGATTTCAGTTTGCTTGGGCATTTGGTCACTTCGGGTGGTTTGTAGAGTGAATGTAAAGTGAACAGCTTCACTCTGCGTGTGTTAATTTCAGAAGAAGTTGGGGAAAAAAAGGATGAAAGAAGATTTTCTTTTAACTTGTTGAACACCAAAAATGAAGTCATATGGATAGGCGCCATTCAAACGCAGAGCAGACGTTGGGTTTCTGCTACATTGCTAGCAAACCCTCATTGTGGATTGACTTTTGCTTTTCTTTTCTTCTTCTTCTTTTTTTTTTTTTTTTTTTAATAAAAAGTCCTGGTTAACCAGAGTCATTTCCTGAAATGCTGAGCAGTGAATCAGAGAGTTAAATGCTTTGTGAGGTAGATTTTTTTTGTAGAGAGCACAAAACAAAATCTAGATAAGGCAGGAAGTTAAAACAGACCACAAAAACCACACAGTTCTGAAATAATTATCTACAGTCAACAGTCAACTCTTGGTTCCTCTTAATGTGGAACAAAAGGCACAGCAGTCTTGAGGAACCCATCATTACCCGTTCTGACTGAAAACAAGACTTTGATGTAGGTCAGTCTTCCTAAATCCTGTCTTAAGGAGGATTTTATACAGCATGACGACCCCACTATTAAATGACTTACAGTAGCTGTCAGAATATGGCTATGTTTGAACATATTTGGGACACATTTTTTGTTATGTGCATAATGGAGGTTTTGTCAATGCACGTTTTGTCAATGCACAAAGTCATCTCAACGCTCAATAGTGACAAAAAGGTTTTGAAGCTACAAAGAGCAACTAGATTCTGTAGCAAGGATTTCCTCCAATGTGAAGGCATCCATCCATCCATCCATCCATCCATCCATCCATCCATCCATCCATCCATCCATCCATTTATTCAACATAAGATTAAGCATAAACATAGACATCAGTCTTGCTTCTAACATTTTCTGTTCTTTCTAGCTAATCCCACTGGCCAGTAAACAGACTAATCTTTCTTTACTAAGGAGATTAGAGCAGAGTTTACTAGAGGCAAGGATGTCTATCTATCTATTATGCTATCCTATCACTACTCATGAACAAGTAATTGATATACTTGAACTCCTGTACTTGAGACCCCACTCTGACCCAGAGGGAGCAATTGCAATGTGGCTCAAGGCTGGTGAAGGCACCCTAAGGAATCAGTAATTTCAAAGTAATAACTTTGTTTCAAACTGTAAAAGATAAGGCTTTTCTTTTTTTTCTTTTTTTTTCTTTTTCTGAATGGCTGTGTTTACGAGGGAATATTGCTGTGGATTTCTAATGACTGGTTTTCATTTCAAGACAAACATCACTCTGTAATTAAGCAATTCATGAATTGTCTTGGTACGTAATGATTATTAAGACACAAAGAATTAACACACACATTGCTGTACTGCATTGCTTTCTTGTTCTGAAAGCATAAACTCTTAGACCACAACAGTGTGACTAGAAACACAGCTCATAGTAATGTCTATATTTCAAAAAAGCCTTCGAATAAGAAACCTCTCTGTTCACTGATTGTCCAGTGGGAATAAGTTATTAGGGAAAACTTAGCTATAAGGTTGAAATTTTATTTTCCAGATCACACCTCATCACATGGATGATAAATAATGCTCTAATAATATTTACTCAGGTTGCCATGAAGAGCTTCTTTTATGCAAATACAGCTGAATGTTTGTTTTATGTACTTGTTTTGGTCATCTGCCATTCTTTACACCATAGGCTAACATTCACTTCCTTGTTGTTGGCATGCATCCAAAGTCCTGTCCCAAGGGGTATTGGACTTTCCACCTAGAACTACGTTTTATTTTTTCTTCAGAAAATTGTTGGGACTAGTAAATTACAACTGTGCTGAAACTACTTTTTACCCGTCTGTCCCACTATCTGGAAAAAAACATGAATATGTTACTTCTGACATATTGTACCACATGAATGTTTTAGCGGATGAGGTCCCTGGATATTCTAAACTCTATGAGTCAGTGCCACTCCTCTTCAACTGTGCAATTTACATTTGATGATAAAAACCACAAACCACAAGACTGGTTGTCCTTTGGAAATGCCTCCAAACCACATTCTGACTTGAAGCAGCATTTAGCTCCTAATTATACCCTGCTTTGGTCGTAAGCCTAAAGAACAGCACTTTTGTCCCAGATGGAAACATTGTGTGCGTGTGTGTGGGTGCATGTGTTTGCGTGTACTTGTATATGCGACTTATAGAGGTCCACTTTCACAGTATTTACCAACAAAGGGAGGTCATCTGTGGAAAGTAAATGACCTAATCCTCACTACTTTTTTTTTTATTTTGCACTTCTACTCTGCTCAATCAGTTAGACTTAAAGGTATGGTGTGAATTAAGTTTTGGTTAGGATTAGGAATAGACTAGTAATGATTAGGGTTGGGAAAAATGCTTGGATTAGGCATAAATGCAGTTGCTAAAATGAATGGAAGTCAATACAAGGTCCTCAGTTTGTATAGAAGTTCAAAGATGTGTGCATTAGTGTGCGTGTCAGTGTGTGTGTTTAAACAAACAAAGCACATAGCTTTGACTGCACTGTTCTCTAAAATTATAAGAGGATAATTTTTGCATTATGTAAGCAAGTAAGGGCTGTCGCTCCTGTGCAGCAGATCAAATGCAACATTTCAATTTTCATCAAAAGCTTAAAACTACAACATGTTATGTAACATTCAGATGCTTTGGACATTTAAAAAAAAATATTAATGACTATACTAAGCCAACTAAAAATATAGATAGTAGTTGGGGGTTAGGTGGTTCCAATGTTAGGACCACTAGTTTCAATAAATGCCAGTGCTCATGTGAAATACAGGGCCTTGCAAAAGTACTCACACCCCTTGAATATTTTCACATTTTATCACATCACAACCAAAAACGTCAATGTCTTTTACTTGGACTTTACATTTTAGTTGAAAGGATACATGTTCTTAAATTTCTTAACAAATGCATCCCGGAAAAATGTGGCACGCATTAGTGTTTAGTCCTCTATTACTCTGATACTGTAAATAAAGTCACCACCACCAACCGCCTTCAGAATTCACCCAATTAGTAAATAGATTCCGTCTGTCTGCAATTTATTCTCAGTATAAACAGTTATTCAGTGAAGGTTTCAAAGATTTGATAGAGAGAATTAGTGAACAAACAGCACCATAAAGACCAAGAAACACAACACACTGGTCAGAGGTAAAGCTGTGGAGAAAACAATAGCTCATAAAACAGTATTGCCAAACTTTAAACATCCGATTAGCTCTGAGAATCCCTAACCTTTGAACATCTTTGAATCCATTTCCTAATTCAAAAATAGAAAATTATGGCACAAGTTCCAACCAGAGCTGGAATGCATCACAATCGTTGCTGTAATATAAATTTTGTAAGACAATCTCAGAAATGAAAAGTAGTAGTATGGTAAGATATTACCAAATACTACTAAGTGCCTATGGTGCTTTGAGTGCCTTGCAGGTAAATTACTTATGTCAATAACATTATTTGCACATAACAGACTTTCACTGACTTCATGTCTATTTTATATTGGTCAAGATGGCAATCTTCAACAAGATTGGTGGGAAACATATGACGAGGCAAAAGAAACAAGAGAATAAGAAAATTCAGGATTCACTGTAATAAATATTGCCATGTTTGCAATTACATGTTGCCCTGAAATTGTCTGCCAACCAAAACATGACTGCCCAACTAAACTGCCAGGAAAGGAGAACAAGAGGACCATGGTAATGTAAAACATATTCATTTGTTAAAATGTCCCATTCGAAGTTCACGCATAAATCCAATACACCATCTGTAATAGGACAAGAAATATTTCTCTTTACAGATGTTTTCCATCTAATCTGCCAAAGTTTGAATTATTTTCCAAAGACGAATGGACAAAAAATTCACTTTAGATTTGCAAAAGAGGCAGAATATATCCTGAACATTAGGGCAGCTGGAATATCTGTGAACGGCTCTACAAAGTGTTGGCTCAGGAGAGGTGAAATGCATGCCACGCTTTTGAGATTTATTTTAGTAAACACATGCAAACCACATATAATTTTTCATTATTTATTTTCTTTTATTTTTTGTTTGATCCATTGCATAAAATATAAACTGTTTTGATGAAAGTGATGAAAGTGAGCTGTCTGCTGTTTTTACATTCACTTTTATCAACTCACTACTGTCACTGAAAATCTTTATTAAGCTCTTCTAAAGGCAAAGCCATCTGATTTGTAATCCTGACACACAGTCAGCAAAGCAACTCCTTCCCTGCATAGACTGTATCAGCTTCATATTTTATTTTGACATGAAAAAAAGAAGGGGTACTGATGATAATTGAATGCGAACCGATATTGAGTCCATTCTACATACAAATCTTTCGGCCTATTCAGCCCTTGTGCTGAATTGTGTTGCACGGTGTTAATTAACCCTAATGTAACAAAGTGTAACTGACTGAGAAAAACTAAAACAAAGTATTTTACCAAATGTAATTTGATGCCATAGCAACAAACTTAGAGGAACTCTTTCAGGAAGTGATAAAACCCAACTATTGCACCATCAGCTGTAAATGATGAGAGTTGAGCTCCACATTGCAATCAGCGATGAAAACGTTTAAACATTAAGAGGTGAAACATGTAGAGGGCACCACTCCAATCAACCATTTCTCCTCTGTGAGGCAAAGGAATCAATTATCCCTCAGTCTGTTAAAACTAGGACAAGGACACTCTTTCTACAACACCCCCTGATTGTGACTGCCTACTAAATAAAGCAACTCCATTCTAGACTAATTAGGCACCACATAATTATTCAAGGTGTCTCTTACTCGTTGATAATACTGCACCCCTCTGTTTTTCATGTTTAAGCCCAGTGTTGTCCAGATGGTCACCTTGACTGTAGCACTTGTGAGAAAAGACGTTTCAGTGTCCTCATGACGAATTTAGTGAACCCCTTAACCGTCACCCTTAAAACCCATACATGTACGTCAATGGGTCCATGAGGACTCCAGTGTCCTCATGACAGGTAATGTTATGAACAAGTAGACTGATGAAAAAGTTTTCTAAACCAAGACAGGGAAGATTAATAATTGACACTTAAGATGGTAATACACTGAACAACAAAAGAGCATTTAAGCATAGTGAGAAGATCAAAAGGGTACCAAGGTCCTCCACTGAGCTTCAGACACCAACTAGTGCTACACAGAAAGGATAAGAAAACTGGACAACTCAGAATTTGAAAAGATATATGTAACACTGTTTTCTTGAATAGTGTTTGTAAAATAATTTTACAAATTATTTTACAAATGATGAGTTAAAGAAAGCTGTTGATGTGTGGATGGCACTTGTGCCCATTATGCTTTATTGTTTTGAGTTTCATTTTAATTATTACTTTTTTTTAATCAACTCCTTAACTGTCACCATCAAAATGCTGACATTTAAGTCAATGTGTCCATGAGAACACCAGTGTCATCATGAAAGTTAAGGAGTTCAACAAATTGCTTGGTAACTTTTCTTTTACTTTTTTTGTTTGCAATGTTATTCCGGTGCTAAAAAACTGCAGTAAAATCTGACCAGGATAAAAAAAACTCTATGAACATCAACTATGGATTCATAACTGAACCATCACTGGATCAGTTATGGATCAGCATTTAGTGGCTATATTTCAATCTTTAAAGAATGATATGTAACTCTACCAAAGGATTTGCTAGATGATATAGGCAGGAGGCAAGCAAAACAAATACAAAGTAAATGTTAACCATGACAGAGAGGATGGACTGAGGCACTGTCAAAGAAGGATGTTAATGATGTTAATATATCTGATCAGAATAGATACATAAAAACCACAAATGCAAGATAAAAAAAAACTTTTCTAAGAGTTTTTGAAGTAGATTTTAATCACTTTTATTATTTTCTGCTACTTACAACATAAAGCAACACGAGTACAACAAGCTTGTATTCACTGGATATTTATTCAGACTATCTGCCTCGGTGTCTGGACTGATGTCAACTGCCAAAAAGACTTCCCAGTAAAATGAAAAAATAAATAATAAATAAATAAATAAACTTAAGTGTGGAGAATTATGCTCACATAGATTCCAGAAAAAGAATTAGATTTTTTAGATGGAAATAACTCCAGATAATGATTTTTTTTTTTTTAGTTATTTTTTTTTGCAAATAAAAAGTGCATTTCTATTTCACCAGTCAGCTTTGCAAAGCAACATGTTGACAAGGGACAGAACAACTGTGTTCAATCTGGCACTTTCTTGGGTATACCAATAAAAGGCTTTTAAACCACATGAACAGTTTTATGTTAGGTTTTAAGGTTTCCTGACATCAGTAAATAACCCTTGCCTGCATTATCAACTTGAATGTGTTTTGAGCCGAGTCACACAGAGTCTTATGCACTTTTAGTCTGTATAAACTTGGTTGTTTATTGAAAACTTGAAATCGGATAAGTCTATATGGATCTGTGTATATATTAAGGTGATGCAACTAAGATGCATTTCCCTGCATATCTACAAAAACAGTGGGGAAAATCTGTAAAATAAGTCACATTGTGATTTTTAGCCAATCCAGGGTCACAGGTGGCAATTTTCAGAATCAGTTTGCTTCTATATCACAGAAAATAACTTAATGACTTTATTACCTAGGTAACCAACCAACACAGACTATACCTCTTGCATTGTATCCTATCACAACAACAGTGGTAACATATGAATGTTAAACATCTCCGGGGTGCACTCAGAGCTCGAATAAGCATTTTCTCTTTTATTGCTCCCAATGGACTGAACTGCTCAATACCTTTACCTTGGAAACACGTCTGCAGAACTGCTTTACATAATAATTTCTTAGAATAATAAACATGTTTTTTTTGCACTACAGACACACCAAGTTTGCATTTATTTTACTAATTCTCTTGTGTAAGCATTTTCTGTCTTATGAATAGCAACATGTACAAGGTTTCTGTACAGTTATTTCCCTTTGGAGCCCTGGGGATGAAATATTTTGTTTCACCAAAACAAGAGATTTTGGCTTAATCTTCAGACCTTTTTGTCGCAATTAAATTAATGAAAAAAAAAATAAAATAAAATGAAAATAATTATCCAACAAAGCTTGCAGACCTCCTTAAAATACAAGAACATTTCTCTGTCAAAGCATGCAGTATGAAATGCTCCAAAATGATATGCTAAGATATTTCTGGATCATAGCCCAGGCAAAATGTATGATAGATCATTAAGTGCATTTTAAGATTTAATTAGATAAATGTTGATGTAAATAGACAAGGATAAAGATGCTCAGGCATTTTTTTGTGCTAAGGAAACACAAACAGACATACTGAACACAGTGCGCTCCAATTGAGAAGACTGCGGTTGGTCTGTCAGCACTAGCTGTCAATTTCTCATTGCAACAAGGTCACTGGTGCGTTTGTGCTTACACCACGTTTCTGTTTGACTGAAAATTGCTTCAAATCTCAGGTAAATGGAAGAAAATTATGTGCACAACATATAAATATTACCTCTTAAATTGTAGCAAAAGAGTAACTTATTATGAATATTTTTCAATACTTTCATAGCACAGGTTTTCAATGTTGGCCCTCAGAGCCCACTGTCTTTCATGTTTGTGTTTAATCACCTATTTAAGTCAGGCGAGTGGAGTCAGGGAAACACCTAAAATATGCAGGACAGTGGGTGCTGCATGTTTAAACAGGATTAACACCAAAACGGGATTAAATCAAAACAAGAGCAAAATAAACTTCATGAACCCCAATAATAATACAGACATAAGCTAACATTTCTGCATAATAATTTAATTCTAGGTTTTGAAAACAAAATATTTTTAGTGCACATCTTACCAGGACTATAAGATTGTTGTAGTTTTTGTAACATGTTGTCATAAAACATGTATATTAGATAGAAATCTGATATTGGTGATCTTTACTATCCTTTGTATAATGACTGTTTTTAGATATCGCTCAAATAAAATCTGTTTCTTGTATCTAATCTGTTACATTCTCGGAAGTGAAATTTCAATTTAAATGTAGCAAATTAACCACTAGCTCTTAATTACAATGTAGAAAATAGAACCGTGAATGGTCTTAGGAACAATCCGAAAATAGGCAGCAGTTTTTTCTTTTTTTTTTTTGTTGTTTTGCATGCATACTTCAATTGGAGAGCAACATCACATTAAAGATTGTAACAATGGGATAAATGTATTATTTATTAAAAACCCACATTCAAAACCTTCTTAGAACCATATAATGATGCGTTACATTTAAATATGACATATATCTCTGACTCTGACTTTGTTTAGTTTGCCTTGTTGCACACATTAAACAGTCATTATACAATCTGATGATCTGAAACTCCGCAACTGAACCAATGCACCACTTAAATAAAACGTCTCTGTAAGATGGTAACCTTTTGATTTCTAAATATTAAGAATACACTAGACTGAACCAGCTCAGTCAACATATTGACACATTTTTTTTAATGTGTTTTAGTAATTAAACTATTTAAGGCAGTCTTTCCATGTATCTAACAGCTGCAACTGAAGACTGAAGCAACACACTCAAGGTAACGGTAAAAAGAAATTGAAATCAGTAATTATCTTATGCACAACCTGCAAAACATTTCAAATAAATCCAAATCGTATTTCTGTCAGTCTGAATCAATACTATGTCTGAAACGCACATCTGTAATCTCCCCTCAGTTGGAACAATCAACATATTAAGATTTTATGCTCACTGGTTTGAGGTTTAAATGTAGTCACGTTAACATTTGCACCATAATTTGAATGAAAACTGGCAGAGATTTCCACTGGACTAAATATTTCTCCTGTATTACTTGGGAGTTTGTGAAATTCATCCTTAAACCCCATAAGCCTCGGAGTTTTACAGTGAAACTAAGAAGGGTCTTATTAAGAAATCCAGCTTCCTCTCCGGCATAAGCAATGCGACTGGGGAGCAGTCCTGGTCAGAGTTTGAGCTGGGTCCAAATAATGTAAACAACTGGGTCACATGTGTGAAATACCACTCTTTCTGGCTGTGATAAAATTAAGGGATTCATACAGAATGCTGTCTAAAATTGTCTTGTCTAAAAAAAAAAAAACTAAAGGCAAACTGAAAGGTTATGGTATGAATACTTGAAATATAATCTATCCTTTTATAGTGGGGCTGGGGATTGGGCCTGAGTTGGACTGTCCGTCTATGGGAAAAACCTTTGCATTGCAGAGAATTTTCACATGGCAACTTGAACAGAGCCAGTCTGGAATTCCAAACATATTGCCCAAAATGAAGGTCTCAGCACAATATTGATCCCACAAAAGACTCAAGGCTTTTGTTAATGTAATCCACTTGTTCCACACACTAAAACACTTTATTACCCCACAAATTTATAAAACTAAATACATCAAAAGGCACAATTTCAGACTATTAAAGACTCACTGCAGAAGAAAGGAGCATTTTATTATTATTATTATTATTATTATTATTGTGAATTGAATAGATTAGCCAGTGCCACTCAATTAAAATATGTCCTGATTATTATGAAGAAAATGAAAAGCTTTAGATGAGGTTTATGATTGAAATGGGATTTAGTAAAACGCGGATCCTTTGTCATGTTTGATGATGAAGAATTCAAAGGGATCACTGAGTCAATGTAAACTATTTTTATGCAAAATAGAAGTATCAAGGTCAAAAAAATCAAAAGCATGAATGACAAAAGACAAAAAAAATGCTTGAAACGCAGCCAGCCAGCATATTAACTGTTGATGTTGTAGAGGTACAGGCCTATCATCCGTTTTTTTTTTTTTTTAAGTGAGGTCCAGTGGCGTTGAGTTACACATTCTTTTAGTGGAAAAGTTAAGGGAAAAAAGCAGCAGAGGTCATGGTAAGTTAAGAAAACAAATTCTTCCTGAGTCAAACACAGCAAAGGTATAACCTTAGCATGCAAGTGAAACTGGAGCCTCCCTTTACCAACACAAGTAACTACAAGATGGACACACAGGTCCTATGAAAACCGAGTGCCATGTCACTCACTACAAAAATGAGCAGAGAAATGTATGTTTGCATGAATAAAAAATGAGAAACCAGTGATAATCTCAGGTAGACTTTCAGCCACTGTAAAGCTCTGCAGTGTGTATAAAAGGCGTTTTCCCACAGGTTGCATCTGTGAGCTGAATCCTGCGCTTATCTGGGGAAAATTCAAGCAAACATGTAAAGTGACCTGTGACGACAGCAAGTAACTCACAGTCCACAGCAACATGAGTGTTCACGCAGAAACATGACTGTTCACATCTGAAAATCTACAACATACTGCAGTGAACCACAAAAGCCACATACTTGTATTGTGATAAGTATTATTACCATCTGTGCAGAAAAGCTGACCCTTTTAAATCTCTCCACTCTCTTTGCCTCAATTGATTTCCACTTTCTCTCAAACTATCCTGCGCAATCACACAAAGCTCTCAAGCTCTCAAAGCCGTAGACTGCAAACATATAATTCCAGTTGTTTTTCGATGACTTCCAGACGTGACCTTTCACCTCAGCACAGACTGCGGAAAAAATATTTGCAGTGAGCTTCCTCTAACTTTATAAACACTATCAATATCTCAAACAGCATTCTCCTCTATTTAGATACACTTCTTGCAAATGATGGGGATAAAAACATAATTTTCTTTGAGGTTAATGACATGTGAGAGAATTATGCATCAGCCCTGTCACAAAAAGGTGACTATTATTGGTTTAAGAGTCAGTCTTTGCTTAGCTAGTGGGTGACCAAACAAAAACAACAAAAATGAGGAAAAATAGCTTCTGGTACTAAATTGTTGTAGAAGAATAAATTTGAATCACTCTTACAGACTAAAAAATGTAAGGTTTATTGTATCTCACAAAAATAGCTTTTTCTCCACGAAGACAAGTGTATTACAAGAAAAAAATCTTGCACCTCAAGTGTCCAAGAGTATCAGCTTTAAAAAAAAAAACTGTGACTTGAGTGCTTGATGTAAATGTAGCAAATAAATCACAATACGTTCAAAAGAGTTTCTCTACATTGCAATGTAATTCAGCTCCAATTTTATCAATCTCAGTATTTCATATTTTTTACTTGGACATATTTTCAAACAGCAGTGATAAATATAGTCTAAAGTCATTAAAAATCTGTTAACCAGCTGTTTAGTTTAGCCCTGGTTGGAAGGCCTCTGGCAGATGCTAACATGGCTAACTGTACCTGGCAGCACTTGATTATAGGCACTGATGTAGTGTAAATCACCTTTTAACTTGGCATAAGTTTAAATTAAGGAAACTGACCAAGTGACAGTGTGATGGCTGCAGTTACAGTCACACAAACTTGGTAATGCTCACTGCTAAAATCAATCATAGTAAATCTCAACACACATTTTTTTTTTTTGTTTTGTTTCTTTAAATATAGGATTTAATTCGCAGAGTAACAATTAATGTTTGTTTAGAGTTTTAAACAATCAAAGCAATCTATTCTTAAAGAAGTGCACACATACATTTTAGTTTACACTAAGTCAAGTGTTAATCTCTTTTTGGAGGGAGAGGGGGGGTTACCTCAGTGTCAGCTGCTCCAGTTCTTCAGAGGGAATCAAAGAGGTGGAAAGGGGGTGGAGCAAGCATATAAAGACCTCCAGATTGGTTCATACCACAACATGGGGTCATGGGGGAGGAAATGGGATTTTCCTATGTTAGTTTCAGTTAGATTTTTGTATATTCTCCCCTTGTTGTGTTTTGTCTCATTTGGGTAAGTCTGTTTGTTTGAGTTGAGTTCAGTTACCTGGACCTCTTTTATGGGCCCAATATTCTATTTTTTTTTATTTTATTTTTTTTTATCATTTACTCAAGTTTGTCTTTTGGGTTAAAAAAAAAACAATATTTTTTGGCTTTAAACCAAAAATGGTCTTTTATTGCTCGGTCCGTCACAGATACACAAGATACAAGCACATAAATCACAGTGAGTACTTTGGCTGGCTACCAGCCAATAGCAATGCTAAAGTTGGTATCTGTTTTTGAGCTGCTTAGCTGATTAAGTTAAAGGGGCTATTTCAAAGTTTACTGTGCTTTTTAAAACACAGTTAAAACACATAAAATGCATGTAGCTACTAATCAAACTTTAACTGGTCAATTCTCCACTAAGCTAATTTTATTTACATCTGTTTATGAAATCCAGTTTTTTGTTTGATCCTAATATTGTGCATCATATTGTTACACCCCTTGTTATTAGCATAGGGAAGGACCTCTAAGCACTATATGAAGACTGGCATTGGCCCAAATTTCTAAATGAACTGTATGCCTACTGGGTGACTATTATTGAAACTGGCAAACATTTAGGTTAACCTAAAATAAATTTGACCTGGAGTACTGGAACATACGAGCTAAACTACAGTGCTCGTGTCACAGCTATGGCAAATCACTTGTAATGCTGCAAATGCCATCAACATTTGAAAGTTCACTGACTAATATGAAACGGAAAAGGTTTGACATGAGAATGGAAGGAGAAAAAAACATCTCCTCAAGCCAACATCAGGTCCATGATGGTAGCTGGAAGAGGACAGAAAAGGGGCAGCAGTATCGGTAGCAGAACTGAGAATTCAAGAAATGGCATAATTGGTGCAGGTCCACTGACAGGTGTCCAGTCAGAAACGCCTAAAGACAGCAATGCTGCTCCAGGCCCCATCAATCTCTATAACTTCCAACACATACAGTGATCCATTCCTATGTATAAAACAGTCTCATGCCTCGCGAGCCATACGTTTACAGACATAGCGCCGACTTTTACATTACATAACACCGATATTTTACATTATTGATGATGAAGACGGTAAAAACACTAAAAGGTCAACAACTTTCTAACCTCAATAGGGTCTCAACTAGACAATTTCATGAACAGATTTTCTTCTGTTTAAAGTGAAATCTCAGCCAAGATAAAAAAACTTTGCAATGAACTGAAACACAGTGGTACCCATGTCTGACAAGTAAATGACATCCTCCACTTTGGTACCAATAGCTTTGTTTTTTTTTGGACTGATATTTTAAAATGTCAAGGCCATTTAGGCACATGAATGTTAAAGGAGTCTAACTTTTGACATATATTTCATTAATCTGACCAACATATTTGAAAAAGGCCTTTATCATGACTTTAGCCGGTATTCAAATAACCTATTGTCTTATAGAAGATATTCCTGGGAGTGTAAAATCATACAATGATCATGACACTTCAGTTATACAACCAAGAAACTGTTTATTTAGATGCATGTCAGATCTCAATGCATGTCAAGTCTCCTAAAAATCTAAAATAAAGTAATTTGGCCTGATGGCATGGACTTCTCTTTCAGAAGCTGCCAATAGTGCTGTCTAATGCCAACTGAGTCAGATGAGTCTGAGAAGGAAAAGAGGAACACGCCAGCAAAATGTGACAAATCGGCCCATCAAAACTTGAGCACCCTGTGCATGGCTGACTTAAGAAAAATATGTTTTTCACCAACATCTTGTTTTTATGTTCAATTGTTTTTTTGTTTTTGTTTTTATTTTTTTTTAAGTTCAAAGTACATTTTCCTTATTTACTTGCAATTGAGATAAAATCAAGTTAATTCAGCAAATTTACTTTCGGAATTAAAGGAGGAGCGCATCAATTTTAAGGTTTTCATCAGATAATAAAATATGTCAGTAATGTCCAACGTATTTTTGCAAACATTCTGGTTTGTATTTGTTGCTATTCATTTGTAAAATTTAACCTCGCAACAAAACTAACTTTTCGTTTATGGGACTTATCTGTCATAGAAGGTCAGTATACTGAAAGGAATATTGTCAAGTACGACTAATGTGTTTTTGGAAGTTAATTACTGTTTTTAATTTACATTTGATCTTTAGTTACTTTACTTCTATTCTGTACAGCAGCAGGACAGCCTCTGAACCATATGTTGAGAATATTGCATAGAGTTCCTGGTAATCTGGTTACAAATAACGAATGGAAGCAGTTCACAAAGAGACCCAGGGTGGACTTAAATGGGCAGATTTGATTTTCAAGTACAAACGATAAATCTGACTGGGAGCTGCAAAACAACCCCATCATCTAACATAAGTGCTAAGTTACCAGCAAGCAGAATGGCCAGATGGGTCCACTCTAACCAGCTAGCTCAAACCTGAATGCATGTGGAACATGATTCTATAAATATGTTTAAGTTACAGTATGAAAAGCAAGGTGCATTGTAAAGAATCAAGAACCAAATTCAGCTATTCACAAATAACAAAATAAAATCTTGTACTTTCCCTACACACTTTGTAGAGTCTTAAATATATAACAGTGGTTTAACATAACTGAGATAATGGCAGCAGAGTATTGTGTGTGTAAGTAGCAATCATGTACAAAAGTAAAGTGAAATGTTGGCTCACATCGCTGAGCTATATGGTTGGTGATTTTATAACCAAATATATTGAGTGAATGATTGCTAGAAGCTCCTTTTGGGGATCAAAACATATGATCTTGACTGTAATACTGGCCCAGCATTAACATTTAAAGCTTAATATGTTCTGGCCTTCTTCTGCTTTTTAAATGGCTCTGACCCACACATACATGGACTCTATGAGACCTCTGCAGGTGACCTTTGATAGCAGACAGACAAAATGAGCACACTGCGAAAGTCAAATAAGTGCCAGACTGGTTCCTCCAGAAGGTTGAGTGAACTGACATCAGGTAAAAGTTCAAAATAATTTATCTCTTTCTGGTTGCTAAAAAAAAAATAACAAAAAACATATTTATTAGCAGTTATGTAATTGTGACACTGTATTGTATTATTAAAAAATATCAGTCTTCTAGTAACACTGTTGGCAGGAAGAGTTTATCACTAAGAATGTTACTGTACATTCACGATGTGTTGTCAATGTGTCTATTTTCATCCCATCTACATTCAAAATTCCCCAAGAATGGCACAACTGGTTTTCAGTTCAGTTCAGTTTAACTCCCAAAGCCGAGTAGTCTGAGGCCAAATGCTCAATCATCCAATAAATAGATTCTTTCAGATAAGATTGATATAGCCAGATGGTCTGGTCTTCAGTTTCTCTTGATGTGATTTTGTAAACCTTTATAATAATTAACAGTCTGCACCATAGCTCCTTAGCTCAAGGAGACTAATGAAAGACTAATGAAAATTATCAAGCAGGATATATTATGCAAACACTACAGGCTGGTCTTACATCCTGCCTGAGTGTTTTTGTTTTTGCTGTTTAATGAACATTGCACGGTAGACTGAAGAGCAACATTTCCAAATGAAATTAGAGCACAGAGAACATGTTCTTAAAGCAGCAAGACAACACTGCACATTTTTAAAACATTTTGATGAGCTGTGAATGCAGGTGATTAGTTCTGGTAAGCCTTAGCTGAAACCGTTGCACTTCTACTAACACACCTCCTACACCCTAAAATGGATCTTCTCCTGCTTGGATTGAAGTAAAGCTTGTGTCAAATTAACATACATACATGTTTGTATAGCTTTCTTGGTGAGCAGATTAATTTGCATGAAGACTTTGCAGTTATCTGAAATGGTCCCTCGCTGGGTGGGCTAAATGAACTGCAACTTTAATGAACAAGCATCCAGACAGAAATAAACAACTAGAGGAGCAGCATACAGTTCACATTGGACATCTGGACAACTTGAAAGAAACTGCCTTCAGAGGTGGATGTATAGTTCAACCTCTGAAGGCAGAGGTTATACTTATAAGTCATCATACTTCACATGATGACTTACTTCATATTTCTTTGAGCAATGGTAGGTCAGAAGTAGAAAAACCTAAGTGCATAATTCCGTTTTTTTTTGTTCTTGTTTTTTTATTTACATGTTTTCTACATAACGACTTCTTTGAATTGTAGTCTATTTCTAATTTTCTGAAAAACTGCATTATAGCTTCTCATTAATTGTAAACCATCAACATCAATATGAAAGGGGTGGTATTATGTACTTTTCAGACACTACCTATATAGCATAATCAGGTAACTATGTTACTTTCAGTTGTTATAAAAATGCTGCATTTATCAAACATAACTGAAAAGAAACTGGAATTTGTCCCTTTAGGAAACTCCTGCTCTTCCCAATACTCCACTTTCACTATGTCATCACATCAATGTTGTGATGACCATTTTCAGTCCGGCATTCTTAGGAGCATTGGACTGAGAAGAGGCTTGTGTAATGAGTTGAGCAGACTCGCAGTTCCACCAGGTGTTTACTAATGGCTCCTGCCGCTAGTCTGGGGGAGCTGAGTGGGGAAAGTCCGTTGTCAGACAGGGAAGCTGAGCTGGAGCATGCAGCTCTGAGGAGGAACTCTGTGGAAATGGGCAGCACTTTGTGTCTCAAACATGCTTAGAAGAATCAAAGTAACACACCAGGTACGGTTTGATGAGCGAGTAACATTGTAACATGATATGAACTAAAAAAGAAAAATACAAAAAAAAAAAAGCATAGCAGTCCTTTAAGATAAATGCACTCTACAGCAGCTTTATTTATTTTTTTATTTAACTGCAATAGTAAACTGACTTTTTGATAATATTCTAATTCATTACGGTGCACTTGAAGGAGTGGAAAGTACAACATCAGCAATCAATCTTTTAATCTGTGTGTAAATTATTTGAACCTAAAATGTTGGTTACAAACCTGTTTTTTTGGGGGGGGTTTTATAGGGCAAGAAAGGCTACCTTAAGTTTTAAGCAAGCTAATAACTAACTGGCTCTGGGACAGTGAATGGTATCGATTACAATAAAAACCCAGGGGGCTTTGACTCCTACTTAATTGGATTCATAAATTAGGTCATTGTAGCTGAGAGAAATACCACAACCCTGCAGCCACAAAGGCCAATATAAACAAATCCCATTGAGATTCTCAGTGAAAAGGCAGTGACACAAATACTGGGACTTATGTAATCATTTACTCTCAGTGGTCCTCCCATGTCTTTAGGACCACTAGAACCCCAGCACACCATTTTAATGGCCTGAATCTATAATCTCCTTCTGCTCTAAGCAGAGGCATGTGATCCTTGCAGAACAGGGAACCTTTTTGTCCATCCATCATTTCTTGTGGGTGGTGTAGTTTAATACACAGCAGCTCCTTGTTATGGAGCTGGATGCTGCATAGAAAAACATCAGCACTGATTTTAGAAAATGGGAACATTTCTTCTTGAGTTACCATCCATCTATATTAGAATCTGTTAATACATAAAACACATATATGTTGATATACTGACTAAAATTAAAGGCAATCTTGTCATTGTTACATGAGGTAAAAAGTAAAAATTAAGATCAGACTTGTCCATTGTTAAAATTGGGACTCTTTGTTTTGATGATACTGGTTCCATGTCGTAATTGCCTCTTGTGTAAACACCCTCACATTCTTCTTGGCACTGACTCAGCACAAACCAGCAGTCAGAAGTTGCCCAATCATGATCTCGTCAAGCGTGGACCACAGAGAAGTGTTTTGCCATTGAGTTTGGGGCACGTTATTATTATCATGGCCAAAGAGCATCCATTGTTTACATTTTCCGACAGACGTTTGTTTTGAAACAACTTTAAAAAGTAAACCATTGTCTAGAACCATTTATCTAAGCTATACTAAGTTTTTTAACTAGTAGAGAAAGACGTGACTTGCATCTTTACTTCCTCACGACCAAAATTATATATATGGACAGCGGGAATTTATTTTTGATTTTTTTTTACTGTAGGGTTATCGGAAATGTCCAATGAATGAAATGTATGAATACAGCACCTTCCATTTTTTGGGCCCTTTTTGACCACTACTGTTGGTTTTCGACTGTGCAAAAACAGCTTAAAGGCCAAACAAGCCTCATGACAAACCCTGTCTGCACTGGCTTGATTGTAATATGAGGGTCAATAAATTGTTTAGTGTAACAGCAAATAAACATTGCATGTTCACAATTGCTGGAGTGGAGTCTGTGGAATAACAGATAATTTTGGCCCAATGTAATGTCATGATGTGGGCCTGTGGCTTAGTCTTGGTCAGATTGTGTTATGTCTGGATGTGTGTGCACATGTGCATATAAAAAGTTAGCTTTCAAGGGGTCAGTAATCCAGAAGCCCCTTTAGGCATATACCATGATCAGTATTTAGAAATTAAATAAGAAATTGATTTTTGTCCTTAATTCACAAGTCAAATTTATATCCAGAAATAATAATAATTAAAAAAAACTGTTAAATCAACAACAAATGCAATCAAATTGACAGTCCGAAATTAATTACACACATTGTACGTTTTTTTCCTGTCAATAATGCAATGCTGTCAAATTGTAATTTATATTGCCTAATGGTAAAACGTATCCTAAGCAAGATGTCAACTGCTGTCACCAATTTAATTTGCAAAAACTACACGGTAATGGCTGAAATCAGATTTAAAGGGGCTGAACCAGTGATGAAGAAAAGCTTCACGCTAGTCAGGGGTTTGATGCAATAGGCTTAGAAACAAAATTACTTATAAGAAATTATCACTGCATTTATCGTGTAATAATATTATAGTGGGTAAAATAATTAAATTAAGCAGCTTTGGCTTTGCTTTACCTCTACCATATAAAATGTGTATTCTGTCTTTTATTAAGAAATTATCACAAATTAATGTCTAATCATCTCTTATTTCTTGAAAATAGAGTTATTTACTTACATTTAAATGACAAAACATCTTATTTCCTCATTAAACAAAAGATACAGAAAAATGTTTTGATTAAGGAACAAGTTTGGACACCCTATAGCTCATATAACTACTTTTGGCTTATATACTTTTAGTGACACACTTATAAAGATTTACTACTCTGACATCAGTCTGAGGAAAGTTAGCCTGCTTCTTGACTTTCAGCTGTGAGATTTCGCAACAGTTTCTTACATGCATCGCCTTATTCCAAGTCACCTCACAGCCTCTCAGTGGGATGAAGGTATTGACTTTGACTCAGCCGAGGACTTTCCATTTCTTAATTCTCAGCTATGGTTTAGGTCATTGTCATGTTGCAGGATCCAGTCCTGCCTCAGCCTCAGTTTTTTTAAGGGCTGTCTCACATTTTCCTCAAGTACTCTCTAATACTTGTGTCTTGGTGTAGTGTTGTGGTTTAGGATCCCACTAAAACCACTACACTTCTTCTGTACCCACCTCCCATGAGTGTTAAACTTGTGAAATCTCTATGATTTTTGAAGACATGTCATTTCCTAATAATATTTACATGAGTCTTCAGTAGGTCTCCTGTGGATACTTTAGAGTGTTTGGAGACTACTTTGAGCATCTTGTGGCCTGCTCTCAGGATGAGCTTGCTTAGATGTTCAGACTTCCACTTGTGAATCATTTTCAAAACTTTCTGAGATCTCTCTTACGAGATCAAAGGATTGCTACAATGTTCTTTCTGAAGGACTCAGGCAGGTTTTTTATTATTATTGTTATTTATTATTTTTACTATGGTTTTAACTTCAGCATATCAAACTATATATCTGAGGTTTACACTTGACAAACCTTCCTCAAAATATCAAAATGATGATGTCCTAATAACCCTTCGTGGTATTTCTGTAATTAATATTAATCATTTCAGTGGGGGTAACTTTAAAATGGCTCATCCTAATTTGTTCCTCGCCAGAAAAATTACTTGCATTACATTTTTCTGTAAATTTCATATTTTGATACTTGACATTCAGTAAATTAGAATATTTAATTTATTTTAGGAACTCATCACTAAGTAAAACACATTTTAAGGATTAATTACACGCAGATGGATGTTTGAAAGCTTTTATGTCTGTTAATTATTAATATTTTCTACAACTACTAACAACTAATGAAAACATGACTTTTAAAATAAGAGCATTACATCAGACCATAAAAACTATTTTTAAAAAATAAAAGTGCAGGCTTAGCTAAAAGTATCATTAATGTCTGCTTATTGGTTGTTATTTTCAAAACATACTTTTAACCTGACAAACAGGACTCATTAGGATGTATTTCCTAAAATATTGAATGTGACTGGATTGTTATGTTAAAAAGACAAAGGGTGCTGAAAGGTGTCCTGATTTGTCAATATTACTGTGTGTACCATTTAATTCTAAGTTGTAAAACTACATCATCACTTCAAAATTATAAGTAAGTTAACATTTAATGGAAAGAAATATGTCTGAAAATGTTATAACTGTGTGCAAATTAATAAATTACAATTAATATAATTTTAATTAAGAATAAATGACATGGACTATAAAAAGCATTCAGACTTTTTGCTTTTTTTTTTTTGCCTTCCTGTTGAGTAATTGTACTGAAAGCTAACAACCAGGACCAATCAAAAGAAGCAATCAAACAGACTGTAGTCTCAGCTGTTTCATCAACGTCACTGAGTGAAAAACAGACTTGGGGAATACATTAATGAGGATATTTCATGCCTTACTCTTTCAGACACACTCGCGCATTGCATATAAACACACACAAGTGGGAAAAAAATTAGCATAAGTCATATTGGATATCGGTCAAAAGGCATGCAAAAAGGAATTTTAATATGAAAGCCCATTTTACAAATACACCCCCAGTTCATTTCAAATTAGTGAGAAAATATCTGCTGAGTCTAATTACCAGAGACAGATTGAAGAGAGATTATACAGCACTGTAATCTGCATTCTAAAATTATGTTGGGGAAAATTTGACAGAAATGAATAAAGCTTAAGGAAATGTTATTATGCTGGGCATAGAAGTATGCATTTTAGCAGCTTTTACATGACTGCTTTAGAACAAAAAAAAAGTTATATGTGTACCATTGGTCTGTTGGATTCATTTTCACAAAGGTGCAAAATTCAAATATGATCCCAAGGAGTAAAACGTATCATGTTGTCCAGCATCTACTCTGCTTTTAACTGGGAAAATAAATATTTTCCTTTAACTATTATTTGATTTAATAATCATTTGAAGTATTAGTATAATAACTATTGTAGGAGTTTAACAATATGATTCCAATTAACTTCTTTATCATGGTTTCTAAGCCTGTTTTTTATGAATAATGAATAAAGAAGATTAATTTTGCCCAGCAAAAGCTGACATTCTTTGCTATTGCATATTGTCCATCTAGCCCTTACACAAAACTTGCAGCAAGCAGATTCAAATCCACTCCGAGTATCCAGACACATGCAAGTCATCACGGAGGAAAACACAGTCATGAGGTAGAAATTAAATCCCCACTAAGGTTTCCAGAAAGCCCTGCTTCCTCCTAATAAATGTAATAATAGAGTGAGGCAGCCTGTCACAGCGAACAAAGGTGCTGTGAGCTAACGCTTCATCTGTTGGCTGTCACTGCCGCTTGACTGCTGAGATGTAAAACACAATAATGGTTACTGCACGACTTGTGTCGGTTAATTTAGATAAATATGCTGTGAAGACGCCAATGTCAAAGTGCTTTCCAACGTTTAGGTTTCAGCTTGTAATCTCCAGATTTTTCTCACTTCGATACAGAGCCCCTGCAAGGCATAATCCTGCGATTCGACAAGTGGATGTTTCAGCTCAAAAAAGTCTCATTTCAGCTTTCAAAAGCCAGACTTTCCACTCTAAGTTTAGATGCCCGCAACTTATTTTTTTTAGGGTGGAGGGAAAGACTGAGCAAACACCTAACATAAAAATGGGTAAACATCATTCACAAACAGAGCCTTTTAGCAGCTAAATGTTGAACCAGCTATAAATACAGTTTCATTTTAATTGTTTTCTTGTGCCATCTATGCCACTGAGCTCAGAGGTCCACTGTGGCACAGTGATGAACCACATCACTGGGAAAATGCACTGTACCTCAGAGCCTGGGCAAACTGCCTGTTGAATGCACAACAGCTTTAGCCAAAACACACAAAACCAACACAGTGTGTTGCTCTGCCTACGCTGTGTGTGTCTGTGTGTGTGTGTGTGTGTGTGTGCGTGTGCGTGTGCATGTGCGTGTGCGTGTAGCAGACTTTATAGATACAGCTATGACAATATTTAAAAAGGCATTTATAAGTCACGGTATACTGTGTTAAAGTAAGCTACACAAATGGGAACTTAGACTGCAGAAATGAAGCACTTTGACAATCCCAATTCAGGCAGGTGAAAGCTTCAAAACGATGTTGTGCCAATAATAGGAGCTTGAGACTCCTTCACTTATTGCTAGAGGAAGAAACCACACAAAGTGGAACAAGACTGTGATCACCAGTAACAGGCAAGTACTGCCTATTAATCTTGAGTAAATATACTACAGTTTCACTCCATCATCGTCCTTAAAAAGAATTTTAAAGAAAAAAAAGAACATGACATTATATAATTGCTTTAATCAAATCAAAAAAATCATGTTTTCCAACTCCTGTTAAAATAATGCAACGTGTTTATTATACTCGTAAAAATGAGAAAACCTTACCCATATTTTCTTTTCTTTATGTTGTTTTGAATCTAATGCTTCATCAAAAACAAAGCATATAAACAGCCACTAAACCTAACTGTGGATGTAGTGCTAATAGCACAAAATACCACAATCTATCTGGTTTAATTAGTCAGGCTATCTACTCAGATAGCTAGCCTGCAGCCAGTTGCTTAACAGACATGCTGCTTGCAGCTTCCCCACAGTGGTTTTAAAGCAGTGTGGGTTAAGAGGCTAATTCGGATTATCTACTCATCATCCCAACTGTTAGTAGGTGGGAAATATTAGTCAGCAAGTGAACATTTTGTGCTCAAAGTTGAAGAGCAAGAAAAAGTTGGCAAGTGTAAAACGGTCCAGTTTTACTGCACGTCTATTAAAACCTTTTGGGTTGCCATGAGCTTGAAAAATGCTTAAACAAAATAAAAGTTGAGTTGAGTAGTAGTAAGTTTTCAGTAAAAAATAAAACAAAAACAAAACATGCAACTGAATTAAATTACACATGAAATTTCAGAATATCCCAAACAAGTACTGCCACAATATATTAAAAAAAAAAAAAAATGAAGATAAGCTCATACGTGGCTTGGCTGGACCTTTGCAAGTGCAATAATTAAAAATTTTCATTCTGCATTTTATTTGAAAAGAAAACACATTATTGCATATAGGACTGTGTTTTAATGTATTTGATTTTCATATAAATTACCAACAGGCATCTATCTAAAAACAATAAATAAAACAGTGTAACAACAGCATGTTTTAACCATTTCCTCCGTGCTTTCTTTATTTATCAGTCTGTGTTACATCGCGACATCCATAGCTGGCACACCTTTACATTTTGTGTGTTGCTTTGTATGGGTGACTATATTTTTCGAAGTGATGCTTTATACAAATTCAAAGGTGCTCTGGAAAAATAGTTTTTCACAAGCAGAAGGTCTATACACCCTAACCTATTATTCTACTGCAATTTGCATGTGTGAGAGAAATTTGTATAATACAGTTTTAGTTCAGAAGTCCCCAGTCACTAAAACCCACATCTGGACACTGGTAAAAAATGGTATATAAATGTGAAATAAATGTCCATTGTTTGGAAGGAATATTTTTGTATGTCAACAACAATGACATGCAGCACAGACTTGGTAAATGACACTGCAGTCATTTGAGCAAAAAGTCAATTTCCTTTTTTTCTAATTTTGGAGGAAAAACTTTTACTAGACTCCTATTAATAATGGGAAGATTTATTAGAAATTAAGACCAATGACAACACCAGCAGTGCTTGGGGTTGCCTAATTAACCCTTCCCTAAAATCTAGTTAAATGCTCCTCAATATTCCCAATGCAAAACACATGCGGAGAGAATCGCAATTGCTGATACTTTGCCTTCTCTGTGTTTGACAAGCTGTCACTGCGCAGAGGAAGCACATCTGGACCTCCACGCTTCACATGTGCAACATCACAGCGAAATGACGCTAACTGCGCTGCAGACAGTAAATGAATGACTTACCAGGCAAAGGCTGCTGAGGAGTGAGATGAGAAGAAAGTCCAGATTATGGAGTTGCAGAGAAGATCCCATCCCTGACCCTGAGGCAACTCTACCTCCAAGAGTCATTCAAACACACAGCTGATGGAGCTCAGAAAGCAATTATTTAATCGACTTAACTCTCTTCAAAGTGGAGCGTGATGCGTCTTTTCACTCCATCTGGCCCTTCGACGCTCCTGGCCGCTTGTGAAATCATAACTCTAATCGCCCGCTCTGCCCTCGATTTAATTTCCTATAATCTACTATACGGTCCGGTTCAGCCCGCTCGCTTTATTTCTGCGCATCTGTCTTTTTTTTTCTTTTCTTTTATTTTTTTACTTCTGAAATTACATCCACATGTCAGAACTATTTATGTCGCTCTCTCTCTCTGCGGTGGGAAGTTCAAATGATTCTTTGTAGGGAAGAAACCAACGCTGTATTTTTAGGTCTTTTTAAATTTCCCCGCAGACTAACTTAAACACTTCAGTATGGAGCTCTGTGCCTACTGGTTTCTTCCAGTTTCCCTTCCCGGATCAGACACAAATATAAATAAATAAATATGATTCTTTAAAAAAATAAAATAAAATAAAATAAAACCTCAAACTGTCTCACTCCATCACCAGAGTCTGCTGAATTTCACAACTTCACTCCTTTTGACTCATGTCACCATCAACGCATTCATTCAGCGCACTGATCACAGACAGGCTCCACTTTTCACATTTAAAAGTAAACATTAACAATATTATGACAAGAGCGGAGAGTGAAATTTACAACTGCTAATATAAACGTGTTTAATCTGCGTGTTTAGACTTCATAGACAGAGTTTCGCTATCCTTCATTTCTTCCCCACCAAAACGCTGCAGATCATGTGTCACTCGCTGAAAACGTGTAGCGCACTAAATAAAAGCGTGGCAATCTAACAGAAAACTGAATGTATGAAACTCCCAAACGAGACTCTGTTTACCTAAGACGAGACAGAAACGCCAGCTTAGACTCAACAATCTTTACTTACTATCGAGAGAGAAAAGAAATCACCTTAACGGACTGATAATTCGCAAAAACGCCTGAGTGATTGTTATGTTTTTTGTTGTTGTTGTTGTTGATGTTTGGGTTTTTTTTGCGCAGAGTCAAAGCAAAAGAAAAAAAAAAAAGTTGAAGTTTCTCGTGTTGGGAAGCGTCTCCAGTCCAGATGTGGCAAAGCGGCAGGTCGTGCTCAGTAGTGAGTATGTGGATGGAAAAGGGGAAGCAGGGTGGGGGCTGGAAGGAGGCAGGTAGGGTGGAGCGTGAAAGCCGCTTATTGGTGCGCTCGCTCTTACGTTGGAATAAACCACGACTCCCCAAATGACATATTTTCTCACTCCTAAAACAAACTCCACATTCAACAGATCGCAGGGCCGTTGCCAAACCGCTTTTTCCCCCTGCAGTCTCTCAAAAGTTGCATCCAGTTGGATTGGGTTACAGTAACATAATGCAGCGGATGAAGCGCCATATGATGGTGAATTCTAATGGGTGTAAGGACTGTAACAACATTTTAAGTTTATGAAGTAAATACAAAAAAATACTAATTTACTTTTAATATTTTAAAGTCACTCATCGCTTGTTACAGTACAATGGAATTGTGGAAAGTTCAGTTGCCCAAACTTAACCTTAATTAAGTCTGTTTCATAAGTTAAATACAATTCTAAAAAAAGTGTATTAGGAATATGTAATCACCTTCTTTCATTCTTATACCCTTTAATAAAATCCAGTACAGCCTACTTCATTTATAATACACCAAATTATTAAATGCCAGTAGTATTTAAACACTTAGCAAATATAGGAAGGGTATAAATGCTCCACAGAAGAGCAACAGAGAACGTTCGTGAACTGTTTGATCCATTGTCCAAAAACAGAGAGAGAACATGGCTGTTAGATCTGTCCTCCACCATGTAGAACCAAAAGTGCCGTAAACTGACGGGTTCGTAAACTGCTTGATTCTGGGCTAGAAATTATAGCTTGAAAAACCAGAGTGTGCTTTTAAAAAGGATTATATCAGGGGTGTCAAACTCCAGTCCTCAAGGGCCGCTGTCCTGCAACTTTTAGATGTGCCTCTGCTACACCACACCTGAAAAGAATAATTAGGTCATTAGCAAGGCTCAGGAGAACCGATCTACACAGGGAGGAGGTAATTAAGCCATTTCATTCCACTGTTTTTTACCTGTGGCACATCTAAACACTGCAGGACAGCGGCCCTTGAGGACTGGAGTTTGACACCCCTGGATTATATAGAGGTGCTCTGGTCAGAAGAGAACTCTGCATAATGCTGTGCGCTTGTCACCATTCCCACAATGGCAGTGGCAGCATCATCCTGGGGGCATTCATTTCTGTAATGAAGACCAGTCAGAGCTCATCGAAAGATAAATGGAGGTAAAAATGAATAATCAAAAAATCAAATCAAAAATTAGTCAAAAGCTGTAAAAGATATAGCTGAGGCAGATGACGACTTGACATATATCCAGAGCCACAATAGAATGATTTTATGTTCAGAAAATAACTGAATAAAAAAAAGTAACAATAAATGGCATATTTTCCAATCGCTTGTATTCATATTATTTATTTATTCTTTATTGCTCTACACTGCTGTCTTTTACAGTACAATGCACACGTTAAAAGGGTAAATATAAATCTTGCCTTTACATAATCTCTCACAACTTGCCATGATTGTCATCAAAACTTTAGCCATAGATTTAATCAAAATATCCCTGCAGAGTACGCTGTTATATTAAGAACATGACTAAGCAAATTGACTCTCTTATCTGTTCACAATGACACAATGATTTGTCGTTCAAATGACACTGACATGTTCGTTGACACAGGTATTCACTCTGGAGAGATGAACTGAGGATTTTGTGAAAGAGACTGGCTTCTGTAGGTCATGCATTGTGATTTACTGTTTGTATGAATTGTTTCATGAGAAATGCACATAATATTTTACTAATGTCAAGGAGGAGCTGAGAAATCTGACTGAAAAAAAAAACAGTACTATTCTGGAGGGGCTTAAATAGCTCAGAAATCTCAGTCCAACAGGAAAATTGTGAGGATGATTTATATTTTTTTTTGCCTGAAGTGCCCAAGATGCTTTTTCTTTTCTTGGCTCTTTAATCCAATTGCCAGCCTCTAAAATGTGTTTTAGTGTTTATAGCTGAGCCCCAACTGTGTCAATAGAAACTTTAAAAGATGTTTTGTACTGAATCATTGAGTTTAGTAACATATTTGGAGAGCACAGACTAAGTACCCCTGAGGGATGCCTGTTTTAATTTGATTGACTGTGTTGCTGTGTGTCTCGGTTTTAGTACACTGTGTGCTGATATGCAAAAGTAGAAGGTCAGAGAAGGTGTTAGGCAAGCTTAATGTGGCTCATGACAAGTTGTTAAACTCACTTTCTAATAAAAAGCAGGACAAACTGTGCTGGTGAGAGATGGCAAAGATATTTGCAGCTTTTGCTTACTCGGCAAAAGAAGATTTCAATGTATGACCCAAAATATCTTTGGGTCCAACATCTTTGCATGCGTTTAGTCTGTTCAATGTCCTCATATCATCTGTGGACAGTTTCATCACCTTTTTCTCATTCAGGGGTGTGAATTGATTCTCAGGTATTTTATTTGGAGAGCTTTTTTCATAAGGTACTTGGCATGTTGTGCAAATAGTTCAAAGATGTGATTGACTGTTCCATGCAGAAGATGCATGATCCAAAATTCCTCTGTTAAAAAGTTGAAATAGCACTCAAATAATTAGAGAGAAATTGTGTTCATGACATCACCTATTTATTAATTTATTTTTTGATTGGGGTCTGCCTTCTTCTTTTTTCTTGCTTTTGAAAGGTCTTCCTAAACGGCTAAATGTGCCTTTAAGCTAATTACTGCAGCTCCATGCAGCTCAGTTTTTTTTTTTTTTACAGTCAAAACGCTTCTGATCTTTGACATCCATCTGGCATGATTAATATCCATCCCCCCAAACTGTCTTCACTGTAAGGAACCATGCACTGCACTGACAGCAGTCCATATATCTCTATCTGTCTCATACACTATTATTTGTCATCTTTCTTATATCATTTATCATTGTTCTGTTTCAGCTGGTTGGCAGTTTATATCTGTGACAGGCAACAAACCAGATCAGAGCTTATTACGAAGAGACACATTTAAACACATGTACTAGTGAACGAGGGGATTATTACCTGACCCATTTGTATCAGGTAAGGATGGTTTTCCTAGAAATTGTCTGAAAAGCTGTTATCATAAACTAAATTTCATGCAGATTTTTTTTTTATTTCACCTGAATAATACGATTCAGCTGTCAGTGTATTTGGGACCAATTCCCCGGATGTGCATAATTGGCAATGTTCCAGGAGGTTCGACCCAGGTTCATGTGAAGACAGCTAGAACACACTGGAGATTTTTTTTCTCTGCTTCATCTGCTGCCATTTCTGCTACTTTGAGATGACTTTCACTGTCCTGTATTTTGGCAGCATCTATATATATATAATTATTAAAAATTTGCTTATTTTTCACATTTGCATTTTATTTATCTGAGCAGGTTTATATTTCTTATAATCCAAACAACTAAATGAATTACAGTGTTATTAGAGACGTTGTCTCATCAGATTAGCCTGTCCTAACTTTTACCCTCTGCCAAAATGAGGTCATTTCATTTAAGATGATTTTTTTCCTCCCTCCCCAATTTTTCTTTTCCATTTACTCTCTTTCTGATTTATAGTGTGGAAATGTCATGAACGTTATGGTCAATGTCTGTCCTTTGTCTCAGAGCAAGTTCCAAATTAAACCTCCTGGGGAGCTATTTTCAGCTGGATTCAGGTCAACTCGCATATTCTTCTTAAAAACCTTGTGTTGTTTAGACATATCACCTCAGATGCTTCAGAAATAGAATAAAGGAACAAAGATCATCAACTAACTTCAACTGTGGCTTTCTAGTACATATGCTATGTAACCATTAATGCCATTGCTATTATTTAATTAAATCATTAGAATGTCTCAAAAATAAATTTTGGGAATTCTTTTATTTGAATTTCCCTCAAGTAGCAAGTGAATATTTTCTCCATTCTTTTTTCATAATTAACGGGAGTGGTCGTTTTTGATTGCCTAAGTCGTCTGCTGAGTAATAACTTGGAGATAATTTGGTCATTCTCGTTGCTTGTGCCGGAATATTGACAAACATTTTATACGTTACATGGAATAACATTTTCTGAGAAGATCGACAAACAATAGCTGAAAATTAAACAAAGGTCCATCTCTTTGTTTAAAGACAGTGAATGAACCTGAAGGTTTGTCTAATTATTGTTTGTTTAGCGTTTAACAAACTCATCTGTGTGCAGACATACGGTTATGATAAAACACTGTTAGTGTTCTCCAAACACTATGAGCTACAGAGCTATGGAGCAACTTTGAGCAATCTGCAAAGTTATGTCATTTATTCACCAGGTACTGTGCACTGAAATATGACAGAGCTGAGAGTACAACAGAGAGCGATGTTCACAGAAAGCTCTAAGTAGTTTATTATTATTATTATTATTTTTTTTTTTGATTCAGGAAACTTTCCTAGATAGTACCTATCCATTATGAAATACTGCTCAACAGAGGAAAACATCGATTTTTCCAATTTTCATTACCCTTATTTCCATGTTACTTTTGCACAGTGTTAGCCTTAGCACTGAACAACATTTGAAATAAGCTAGGATCTGTCACTGTGAGGTGTTGTATTTGCACTTCTGTCTTGCAGTCAATTTAAAGAAATCAGAACAAGTGTTGGCCTATGGACAAAAGAAAACTAGATTGATATTAAGCATTAGTACAGTCTTGAAGATGTTATAAAAATTGTGATTCAACAGGGTTTCCAATCATATTAATTTGTCCAAAGCTGATTCAGTATTCACATTTAGGGAGAAAAAAACAACAACCTTAAATTAGATCTCTTGGGCAGAACGACAGTTCTCAGGGTTCATAGTTAATTTGTGACCAAGGGAGGGCAGCATGACTCAGCTGTTGTTTCGGCTGCTAGACAGCACAGGTGCTTACAAGGTTTAACAAGGATCAGAAGGCCGGTATCCTGAGTAAGTATTGATGAAGCCTGTTTCATTTTATTTCTTAGAATGCTATATTTGACTCTGGAAAACTGTGTAGGTTTTAATAACACAGGAGATACACTTTTTGATGGAAGTTTGCGGAAGGCTGCTCAGAAAAACCATATTTAGAACATGCAAATGTTTCTGGTACTGCAGTCACCATCAGAGGCGGGTCTTACATGAATGGACAGCATCTCCTTCTGACACCCCACATCCAAACAGGCATCTCTTTCCCCAATGATGGCATTCTGCAGGAAAAATAATAATAAATTGTGATAGACAGAGAATGCAGTTTTTTTTTGTGTGTGTGTTTGAACAAATAGATAAATGATTTCATGATTTCATAAATCATAAATAAAGAAGTAAGTAATACTTAATTTGAGGTATGTTCAATGTTAATATGCAAGATTTGGAACTACAAATGACCAAATAAAGATCAGACTCTCAACTAGGAACTCAAACTCCAGTCATCAGGGGCCTCAAGGTAAATTATTGATGGTTGATGAAATGCTTATAGTTCTATACTTTAGATTCTTTTCAGTGGAAAAGTCTTGAAGTCCACTCGTCAAGGGCTGGTGTCCTGCAACTTTTGGATGTGTCCTTGGTCCCACAAACCTGACTCAAATAGGTAAATTTCCTCCTCAGTATGTAATCTGTGTAGCTCTGCTAATTTCCTAATATTTAGGGTCAGGTGTGTTGAAGCAGGGGCACAGTCGAACGTTGCAGAAATATAAGCACTGACTTCAGGATCATCCATCTGTAATTTCTTTCAACAGTATCTTCTTCCAAGGCTCATATTATCCGCCATCCCACACCCCCACCGCCCACCCCCAAATTTGTTTAAGCACATCAATTCTACAAAATTAATTCCTGCCAAGAAACACTGCGTCAAAGTCTGTGTTAAACTTAAGCCCCTTCAAACTGGCATGGGTTCTGCCTAAGCTTTGCGAACTGCATCCTACAATAAGTCTAAGTTGGATAGGTGACAGTTTAATTACATGCTCTCTCACTACGGCGCACTTACTAACTTGTGCAGCTGACGACACGCTAAACACATCAAACAGGAATTCATCAGGTGCCTCAACTACTGCACAAATGTTAAGGCTGATATGGGTACCCTGTAACCTCAGTTTTTGTGAAGGGTTTCTATGGAACTGTATCACTCAGGATCCACATGATCTTTTTTTTTTTTTTTAATATGAGAGAATGTTGACGTTTTGAATCAATATTCATAACCTGCATTAAAACTTTCCAACTGAATTTTTCTGCCTGAAGTTTCTCCCCTCTTCTCTGCCCATTGTTTTTCTTCCCACGGCTGCTCCTATAGCAGATTCAGACATTTACAGATGCTATTGTTCAAAAGTCATATATATTCACACTGAGATTTTCTCTCAAAGACAACACTATTACATTTCAGAAGAGACTTTAGAAGAACCCCTATGCTGTTTTGAGGTTGTCATTTAACAGCAATGTATTTATCCACTCTTCTTTCATCTGCACTCAAGGTCATCTAATGTGTCGGAGTAACAATTGGCTTTGTCCACAGGTTGGAGGCCCTCCAAGCTACATACCAGCTAGACAACAGACCAACTCTAAAATAGCAAACTGCACAGGTCTTAGATGTTTTAGGATCTTGATATTATGCGGCTGGTCGTGTTGTAAATTCCTCCTGCTGCTTGTCAGTGATGGACCCTCTCTACAGTAAAAGGGAGTTAATAGTGACCTACGCAAGCTTAACCCCTTTTTATGCTCAGATTCTCATGAAAGGCTTCCATCTGTGTCTGCGTGTCAGTTACACAAGAAAGTTCTTGGTGAGCAGCAACTGTGCGCACAGAAATGTCTTCAATATAATAAAAAGGCAAAAGTAGATCAGATGATCATGTGTTGCAACCAAATTAAGCACAACACCACTTCTGAACACATAACATGTCCAACCTAGAAGAAGGAGGGCTACCGCGGCATGCTGTGCAAATATATTTATATATTTTTATATTTAATAAACCTTTCTCATTCTGATTCCGACTGTGAAGTCACCTGCTGAAGGGTTTGATCCATAAGCATATTATCTTGAACGTTTACCTTACCTGTCGTTAGGAACGTAAATTGAGATGAATTCCTACAGATGATATGTTTAAGACAAAAGTACATGAATCACTACATATACACTTTTGCTTGCTGAAGAGTTTTACAAAGTTTCAGATTTTCCGCTTGGTAAAAAACAGCATGTAATTTAATGCTGATCAAACTATATATGAGTTGCTGTTATCAAAATGAAAATGAACGTGTTTGTGAATACTTCAGGAATTTATATTAAAAAAAAAATTATATGGCTCTATCTGATATCAGCTTTAATGAAGAGCCTCTGTGACTAAAGCAGTTTCAGGTTTTGTCACAGGGCCTCAGCTCAAATTGCGTGTGGACATTTGCAGTTGCATCCCAAGAATAATTTGATCTGAACCTTTCCAATGCATCGTTGCCTGGTTAAGGTTTGCAGGTCTGCTAAAAGGTGAACCTCTGTCCAAGTCACAGGACTTTTGCAGCTCCTTGCAAGTTTTTCTACCAAGACTGTCCTGCATTCAGTTCTTGTCCATCTGAACAGTTTCAAGTGTTGCTGGTAGCCGTCATAAAATAACATCTTAACCCGAACTTGTCAAGTCTGGAAATCGCAAGAGCTACGAAGACAACATGGAGAAGAAGCTTGACCCTTATGACTCAACACTCCAGTAAATTAGCATTTTAATTAAATGCTTGCTTGAATTACTTTTACTTGTATGTGTGTGAACCACAAAAACATCAGACACTTCATCTTTATTTGAGTGGTAATGACAATTTCACAAGAACAACAATGTAAACTTCAATTATTTTGACACTGAGCTCTAATGTGACTTATTTAACAGTCTAAAGGCCAAGATCAGACAGAAACAACATTCTCTGACCCCTATTTTGAGGTGGATTTAAATCTGAGCCCTGTAAATCCCTCTGATCATATGAGATAAACGACTATTATCATAAAGGCTTGTGAATAACCCTCTCTCACTTGAACGTTTTAATGGTAATCAAGAATAATTGCCATTCGTCGTGCTTCATTGTGGGTGAAGGAACTTTAAAAAAAAACCCTTCCGTTTGTGTTCAACAATTATCTTTTTCTTCATCCCCTCCTCGCTAATAACTGCCACACTTCACTGAACAAGGTCAGCGGTTGAAGATTGGTGAATATGCATGAGGTCTCACTTCTGCTGATTAAAATAGCCTGTTTAATAGAAGGTTGTTGTCCTGGGATTTTAGCTAATGCAGTTTTCCATTCACACACACACACACATGCACACACACCCACATACAGAGACAGACACACTAGGAGAACAACAAACGTTTGTCTTAAATAGAAGCACAAAGCCATATCCTTTTATAGTCCTCTGCCTGTTGTTCGCTGCCTGGTTGGGCACGGAGGGGGTGGTGGAGGTGACACCTGTGGCCAGAACATAAAGGGAGGCCCTAATCACCCACCTCTGCCTGCAGTGTCCAGCATTTTGTTGCACAGTCAGTCCTAAGTGCTTCTAGAAATGGCCCCCAAGAAGAAGGAAGAGCCAAAGCCTGCTGCACCGGCAGCTCCTAAGCCCCCAGAACCGGAGCGCCCAAAGACTCCTGAATTTGACCCAGCAACAGTAACGGTAAAACATTTTAAATTGGAAATGCAAAAATGATTTGATGATTTAGCATAGAATCACATTATTCTATTTAGACATAATAATGTTTTCGGTTGACTTAATTTTTATTTTATTTTTTTTGACGAACATCAGAGACCCCAAGTGATCTAAACTTGGCACTGCAAGCCCAACATTTTACTGCAGCTAATTATCCTTAGCTCTCTCATTCCCCAGCTTTGTAGAATGTCTTCTAAATTACAAGCACACAAAACCAAATGGGATATTTTATTGAAGGAAGCTGTAAGCCTGTCTCAGTATTAGGTACAGATGCAAACTAACTGGTGCTTTAAACATCATGGAAAATATACTTTATGCTGACTTGGCCCCTTTCTGAGAGGACGAATGTTGGTTTAGGTCGAGCGAGCCGCCATGTTACAATAGAGTGCGGTTAAAGCCACAAAATATGACTTTTTTTTCTTATTTCTGCGAATAGCAGACCACCCACACTATTTGTTACAGGGAAACAAGGGTGGAAAACTGGTAAGAAAGAAAAAATATAGATAATTATAGCCATCTTGATCTATCTTAAAACATGCTTAGATAAGGTTTGGATGTTTTTTTGTTTTTTTTCTCTTAGCTTCTCAGAGACTTTGTGGTTTGAGGTTTTGTAGAAATCCAGACGTTAAACATAGGCTTGATGAATCAACATGTACAAACACTCTTTTTAGAAATGAATATCTAATTGAAATTGTAATCCATTCTCAAGCTGAAGATAACAAAAAGACAAAAAAAATGAATAGTTTCAATTTTTTTTTTTCTAAAACATGTTATTTCTTTTTCACTTTGGCATTTTAAATATAACGCTTTCCCTTCATTAAAACAAAGTGCACCTAAAAATAAGCTTCAACAAAGTCCACAGTAGCGTATAGAGTCCAAGTGGTAACAATGGGCTGATCCAAGGTCACTTGTAAACTATGAACTGCTGAAACAAATGGATGCCTCCTGTCTCACAGGATGGTAACGTTTAAGTTTGTCTCGTTCTGCATTTTGAACCACAGTGTTTAATTTTATTGTATATCTCTATTGATTTTTACACTTTGAGAAACAACAATTTAGTTTAGACACTTAAAGGTTAATAAAGTAGATTAAAAATGTAGAACCATTTTTTTAATAAAGTCGGATATTCTAATGTTATCTTTATTTGATTTGATTGTTTTATATCAGGAAGGTCTTTTTTTTCAAATTATTATGCTGTCATGATCTTATATTTGAATTGTCTCTATTATATAGAGAGATTAATAATAATAATAATAATAATAATAATAATAATAATAATAATAATTATAATTATAATAATAATAATAATAATAATAATAATAATAATAATAAATAATTAATAATTATGAAATAAAATATGTGGGGGGAAACAAATGTGGAACATTGAGCAGAAATAAGTGTTCCCTTTTTAGCTATGTCATTTTATCTCTTTTACATTTTAGTCAATTGAAAACACTCACCAAATGCATCTAAAAATAAGCTGTGATGAATCCAGCAGTATATAGTGCAGAGTTAATTTGTTAAGGATGGAGGAAGTAGTTCCAAGGTCACATAAAACCACTGGATTATAGTCAAGAAAGGTGACCTCAACTGCTTTTCAAAATAGAAGAAAGAAAACAGACTGCTTAATTGTCCCCAAGGTTGTGTATTTTTTTTATTTTCAATGAACTTTTTATTTGCCGCTCTGAATGATTAGGGTCTTCTAATTGTTCTGTTTGGTTTGTCTTTTCCCCAGCTGGAATTTACACCAGAACAACTTGAGGGTGAGGCTGTAGAGAGCTGTTGCTTTTTCCTTTGTGTTGCATGGGCTTGGGGTTATTTATAGAGAGAATAAATGGTTGCACTCGCAGCATAGTTCTCAGTGAGTGAGAAACATTTTGCAACAGCTGGTGTTTCGCCAGATCAAACATATGCTATTTTTATTTTTAAAGAATTATTTCCTATTCAAGTCTGTGTCCTCAGAAACATGTGAAGTGCATGCCAGCCAAAGCAGAGTGGAACCCTTCAGGGAAGCTGCAGCGCTTCCTTTTATCTGAGGCATGCCATTATAGATAATTACTTCAGAAAGATCTGCACATGCTCTCAGATGACACAGAAATGAGCAAAAAAAAAAAAAAAAAAAATTCAGAAGGAATGTTAGCTATTCTTTTTGTTGACAGACTTCAAAGATGCTTTCCAGCTGTTTGACCGAACACCAACCAGTGAGATGAAAATAACTTACGCCCAGTGCGGTGACCTGATCAGGGCTTTGGGCCAGAATCCCACCAATGCAGAGATCATGTATGTCCTTGGGAAGCCTAAAGCCGAAGGTTGGTTGTATGACAATTTTAGTCATTCTTTTTTTTTTTTTTCTTCAGTTTTTTCATCACATTGAGGGCAGCCATTTATTATTTTTTTTCTTACATCTATTAGCCACTTTCTAAATCTTTAATGTTGAGAAATCATCCAGTTTCAATGGTTATTAAAGTGAAACAGTCAGTGACTTATCAAAATAATGAAATTGATTTGAAGCATTAATTACACCCTCCCACTGAATAAAATGATTGCAATTTTGTTGATAAAAATGGAAATAAAGAATGAACAAGGAAACAGTAGTCAACATCTAACTCTACTGTCAAATTTGTAGAGTTAGTTAACTAATTAAAAAAAAATACACTGAGGAAAACAGTTCATAGTACTGTATGTCATGCTTGTTGATTGAGAGTTACAATTCATCGGGAGCTCTTTCCTATGAGAATTAAACTGGCCTGAGCCCTTACAATTACCAAGTATCTGTAAGTGCCAGAATATTGGCCATAAAACATCATAAAATATTGTCTATTCTGGGTGAAATTAAGTTGTTTACTTCCTGAGAAATTAAGTTGTTTACTTCATGAGAAGCCCTCACTTACCCACCTTAGTGTTTCTCCTGGCTACACAATGAGTCTCTTATGCTCCAGCAGTTGTTCTGTCTGCCTGGAGGTCATTCCTGAAATCAATCAATCAATCAATCAATCAAATCAATTTGTATAGCACATTTCAGCAGCAAGGCATTTCAAAGTGCTTTACATAATTAAAATAAAAACAGCAAAAAGGGGATGAGGGATCATCTTCTCCTGGTACCGGCTTTTAGGGTATCTAGGATCTTTAACTTTGGATTCAGAACTCAGTGACCTGTTAAAGAAAGTTACCAGCTGATGATGAACATGTCAGATGTGCAGGAAAATAAAGCAGCATATAATGCAAAACAAACATTTATTGCAACAACTGTTAGGTTCAACTGGTCATCTACTGTAAAGTTGACAGGAAAACCTCTGTACATGAAAGATTCAAATTAAAGTTTAGGTCACCATAGAACATCAACCAAAAGTAACTTTTTTTCTTAATACTTTCAACAGATATGCAGACCAAGATGCTTGACTTTGAACAGTTCCTCCCAATTTACCAACACATCTGCAAAGCCAAGGACCGTGGAACGTTTGAAGACTTTGTTGAGGGTTTGAGGGTGTTTGACAAGGAGGGGAATGGTACAGTGATGGGCGCAGAGCTCAGACACGTTCTGGCAACCCTTGGTGAGTGGAATTGTCTCAGTTAGCAGATTTCATAAGGCGGTGGTAATAATGATGCACACTGAGCTGACAGTGTCGGTGCTTTCAGGTGAGAAGATGAGGGAGGATGAAGTGGAGCAGCTGATGCAAAACCAAGAAGACGCTAATGGCTGTATAAATTATGAAGCTTTCGTAAAGTACATCATGGCATCATAAAATAGCCATTTGAGCCTTAATGTGATTTTGGTGCTGAGACACAAAAAGCCAATTGGAGTTAGAAAAAAAAGTCATTTTCTTTACTGTTAAGCAAGGATTTTGTTAGCTTTTAAACAGAAGGAATCTACATGTCTGTCAAATCCACCTTTATCAGTTTTCATTTGCATGTGTCATGAAAGGCAAATTCATAAATGTTTCATCTCATTTTCAAAGTCTCTTCAAGCTGATACCTCTATGTACATTTTTCAGATTATGGTACATAAATACATTTGTTTCATTGTGTTATGTGTTTCAGAGGAATCTATTGCAACTTTTTGCACTGTTTCGTCAGAGGACAGTCTTTTGTTTTTGTTTTTTAAAAAATGAGAAATATTAAGAGATTACCCAAAAATCAGCTATTATGTTAGGATTTTTTAAGTATCACAGGGAAATTAATTATCCTAAAATTAGTGAATTAATGAATGACTGTAAACAAATTAAAAATTACAAATAGAAATGTTCTTAGAAAATCTGGTGTTACATAAAAAAATTATTATCATCTTCATCACCCAAATGACAACGTTTTGTTAATTATCCAAAGGATAGGTAGAGAACTCCCATTTCTAGCCAGCAGAGGGGGGTGTTGATCAACATTTATTTATAAGGGAGCACAATTACTTTGATATATTTTGAAGAAATATTTTTAAAACTATTTTTTTTTAAAATAACCTGATCGTAGATCAAAATGAGGCTCTGTGATTAGTACAAATTTTTTATTTAACTTAAGAGAGTTTTAAAGATTTTTTTCTTTTTTTTAAGGTTGCTTAGCATTAACAGCTTCTCACATAATAGTGTCATCTTTTTCTTAAACTCCTTCAAAATTCTAGCTTTTAGTTTCACATCCCTTTCACTTGCAGAAATGATCAGCAATTCATATTTAAAACCTAAAGTTGCTGAATTTTTAATACACCAATTTGACAAGAAAAACTGGATCAATTAATCTTAACAGGCATCTACTAGCTTTTTTCCAACATTTTTCTTCTTGAGCAGTGGTTGTATAAAATGTAGAAACAGTGAATGGGCACAGATGAAGTCTTGCTTTTCTAAGATAATTAGTTTGTGTTTTATTCATGAGGGTTTAACTTCAGTACATCTGTTTTTTGTCTATAGAATTATCAATAGGATTTTTGGGGAAGCCTCTGTCTGCACTGCCAATAAGCAAACACACACTCTTATTCCTAGGAATGACTAAAGGAAATACCTCTGACAGCTGTCAGAGGTATTTCCTTTAGTCAAGCAAATGATCCATTTTCCATTTAAAAACAATTTGTAGTCTGCCATTACAGACCAGTTATATTTGATAATTTACTCTGACATATTCATTAAATATTAATACAATGAAAAAAATATATATTTTTTTCATTTTGACTAAATGTAGATGTTTCAGCTGACTTCTACCTGCTAGCTCACATTAAATCACTGCAAACACTCAGGCTCATGTCACACTGAGGCTGGCAATCCTCAATGTTTCTGGCTGGTGTTTGATTCCTGACTTGAATTCTCTGCCCACTTTTTTGTCAAGATAATATTAAGTAAAGCAGACTGATTCCTTAACATTGTTCAAAGCAAAAAAAGATACATAAACTAGGTGGAGTTACTATTTTTACCACCAAACTCCACCTGTACAGGCAAAGTGTTGTGTTTTTTACATGCCTCCTATTTTGATCTGCTATTTCTCACCCCATTTCACACTTTTCCTTGTGCATAAGCTGTCTTCTCTGTGAAACAAGGGAAATATTCTGAAACAAGATTCTAGAGAAAATCACAGAACAGGAAAAAATAATATGTATATGATGTTAACAAGCAGGTGAGAGGACAAAGTAAAAGCCAAAACACAACACTGAGGGTCTAATCAGACTGCGAGGGACAACGAACTGATGAGGCGGAGGGAAGTTCAGAGAAGATGGACTTGCATGGTGATGAGTACATAGATGATCCACAGCTGTGTGGAGTCAGTCTCCCACGAATCCAGAGCTCCACCTACAGAGAGAGGAAGTGGTGACCAGGGGACACTGTCATAAACAAATATGGAAAGCGGATAAAGAAACAAGACAGGAAAGACCACCTACTGCTAGAGAAGGAAAGTACACATTTCTTCAGCTATGATGCTGCAAACTTGCAGCCAGTTTCAATTATTTTATTATTTAAAGACAGTTTTGGATTCTTTTGAATGACATAGTGGATATAAAAGTCTGAAAAAAGACACAAACTAAAAGAAGTTTTTAACCACCACAATCCACCTTTCAGCCAGTCCCTAGCTGAAAGGTGAGATTTTGTGTGACATAACACACAAAATCTCACACAAAATGGCTTGAATCATTTTTTAAAAATATAAAAAATTTTATGTGTAAAATTTAAGATTTTACACAAAAGATGTTACATTTTTTACACCAATTTAAGATTTTACAGATAACTGCAAAAAACCTTAAACTGATACTTTCATAAACTACCTTTTGATTTAATTTTAGCATTCAGCTTTTTTAGATGTTAGTATTCAGCTTTCTTTCATGTTATGTTCCCAACACAATCACCTCAACTGCTAGTTTTAGTCCACTTAGTCGTCAGAGTACAGATTGTTAGGACATCTCTTCTCCACAGTAGTCTTGATGTCACCGCATAGATTCTCTCTCAGATTTAGTTCTGTATTCTGAACTAAAAAGCTCAGAACTTGATTTTTTTTTTCTTGGTTATCAAATTTTTGTACTGTTTTGTGATAGACATACTGTGTAGATATCTCATAAGGCTCATAAATGAAACTGTGATGGACAATAAAAGGCATGAAAGATGTGGACTGGTGTTTTCAGCAGCAATATCTGACCTTAGTCTCTTTAGATTCCCCCAGGGAAACAGACTCATTCTCCCCAATCTAAATCCTGTGCATGTAGATTCTGGAAGAGTGCCAAAACCAATTTTCATTTAGACTTTCGCTCTCATTCATTATTTCAGAATATGCAGTGGTCAAAATGTAGCCTGTGACTTACAGCCTACCACCATTTCTTCAAACTCAGTACATGCACTTATCTGTCAGATCAGTTTTCAGTAAAAATGGATCAGCAAGCAGTTTTACTGCTTGCTGATCCAAGCAGTAAAAATGTATGTTATATTTATGTTTATCACCCAGTAAATAAACAAACACAGCAACAATTTCCTTTGATTAAATTTGGTCAGTTTTGAACCTCATCAGATGCACACACCTCAGTTTGGTTGCTATTTTAGAGCCCAAACTGCAATATGATTGGATAAGGTCATAACTGTTAAAATGCAATTTTCATAAATGTGATGTAATTTAGGTTAGTTAGTTAACTGTAAAGGAAAGCCTGACATCTAATGTTCCTCTTTCATTATGCTGACAACTATCAAGAGTATTAGTTGATTCAACAAGCATTCATTACAGCATATTAGAGCCTTATCTCTTTGTCTGAGGATGTATGGCTAGATGAGTCCTGAGGGTTGCTGGCAAAGGCTGTAGTTTCTGCTCCATTTCACTCGAGACTAAAATGTATAAAACTACACCAAGCAAGAGCTCTCTCCTACACCGTCTTTATTCCATCACTGGTTTGAAATGATTACATTTCAATGACTAATTATTTACAGTGATTACATATCATACAACATGCAAACTTGAATTTTTCCTCTCTGCCAGAAGAGGAACAACTGGTATATGAGCAGTGGAAAAAAAACAAAAAAAAAAAAACAGCTGAATTAATTCCTGTGGAAAAGCAAATGAAAAATATCAGTGCAATTTGTGGAAATGTCAGATTACTTAGCATTATTGGGCATAGGGCTGTCTGAGATGCTCAGCTGTATCCTTGTGTAAGAATAACATTATTCCCATGGTGCTTCAGTATTTCAATTTTTACACAATTTTTTAAAACAAAAAAGGGATAACATGAGCCAAGAGGTTTTGCATATCAGAAAAGATACAATTATTCCAACTAGTGTTAAAATATCAAAATCACATTATCTAAAACATATATTTACATGGATTTTGGTTCATTTCAATTAAATTAAAAATACATTATTAATTCCAAAGAAATTTTAAAAATCCAAGATCCATTAAATAAAATAGATTTAAGTCCTAAATTACTCGTACAATCAAGTAACCATGCTATATATATATATATATATATATATATATATATATATATGTGTGTGTGTGTGTGTGTGAATGTGTGTGTAACATGTCAGAACCCCCCCTCTTTAAAGCTAGTGATTTGTTGTAATATCAAAAAATTGTCTTCTGTTGCTTTTTGTGAAAGGTATGAATCAGTTTAAATGTGTATGTTGTTCAGAAATGAGTAAAAATCAAAAGGCACAATAACAGAAAATTTTATTTTAACCAATAGAGACAACTTCCTTTTCACAAAAATACATTTCTTGTTGTTTTGTAAGGCAGTATGGGTGGCTTCCTTAAAATCTACAGATCTGACATCTGACTTTGTTGATTACACTTCATGTTCAGAAATTGATGTAAAAAATCATGTCAAAAACAGATTCATTAACTATAGTCCACTGACGACAATATAAATATGTAGACAATAAAAACTGTAAGTTAGTAAACAAAGGTTGTCTCTTTGGTGAGTTTAAATAAATCTTGTTTTTTATAAGATTATTTCACATTTTTACAATAGTAGCATCATGTAGTCCTTTTAACTTTATGTAACCTGTAGAGATCCTGGAAAGATGTGCTGTAGTACAGCTTCATGCCTTGACTCTGAAGTGAAGCAGATATAATATTTACAACAAATCAGTCTGGGGTAGATAGTTTCTACACTAGCCACCATCAGTGTAGTAAGAACAGAACAGCAATAACAAATTTGCTTTAGTTTAACACAAGTTTACAAAGACAACAATGAAAAGCACATTTTTACATAAACAGATGGTTACATATTTTATGTTTTATACAAGCCATTTAAACACAGTTTTTGAAAAAAAGAATTTTGGTCAAACTTTTACCCAAGCCTACAATGTATACTCCAGCAAGTATGGTGTCTCTCAATAAATTAGAACATTATCAAAAAGTTATTTTATTTCACAAAAAATGGTAAAACTATGCAGCTTGATCACACTTTAGATGTACTTCAAGTGTTAATTTTTCACTTATTATCCCTTATAGGTAATGAAAGCCCAGTCTCTTCAAAAAAAAAAAAATTGTATTAGACGCCACTAATTAAAAATAATTTGAGAGCATGTTATTATATAGTATTATCTTATGGCTTATATGAATTCATCTTATAGCCTTCACAGTTATTGTCAGGACTGCTGACAAGACAGTTGTCCAGTAACGGGTCACTAACATCTTCCTCAATGAGGGCAAAAAAGATCTTTGCTAAATAGACAAGGCTCTTCACAAAGTGATTTATTCTAGTATTTTAATGGAAAGTTTATTGGAAAGAAAAAGTGTGGTATTCTAATGTACTGAGATACACATGTATACATTTAGTTATTTAACTGACACACTGTGTGGCATCAAAATGACAGAAAACTGGTAAGAGTTTATTTGGAGTATTAACAGAAATTCAAAAATTAAAACACTTATTTTTGAAAATCTATTTTCTACATTTTCAACAACTCTAGATAATTATGCAGATGATCTGATGAGTCAGGCTTAAACATCAGCAGCATTTTAGATCATCAATAAATATGCTTTTTTTATTTTCGTAATCTCTTAAAAAAAAAAAAAAAATCAATAATTCTCATCCTCTTTTAATCCCTCAGCAAAAAGTTTTTTTGGGCAAATACCAAAGCAGACACATGGCTGTTTCCATGACTTTGTGGGATAAGCCTTGTGAGACGTAAAAGCTGGCATTACATTGAGAGAATACGCTGACCTGACCGAAACGCGTCTTTAGGGATGTGACTGGTTCCCACTCCATCAGGCTTCCCTTCTTCAGCAGCAAAAGCTTAGTTGTGACACTGATTATGAGAAAGCCACGAGGATTTCATTAAGCCAAAAAGAATTTAATCTGCTTTCACTTCACATGCACGATATACCCGTGCACAACACTTTGTGCTCTATATGCAAATATTGCATAAATGGCTAAGAATCATTTTCACTTCTTAAAATAATAACTATAATCTTAGATTTGCTTGTCTGGACTCGAGATTTAACTTGGGATTGGGGAACCAGTGGCATCAAACATGTCCTGAAGTAGACTTTTCTTTCAATCAGTTCCCTCTTTGTTTTTGCACTTGGGAGAAATAACAGTGCTGGGAACAAATGGCCAGAGGAGAGGTGAAAGTAAAATTGTGTGAAGAAATGCCCCGACAACATGTAAAGCAGGACAGAATAAGACAAAACTTTTCCCTTTTACCACCTCCATCCAAAATAACCGTTTCCAGTTTTTATTAAGAAAGTTAGATTTTCTTAGTTTCTGATCATTTTCAAGACAAATGGTTGTTTTGGCAGACAAGAGGCTGCATTGTGGTCAATTACAATTCAAGTTTTATCGATTGCACTCTTTCAGCATCATGTCTATGAGTGGATGAGTTGCAGATCCTGCTAAATTCTTGTCTTCCCATAAATAACCACTAAGCAGCTATTTGACAGAAATAAAAAGCAAAGCAAGACCTGCTTTGTTGGTGAATGGTGATTAATCTTTGCTGTAAAACATTCTTCAAAGAATTTCAAATCTTGTACTTTACACACTGTACGTTTCCGTAAAACAATGCATCGTCTAGCAAACTAATTCATGAGTATTTGAAACCTCAGCAGTAAAAAGGAGTGTCTTGTTGATTTGGACACACAACACTAAGCAGTTTACTGTGAAGTACTCGGCCTAATTTAGAATGCTGGACCAAAATCATGAAGGATGTTCTCTGGATGAGCATGTCAGAAGGGATAAAGTTTATTCCCACGCTCACAAAGCTGTGGTCTGCTTGATGCTGTGAAAACTAATCCTGGTCGGCGATGTGGGGATGGACATGGCTCGTGCCACTCGCACTCGAAGAGCGTGGTTGTCCTGCCAGCGGTGCCACCGTTTCCTCACTGCAGAACGGACCTGAAATGTTGAGCAAAAACAGCAGGTTGTAAGGATGGAATATACATCTTCCTTGCATAAAATGTAAAACGCTGGCTTATGAACCTGAAACACAACTGAACTTCACTGCATTGTCAATCAGGATCTAATTGGAATGTGCAATTCAGGTTGAATTTGTAAGTGAAATTGAATTTGTCTGTAAGATTGGATTGATTATATATATATATATATATATATATATATTTTTTATTTTTTTTTCTATGAAAATTGCATCTTGTTGTATTGCAAAGTGCCTTTACATGAGATGTGCTGTGAATTTACATAAGCAGCAATTTCCTTTTCAAGTAGAACAAACAAGTAAAAAGTGAAGATTGAAGTTGAAGGTTTTAGAAAAGCAGACAACTGAAGCATCGACATTCTTACCGACATTACAGATATAGGATGAAACATCTTTAAATAAGTAAATATGCATATGAAGTCTAAATTCAAGGCCATTTTTCTACTCTTTGGATATACCAAATTACAAACAATATGCTATGGTTTTATATAATACAATAAAGGCTGTATTTTTCAGCTTTTTCCATTTTTCCATTTTCAAAAACTGTATCTGTGGTTTTTGCTTTGAGCTTAAGCCTTCTCACTATTTACAATTAGTTTTACATTTGAGGAGCGACTGTTTTGCTCTTTGTCTGTTTCATGTGACTTGCTATGCTGAACTTTCATATCCACAGCTCTCAGAGTTCTGGTAGAATATTTGTCCTTAAGTTTTCTAACATTAAAAAAGACTTTCTGCACCAGAAGAACAAACTTTCATTAGATGTCGGAAGTTTAATGAACTCCCATGGCTTTAAATTTAATAAACTTTACTGAAGTCTGATTTTACTTCTGGATCAGACAAGGTTTACTTTTAAAGAACAAACTGGTGTCTGAACAAGTTTTTGATTAAATTACGATGACGCCTCCAAATAGTTTTTGTCAGACTATGCTCTTTGTTCATTGATTCATACTTCCATGCATTGCTTAGACGTGTGGGGAGAATGATCTACATCACTAGAGGAGAAGTCTAGCCATACCACTCCAAAAGAAAGGATGCAGGCATGCACGGGGTGATAGATAAAGCCTGACCCACAATAATGTCTCCCAAGCTTACCCTGAGTAATTTTAATCTTAACAGAAAAACCTTAGAGCATGATGTGCATGGTCTTTCTTTATGGGATTTAAGATATCAATGCATGACATAGCAAAGTATGTTCCCAGCAGCATCATTGGTGCCTGTGGTCCCATCTGCCTTTAAATCATTGAAATGTTCCTCGTGTGTATCTCAGAACTGACCCTTCACTTTTATAATTATAAACTTTGCTCAAGTCAAGTCCTTGCATGGAACTCCAGACCACGGGAGAATCATGGTTATTTAATAGTTTTCTCATTTCTCAATAGTCACTCCAAAAGACCAAACTACACGTGTTTTCTTAATTTTTGTGGAGCCCGTTCCAGACTTGTTGAGAGTTACTGGCTTGTCTCTGGCATTCTTTCACAGTTTGATCTATCCAGCTCTGCAGCAAATTCAGATACAAATTCTGTGAACAGGTGTGATTTATTCACGTAAAAAGTGGAGATAAGGACTTCTGTAAACAATAAATAGACATATTTATGTCTACTCATAACTGCTCATGAGAGTCAGCATACTAGTTGTGTTGTAGGCAATTAAACAACACACAGTGTCATAGAAAAAATTTTTTTTTTAATTTCACACAATGCTG
>NW_006799966.1:1903720-1905225 GCF_000485575.1 Poecilia formosa | reverse complement strand
TACTGCTTGACACCAAAATGAAACCACCTTATGATTTAGAGTCAGTCCATTTGTTTGTGAGCAAAGACACAGCAGGGGATCAAATAGTTATTTTCCTCACAGTGTGACATTGCTATTGTTTACGAAAAAGGAAACGACCAGACCTTTTTTAAAAGTGAAGAACTGATTCATTTCAGTCTCCACAATTTGATAGAAATTAATAAAATAGCAAGCTGACTTTGAACTCTCACGTTGTGCAAAATTAGAAGTTAATATTTCTAAGCTTTTCAATGTGCAAGTCATAAATATAATCAACTTTTAGTTTCAGGTAGGTTGATAATACAGAAATGCATCAAGCTACAGATTGCACACCTTTGGTGTGGTTCATGACGGAACTGTATAACAAAATAATTGACCAAGAATAACATCAAGTTACAAATGCAACATGTAAGACTTCTGAGAGTAATGTCTTATCTAAAGACTAATTTTAAATGAGCAAATGCAAGAAAAAGGGAATTCACTGCCTGTCTACTGTACAATTAAAATCAGACTTTTGGCTGTAAATCCTATTAATTACCATAATCTGTAAAAGATCAGATCAGGAACTTAGCCAAACAAAACACACTCTGCTTTGACTGGCAGTCTGCGTATGAGTGACGAACAATCATAATCAGACAAAAAAAAAAAAAAGATTAAATCTAGCAACAATCAATACACGACTCCATATTATCTCTATAAAAATGAGAATTAGCAGACTGAGACAGAGTGAGCTTCAGCTGTTTTCATGTTCCTAATCTTTCAGTTTCCAGCGTCCTTGCAGAACTTCTCTATGAACAAACAGAAGTGGTGTTGACCTTGTTATCCAACTGTTGTCCAGAGGGAAAACATGTAGATTTATCAAAATGTTCAACTTTTCCGTTTGTATTAACTTTTCCAGAGACCTCTGAAAACAAAAAGGTTTTTTTTTCATTTACACTACAGTGTAAAATAAATAATAATAATAATAATAATAATAATAATAATAATAATAATAATAATAATAGCAAGAACAACATAAATTGTCACATGTATATACAGAAAATATTTACCTTACCAGTTTGTCACAAAGTGTTAGACAACATTGATATATGTTAATAGTTTTTTTAGCATCATATTACATAAAGTAAATCTTGCAGAAAATGCTGAACTAAATTAATTTGAGTATAAAAAAAAAGCAATCACTTGCCTTTGTAACTTTACATTTTCACATTTTTGCTAAAACGAACAAAAGTTTCCAGCTTTAGAGTAAAAAGGGTATTTTATTACATTCTATTAGAATTCCACTATGTCTGCAAAAAGAGAGCTTTAAAAATATTTAAAATTTCAAGCAAGCCCTTAAGGCTGGACTTTTTCCCTAACGGAGGAGGCAGATAAAGTACCTATATATATATATATATATATATATATATATATATATATATTTTTTATTTTTTTTTCTATGAAAATTGCATCTTGTTGTATTGCAAAGTGCCTTTACATGAGATGTG
>NW_006799966.1:1879925-1903710 GCF_000485575.1 Poecilia formosa | reverse complement strand
GTTAATATTTCTAAGCTTTTCAATGTGCAAGCCATAAATATAATCAACTTTTAGTTTCAGGTAGCTCAGAGGATGAAAGAGACCACCCGCGGAGGGTGAGAAGGGAATTTTTTTTTTTTTTTTTTTAATTATCCTCAAATTTTCTATATTAAAACTGGTTTTGATTACTGTCAGACAGCTATTGGCATTCTGTGAATTTGCCTTTATTTTTAATCAGATGATAATTGCAGCACTTGAAGCAATTTTCTATCATATCAAAGGAGAAACATTCCAGAGTGAAAATTTCAATGTATGTGAAGACTATTTCATAACATACATTTTGGTTAAAGCTGCTTCTGTCAGATTAAGTTTTAGCACATTTAGAAAAAAAAAAGACATTAAAATATTTGAGGAGATGTATATGGGACTTATTAGGACTATGAATCAAAACCCAAAGTGATTAATGTTATTTTAAATGTCGAACATCAGTGACTTACCTCTCCATTTAGAAAGCAGTAAAAGACTGACACAAAGAATCCCTGTAGAATAAGACACATTATCAGCGTAAGTAAAATATAAGACCATATATTTTCAAATGCTATAAAACACAAGTCAAGTAAAAAAAAAAAAAAGTTATTACCATTATACTGCGGAAAAAATATGAGTCACCAGCCCTCCTTCCATTTATCCATAGATTTAAAAAAAAATAAAAATACACCAATAAAAGGAATAGCTACAGAGTAGAAAACTAGCCCACATGTGCTGGCTAATCTTGACATGTGAGAGTACAGAACATAAGGCAGGAGGGAAGTAGACTGTGTAAGCACAGCTAGAATGCTAGCTCAAATTATCTTCCCACCAGAAAACTCAAAAGCGGCTCAAATAAATGATGCAACCCTGGCAAAAAAAAAAAGAAAAAAACACCAACGGTTGCCCACTGTTGTACTGTGTGAAAGAAAATGATTCTCACCTGGAAAGCCTGTAAAAAGGAGTTAAAATAGATGAAAACAATTTGAGAGATGTCGTCCTCCCCCGGATTGACAAAAAACAGCATGTAGGTGATCCCCAGCAGAGGTAACAAGACGAGTGTAGCTTTCACAGCTTTTCTGCAAAGACAAGGAATTAACATGAACAGCAGCTTTTTTTTCTTTTTTTTTTTTTCCACTTACAGAAATATCTTACTCTGGGAATCATATGACATTGTGCAGAAAAGAAAAGAAAAAATCACAGTACCAACTCACAAGATAGTCAGAGTCTGTGTTTTTGTTGAAAGCCAATAACAACTTTTCAATAAGTGACTTTTAAACACCTCCTTCCAAAACTACCTATGTGATTCTTTGAATATTCCTTATTTTGTTATGAGGGCAAACTTTATTGCATTTTATTAGTGTTTTGGTGAGACACCAGTGCAAAACAAAGTTAAAGGAGAACAATGTTTGTTTGTTTTTTTTCAAATACAAATTTGAAAGGTATGCAGTCCATTTGTATTCATTGCCCACGAGTCCATATCACCTTTTGCTGGTATTACACCAGAATGTTTCTGTGGTAAAACTCTACCAGCTTTGCAAATCTGGAAACTGAAACTTGTACCCAAGTATCTTTAATCATAATAGCTCAGACTCAGACAGATTGGATGCAGTGATTAGAAGTTCAGCTCTTTTAATTGAATAAATCTTGTTGCACTCAGTGTTTTTGTGAGATGCCTCATACTTGCCTAACTTTATGTATTTATTCTGTTAAAAATGTTAAAGCAGCAATTATTACTTTTGTGTAACATTTTAATAAAACGTTTAATTGCCATCAAACACAAAAATAAATTAACAAGCCTGTGTTGTTTTACTTTGCAGGCAAATTTACCAAACAGAACCTTAATAATCATTAATTTCTATTTTATTTATATTAAACTGGTGCCAGATGTTGCTTCGTTTATGGGTGTCGGTTATATTTAAGAGGTTTTTTTTTTTTTTGATGAGCTTTCCTCCTCACCACTGCCTACTGACTGAGGCGACAGAAAAATTCTCCACTTGACTCCCACGTCTGTCCACCTCCCCGTTTTCACTTAATGGTATGATCCTATATCCTCACATATGATTGGCCACAAGGCCACCATGTTACCAATTAAAACAGAGTTTTGCTGTAAGCAGAGCAGAACCACTGAGAGGGAGAGCTGAGCAGATAAAGGCAATAAAGAGGGGAGTCAGTTTTCACTTGCGTCAGCTCTCCTGATTCTGGCTCTTCATGTTGCTTGTACCATCTGCTTCTCTCTCCTGGGTTGTTTGACTTTTTTAGTAGTTGAATTTTGATCAGTTGTTTATCTGTGTTCTGCCTCAGTTATGTTTTGTTTTATTTTTAAATTCTGAAAACCACTTGTGCTTTTTCTTACACTTCACAATCATGACTTACTTAGTGTTGACCCATTACATGAAATCCATTTAAAATACATTGAAGGTTGTGATTGCACCAAGACAAAATGAACAAATGGTCCTGCATTTCTTTCCTTATTAGTAGAAAACAAATCAATAAGGTCAGCAGTTAAAAATGCAAATTAATTTAGGGTATATCACAATTATATAACTCTCATTCAGCACCAAATGAACAACGCTCCACTGTAGGAGGGCTTTTAAGTAAGCTTTTTTAAACAAAACAAAATAAAAATGTAGTGATATGAATGTCAGTAACAGGGGATTGACATTTATATCAATCCTAATGTTTATTTCTGATAAACACTAGAAACAAATGTAAATTCAGATTGGAAACAATTAGGAGATGACATTTAAAAGAAAACATGCTATGCAGATTATGCTTTACATATTGCTATACCATCTGCTTATCTCTTCAAAACCCACAAAAACAAACTCCTGTCACAGCCAGCCTCAAAACCTTGAATTTGAATATAAATAGTCTGAGCTGTGATGCCATGAACACTTTGTTTTCTTCAACATGTTCCCATGGGAAGTCAAAAAAAAAAAAAATGTACGCTGATAGCAGCTGTTGAGAACAAGCTTTGCTGTTTTAGCAATCAGGCACATGAGAGATTTTCCACTTTTTTCTAGTGGTTAATGGTGGGACTAAATAAAAGAGCCTTTTTGCAAAAAGCACTGTAATTACCCCAACCTCACTCTGATATGGGACTTAAGCATGACAGACACATCTAATCCAAAACCTTTCTACTGTGTTCACAGCATTAAATCCAAACCTGATGCCTGCCATTGGTTCTTAGTAAGGTGACTGAACCATGAAAACACAGCTGCAAACACAGAAGGCAAGAAGATGAAGTGGGAACAATTACTATGGCAGATTAATTTGATGACAGAGTTTCTTGCAGCAATTTTTAAATGGTAAGATGACAATATATATATATTTTTTTATTTTCAAAGAAAGCGTATGGGGAAAATTTTGGGCTGCATCCCTTGGCCTTTGATTATCGGACACAGTGAAGGGTTTTGACATGGGCAGGGTGACACTTGCTAGGGGCAAAATGAAACATAAATCCAAAGCAAATCAGTTTGACTAAGGATTTTTCTCTTGCGTATTTGTCTTACTGATCAATGTGAATAGGCATCAGATTTTTCAGAAACATCAGCAGACCTGAAGACAAATTTGCAGTGCAGCTATCACTGTTTATGATGTGTTTATGTATTAATTTGCAAGTAGAGAAGATAACTAGGATCTGATGATTTGGAGTTTTAATCCCAGGTGTCAACACTTGCAGTTTATAAATAAATAATCCATAATGTGTTTTAGTGTACAGTCTGAGCATAAGCATGTTTATGATGTATACCACAAAGTGTATTTCAGAGCCAAAATTAACAGTTTTTTGTTTGTTTGTTTTTTATTTCACATAAAGCCGAAGAAGTAGAAAGTGTGACAATCGACACAAGCATACACAAAACCTTCTTACCTGTACTGAATTGTTTCTGATGTGGTTGAAGCTCTCAGTTTGGTCATGAGAATTCGTACTATGTTGAAGAGGAAAACAAAGTTTATCTAGCAAAAAGGGAGAACAAAACATAGTTGAGCTCAGTGGTAATGACCTGGCGTGAAGAACACAGAGGACAATTATCTGGTGAGAACAGACAGCTCAGTGAGCTGTCTGTAAGCTGTGAGAGCACAGAGCAGCCCAAGTCAAAGCACAACTCAAAGCAAAGCAGTGAGGAACATGATATATCAGAGCATCCAAGGTAGTTACAATAATAATACATGATTGTAAGGGGTGGTATAAAACTGTCCAACAAAAAGTATTTTTTTTTCTTTTATTCGGAAATAGTAAGATTCACTTTATAGATCCGAAATCTGGATGCCATAAAGGAATAGCTTTTGTTTCACAATTTTATTCATGGGTCTATTTTTGAAACATCTCACATTTGTGTTTAAACAAGTAGCAAAAAAAATAAAAATAAATAAAAAATGATGAGCCATAAAACAGAAGTCACAATGTTGTTTTTCAATGCAGACATTGTATGATGTGCTTATCAGGTTTAAAAAAAAAAAAAAGAAAAAAAAAAACTTTTGGGCCATGGCTTCTACTATATAAGGGCTCTACCACACACAGAAGAAGATGATTTAGTGTGTTGAAGAGTATGGTCCTGAACCATGTCTGTGCTTTCTATGACTACAGAAAGCAGTTTGTTTTCTGACCAAAATTCATTTTCTAAGAGGAATTTATAAAATTGCTGTATATGCAAGCAATAAACAAACTGGAGCTGAGTGAGAAGACTACAACACAGTTTATGCAACAACACGACACATACAAATGAAGTGAGTATACAGTCAGACCATTGTTTGTGAGCATAATGTTTGTTGGGTAACAAAGTGCTTTATTTTGTTATGTTAATACTTTTGATACGACTTCTGTCTACTTTCCTCCTAAATATTTAGCATAAATTAGCTGTGGGCAAAATGTTTTTCTCCATGTGGCAGCCAAATAAGCTCGGTGAAGAAAGGAAACGATTGAGCACAGATCCTGTCTGAGGATTTTAGCCTTCTACCACATGAGTAGGTTTGGCTTAATGTGACTTTTTAGGGTCAAACAACATCCTACGAGAAACCTGACTTCAGATCAAATTGTAAATTTTAAGTGGCAAAACAGTGTCCTCAAAATAACATGTCACCAACTACTTAGTGCAATTAAACTGTCATGAGTAAAACGCTGACTGATATGAGGAGAAAGGCAGGCTTACAAAAATCACAGCATTGCTGCTCAGTATAAAATATTCTTGTGACAGTCGTTTGTAGGATAACAGATGAATGTCTATGCATGTTAGAATAACAGAGCTGTTCAGAACTGCAGCAGAAATTGTATCTGTGGAAATATTTCCACACTTTTAGTTTGACCACATATAATTACTTTGTCGCAAATAATCATTTGTCACTGTGGTGAATATAGGTTGACATTGCTCTTCAAAGAGCACTTTAATAATCACCTGTTTGTTAGATCCTACGTGCCATAATAATCACTTACATTTTTTCAGAGTTGCTGTCCTATTTTGATATATCATCAAATAAAACATCACTTGAACTCTAGTTAAAGCTTCTTTCATTACTGTCTTCTTTGGTGGATATTGCATTATATGAAGTGATGCCTGAGTTTGATGTTGCAAACATAGGTCATCAGTCTACTGCAACATTTTCTGCTGTGTTCTCGAGTGATTTGGGTTTGTTTCTCCACACAATTTGCAACTTTCAGTGTAAAAAATAAGTAAAACTCTGGTAAGTCATCCCAAACAAAACTCACAGTAAGAAGGTGTAAAAAAAAAGTGCTGATGGTATTGAATTTTTTTTCTAGTGCAAAACGTAAATCTTCAACATGTTGAAGATTCTTGCAGCTACTGACCAGAAGCACAAGAATAATTGGTCCCTGATAAATGTAGTCCATATATTTCCCAGGCTCTTTACCAAACCAGCATCTGTTGAAAAAAAAAAAATAAAAAATACAAAAAGAAATGAAGAAATGTACATTTAAACAATCTTAAACAAATCTAGATGAAAACAATGCATCAATCTTTCCTTTCTTTTGTCATGTTAATGCAAACAAAAAATACTTACTTTTCATTTTCATAATACAATTTTCCGATAGCCCAAGCCACAATTATTGGACATGGAATGCCTGGAATACAGACAGAAAAGGTGATCTAAGTTACATATTTTGTTTTAACAGTATGTTTGCACTTGTTCAGTTTAAAAGTCCTCTTCTGACTTTTGAAGTAATGATCTCCATTAATCTCAAACAGCAGCAGTGAAAAAACTAGGTCAGAATAATCAGTTAATGGTGATATTAAAGAAAAGCCAGCATTATGAAAACATCTACCTGTTGTCCTTCTCTGAAAGGGTTTCACCAAAACTGCACTTTACAGCTAAAGACACTCGACAGACATAAACCACATCATGGGAACCAAAACTAATTTTCTCAAACTGATGATGGATCCAAAGTGTAAGGAAAACACTGAGGATGCTTTGACATAGTAAATATCTAAGAAAGATTTCTGTCATATGCTTTAAACTTTCTAATATTAAGTTTGACTCCTATCCGTTTGAAATGGTAAACAAATAAAACATTTAAACAAATCTGTCAAGTGTCACATGAATTAAACTTTGAATGTTCATCAACTATTCTATGCCAGGCACATCAAAGTTTCTCCAACTGAGCTTAAACTTGAACAGTTATTTATATTTTTTTTCCTCTTGAAAAAGTAATGAAAAAGTTTGTTTTTTTTTTTTTTCATTACAACAAAGTTGTTTATTTAACAATGGACTCAAATAAATCATGGATTTGGTTTGAATGATTTATTTATTGTTTACTAGACAATATGTTTTGATTCAAAAGTGTCAAATTCAAAAAGTGTCGTAATAATTGGGATTTTACGGAATAAAAAAAGTAGTACATAGATGAGATATGGAGAAAAAAAATATTGAAATGGCTCTACCAGCTTTACATGTTTCCCCATTCTCCTTTGAAAAGAGCTCAAATTAAGTCAGAGTGATTGGAGAACATGTGAAGATGAGCTGTTGACTCCTACCACAGATTCTCTATTGTGTGAGTCAGGACTTTGAGACATTCTTGCATGTCTATTGATGTTTCCGCTTGGGGTACATGTATCCTGCTGGAAGGTGAACCTTTGCTCAAATCTCAAGTGTCTTCAGAGGACGCTAAAAGGTTTTCTTCAAGTATTGACACATTTTTTTCCCCAAAAGTTCTGATTAGCTGTGCTGTTCCTGAAAAGCATCCCTATAGCATTATACTGCCACTCTTTGCTTTGTTCCTTACATGGCTTGTGATCCCTTAAAGGTGAGATCTGTGGAGTGATTGATTTATAGTTTACATGTGGATCTCTATTCAGTTACTAATTGAGTCAGTTGGTAGCTCCAGAATTTATTTGGATGACTTGGATATTGTTTATTAGTATGTTGAGAACAGTTAATTACCACAATTGTGGTTTTTTTGTTTTGTTTTGTTTTGTTTTTTATAAATGTTGAAAAACACAAATCATCTGCTTCACTGTTAAAAATTTTGTCAAGATATGTAGTTGCATGTGACAAACTGTGAAATAATTCCAAGAATTTAAGTGCTCCTGTAAGGCACTCTAATAATCTAATCTGTGTTGAACATTAACTGTTTCAAAAGTAGAAATAGATTAAATCAAAAATTATCTGGAAACTTAAGATCTACCCTCCTTCCGCCAAGTACGGCTAAACGAGTATTTCCGTCTTGGTTCCCAAATTTCCCTTTTGACATGTAAGATGTAGGGTAGAATGAGTGAATTAAGGCAGTTGAAGTGTGAACAACTCCACTCGCTTGAGTGTTGAGGCAGAAATAACAGTCAGCTGCCTACACTTGAGCAGTCAAACCAGGAGGTGTGCTTCAGCTGCATTAACTCAAACTACATTAATTTATGCATTTCTGTCAGGCTGTGGATGTTTAGATCCATCAACTTTGTGTAGTTGCAAATAAGCTTTGATGACATGTCTACTACATGATGAAAACCCAAGTTCAGACTGGCTGACTTACACAACGGTCTGTATGTTCCTAGCTCTTTTTGTTGGCTAGTTATTATTTTGGCAACTGTGATAATTGTGACTGTTTTCCAAAAATGTACAAAAGTGTCTGTAGACTTTTGATGTCAACTGCTTTTAGCTTCAGACACCAGAACATCTAATGACGACATTGCTCAAAGTTAAACTGATTTTAAAGAAGAACAAGGTTGAACTTATTGCTTATGTAAAGCTGTACATGCTCCACAATTAAAGAAGTCTATTTTTACTTGAGGTAAAAAACAAAAAAAAAGTTTTCTTTTTTTTTTTCTAGCCAGTATAAAATACTTCACAGGAGCCTCAAGAACAGAACTTCTGGAAAGTCCTACTACAGCAGTTCCACGCCAGAATAGAATAGAATAGAATAGAATAGAATAGAATAGAATAGAATAGAATAGAATAGTCCACAAATCAAGTTTACATTTCAGACAAAAAGGATGTTTCCTGTATTCATAACTAAAAATAAGTCCCCTGTATTATGAACAAATGGCTTTTGATGTTTGGTGGGATGGAGGAGATGTTGATACCAAAATTCATCTTTAAACAATTGTCTCGACATTCTAAACCTGTATTTATTTATTTATTTATTTTTTTTTAATGAACATTGTACACTAATATAATTTGAAAGCCAACTTGCTCAGCTTTATGGCATAAAACCAGGAGCATACTTACACCAACCAATGAAAAGAAAAACCCACTTTCTCAGTTTATCAGTGGAATAGGTCATAACAATAGCAGTGTGAAGATAGCATCCTTCAACAAACATCCAGAAGAAGTTGGTCACAACAAAGTAGTTGTATATTGTCGTACTTAATCGACACCAAGGCTGAAAAGAGAAAGAGACAGAGTTATCCAAAAGTAATCAAATTATAACTATGAAACCATTTAATGTTGTACAGACTACTGCCATCAATAAACATTTGTAATTTCTCTCTCCTATTGTAATTACTATTAGTAAAAAAAAAATGTTTATACCTCATTTTTGTCATGGATATTGTGGTCAATCAACTGAAGCAAGAACCACATAACGTTCCTCAATATGAAGGTGGTGATCAAATTCCAGTGGATAATGTTTCGAAGACACCGTATGCTCCTACAACAAAAGCAGCATGGTGATTTTCACTGTTATTTCTCAGAAGAGCTAACTTACAAAAACATGCATGGGCTTTGAAATTTGTATAAATTTATCAGTGTACGGCCCTTTCGAGATTTTAATTGTTTTTTTTTTTTGTTTTTTGTTTTTTTTGTTTTTTGTTTTTTACTTTGGCATTCATCTCAATTAGCCAGGAGCCCGGGCAGATTGTTTTTCCTTGTGTAACATGAAGTTGTTGCTTTTTAAAAAGCAACATATGACAAATTCAACAAGATTTATTTTATGTGCTTCTTAGAAAATGGGGGAACTGAAACTAATGCAAAATAAAAATGGCTTTAAAAAATACACTAATATTACTGAAATGGCTTGAAACTAAAACGCTAACAACTTTGGTATGACATGAACTCCAGCACAAAGGTCTGACTTCCAAGACAAATTAAACTCAGTTCATGTTTGGGCAGCTACATTAGCAGCCACCATTTAATAATGCCTAACCAACATATCATCATTGCAATGTCAGTGGACACAGAAATAATTTTGAAACTGGAATTGAAGTTGTTTCTGATTGCAATGAGTACATGTTTTGAGGGAAATAAGATATTGAGCTGGTTGGATGCAGTCTCACTGAAGTAGATCCCAACATTTCTCTCAGGGGATCGTGTAACAGATGCCGTAAGCCACACGTTGGTGGGAATAATGTCATAACTTATTTACTGAATTTAAGGTTTAGGGAGCTCTGTTTGTGGAGAATAATGCTGTCAGGGATTGCTTCTTAAATAATTGTCAGACTAAACAAAACAGTGAAACATGTTTCATTGTTTTGTTTAGTCTGACAATAATTTAAGACACTTGAAAGAACATATTTTATTTATATTTGTTTATTTAAATATTTTACTGACTCCCTCTTGTACAGGTTTGTGTCAGACATTTACCTCCAGCATTACAGGCAGGACGTAAAGAGGTCTGGTCATGTGACTATGTGTTTATCACATTTATATATGGAAAAAAAAATCTATTTAGCCAATAATCAGCCACTCTCCAACAATCATTGCTACTTGTGTGTTTTTTTGGAAGAAATAATTGCCCACCCCCTGCTTTAGCATAAAGTACCAACATGACGCCTGGCATGCCTGGAGCTGGTATGTGATGAAGGGATTACGGTGTGAGTGGGACTAGAGTAACAGATGCTTGGCTTGCAGTCGCATTACCAAGAGTTTATGCTGCAGTTCTCTCACAGAGGTTTTTACACACTATCTGTGGCTCAAGGGAATTAAATAAATGCATGTATCTAAGAAGAGTTTATAGTCTGCCAAGTGCTAGTCACAGCTGTGTATGAGCTGAATTGATTTTGAGTGTTGATATAAAGTAAAGTTGCGGTACTCTGTCCCTTCTATAGTATAAATCTGCACAAAATACCCTGTGGAAGTCCATTGTCTTTCTATGCCCCTCAAATCAGTTGCTAAAACAGTTGAAGAGACAGAAAATATGAGGGCCTGAGGGCTATAGTCTGGCTGAACTTAATGAATGCATGTTAGAGAAATTAATCATGAATTTGGCAGGCAGCAGAGAGCATAGCAGGTTTAATTTTTTCACCACACCATCATCATGCAATTATACTTTAAAACTTGACATCCCAAAGTGTTGACATGCAATCTATTGTTAAAATGTAGTCAAAGCCCTTGTGTTTGATTGCACTCAGTCATGCCTCCAAAGATAAAAGCATATTCATTCAAACTTAAATTTTAGGTCTTAAAATATGGGTCACTCTATCTTGAAAGCTACTTAAGATTTAACACATAACCCCTTCATGCTATATATAGCACAGTGTTCAAGAAAAAAGGTGAAAGAGTAGTACAACCTATATAGAATGATATAATCAACATTAATTAAGCGTTACAGTAGACTGGCTCAGCAAGAGATAAGAATTTTCCTGCAGTTACATAATAATTAAACTTTAACAGTGAGAAAAAGGCTTCTGAGGCTGCTTGCATTTAAGCTAGCACTCACAGCTGCCTTCAGGACAGATGTGTTAGAAAAAATGCATCAGGTCTGGGACTAGAGTCAGCTACCGAGTCGAGCTGCAGAGATTTGTTTATCTGACATGAGCAACCTAATGACAAGCAGCATTAGGATGCAACATCAGTTTCACTGATTATCTTCTATCTGGGCTGTTGCACACAGGAGCCCCATTTCAGATTATTTCTATACTTGCCTTAAGCATAAGAAGAGAATAAAGGCCACGATTAGAGCTCCCACAGAAATACAGTGGCCTAGGTAGTTGATGATCAGAGCTATCTTGTAATGCATAGGATATTTTCTCTGAAAAGGAAACACACACATTAGTTATTATATAGCGAGATGTAAAAAAAAATAAATAAATAAATAAGTTTTTCAAATGCAGACCTTGTTAGATCATTAACAATTACTAAGGATTACAACTGCAGATCGTTTCTTTGCCGTATGAATAACAGCAAGAAATACATAATACACTTAGATCTAGATAACGTGAATTGAAAAGCAAATGTCAATGACACACTTCAGATGTCTTGGCTTAAAATTATTAAAGGAAATAGAGCAAGACCCAGAAATACTGAGTCTAGAGAGAAAATTAGAGGTAACCAGGTCAAGCAAGGCACAACACAAATGAACAGCACTCTTTATCCCCCATCTTTTAAACAGGCAGGACAGCATTTGTGTTTGTTTTTTGAGGGCTGATGGCGGGGAGGCATCTGCATCATTAAAATAACACATTTCAATGAGCATTAATAAGTGGCAACAATATTTTTGAGTATCCATCTGTGATAGCAATCTGTGTTTTTATAAGAAAATGAGGAATTGTTTTGATGTCACCACACTAACCTTCTCCTCCAAAATGGGCTCGCAGTTGGAGTAATTGATCTTCAATGCCCATGTACCATTATCCAGGCATTCTCTGTAAGCACTTCCTGCAAAACAAGAGTAATGGGAGTCAATAAAAATGCATTACATACAAGAACAATTTGTGATTTTTTTATTTTTTATTTTTTCCCAAAAATGGTGGCTTACATCTAAAGAGACATTAAATGTAGAATGGAAATTACCTGGAGGGAAGGAATTTTAAAAACAAAAAATATGGCATTCCCTCATAAGCACTTTTTCTGTGCTTGAAAGCACAACCACCATCACTGCTAAGAAAATGCTGCCGATATAAGGTTGGACCCTTCCTATCTCCACCCACATGTCTGCTTTATCATACATCACCCAAGTTCCAGTTCATGCTTCATTTACTTTATCTTGGAAGGAGAAAGCTGAAGCTCTTTCAAATTTGCCCTTTTTGCAGTGCGTCTTTATTTATTGAAGAAAGAAAATCTTACTTATAATAAGCCTTACTTTGGCTTCATCTAATATTCATTCAATCAGAAATCCCCAAGTGATATTGATTTTTTTTTTTTTATTGAAAAAAATTGAAACTGGAGAATATTGCCTAAATCCTAAAAATCGAATCAGCAACTTTAATTTGTTGCTGAAAAACCTAGCAAACTGCTCATTTAAACACGATGAAACAGCAATAGTGGATGTTTAATCAGTCTATTTTTTTTAAAAATAGACCTTTGGTAGGATTTCAACTGATCCTTGACTTGCTGTCAAGCAATTACTCCTATATTTGGTTTACATTTTCCAGACCTCAGCAAATGGACCCGTCACAAATGGGCTTTAAACAAGGGAAATTTTTTAGGATAAAATTGGTGTTTTGGAATTCTCAAATTGAGCAGTGTGTGAGCTCAGTTAGCTGAAATGGAACTGGGCTGACATTTTATGCAAGACCCATATTTAAAATTGCAATGTAGGTTGTGGGTTATCAGGGTTATTGCTGGGGCAATATCATCCTGAATAGCTTTAACAATCCTATCACTAATGTTTTTCCCTCTCTATAGGTTATCATTGAGGATAACACTTAATAGGGCAACAGAGCAAGACAGACTCTTTTAAGTCTCCCGTCTGTATCATGTGACCTCCTGGTGCGTGATTTGCAGTTCTCCCAGTAGAGCTGCAAAAAGAGCAGTTGTGCCAATAGTCTTTAAAATTGACAACAGTCAAAGCAATGTGTTAAGTTTACAAAGCAGGACAACAGAACATTATGATTATATAACACAATCTATGAGCACTGCAAATGACATACATGGTTGCACATCATATTCCATAGGTAAAACTCTGCCTCCCCCCCAATGAACCAATTTGTTTACATGGTTAAGATCTAAAGAGGAATGTACTGCATTCCTGCATCAAACTCCCCATCTCCCCTAATCCTGCCATATGCATGTCTGTCCGTATTACTATGAAATGTTGATATGAATGCAGATGTGCATATCTAAAGAGCATTAAAGTAGGTTTGCAAGTGTTGAGTTGGATACTTTTTTCAAACAGCGCATCTCCCTTTCATTCAAAAAAAGCTATACAATGTAGACCAGGTAATACTAACAATACCTTTATTTTTGACTACAGATGCATGGCAATAATGGTAATATTTACAGTTTGGAAAACAATTTAAAATTACTCATTCAGTTCAGATTACCCAAAAAAACAGCACAGTACATTACATTTGTATATAAATATGACAGATAATCAGCAGTAAACATGGCATTTAACACTACAGTGAGCCAAACTGGTATGAAATACTTATTCCATGTGGAGTGTTTATAAAAGTGCTTCACAGGTACACTAAACATCTTAGTAATTTCTTCAAAGCTCAGTTCAAAGTTGAGTTATACTATCTGTGTGATGCTGGCACTGAATGCCAATTGAGCAGCATAATTTTTATTCATGGCAAGGATATGCAAAGCTTCTTACCGTCAGTTGCTTGCATATCTTTTAAAACGTGCTTTTCGTAATCAACTTTGAACTGAATATTTCATTTTGAAATTCCTCAGAGCACATTCAGTGAGCCTTTTATCTGCTTTACACTAAATAACAGAGTTGCTCTGAAACACAGCGGCAATGCGCATGTAAAGGTGATTTTCTCCCTTTTTATTCTCATTAGATAGCTCAAGTGAGTATTTCAATATTTCCACTGAAGATACATGGTCTACTTTCCCACTGAAGCTTTTTTGATACGTGATTTTAAGATTAATGCCGTCAGTACTAAAAGGAATCACACTTTTATATAAGCAAATCACAAATTTTATGATGTCTTTGAGCAAATTAATTCCTGAATTACTGCTGCAAAATACATAAAGGGATGAATAAATACTTTAATCTCTTTTCTACATGTGTTTCCCACTGTGGGATAAGTTCAGTTTAGACAAATCTGACCCAGGTGTAGACAGTCTCATCCTGAATTACAGAGACTTGTTAACACCAAAGCGGTATGCTGGAACAGGAGGAAGGATCCACCACAAGCACCTTTAGGAGCTTTTGAAGCAGTAAAAGCAACAGAGGATTACCCTTTGTATTGAAATTAGTGTTACATTATGTGACATTTTGTCATTGGACACTGGTGAGATGGCTACTTGAAGCCTAAAAGAAAAATAACAAATTATTTTTAAACTATATTGCCTTGATCACACTCCGTTTTGTGTCTCTGTTATGAAGGTCAGTCAAAGACAGGAGACAGGCAAGGGAACTTGAAGGAATGATACAATCCAAGAGGCAGATTAAATACACAATAAGTATGAAAACATGTTTCTGATGAAGTGCAACATGAGGTGGAATCAATTCGTAGTCGAGACAAATAATGTTTCAGTCTCTCAGATAAAGTCTACTGCACTCTTTTCCCGCATCAAATTGTCATTGTCTGAAGCTGATGTGAAACTGACTGTCGTGCAACTTTTTGATTCTACCCATCTAAACAACAATTTGGATTTTTCTTTTTCCAAAACATTTTAATATATACATTTGTGCCATGTATCCTTCAATCATTTGTGCCCAAATTGTAGTCTCTTTTCAGCCACACACTTATTCAACAGACGGGCCTGGAACTGGCATGTCAAACGTCCCTGTTCTGCACACACACAGAGCTCCTGTTTCCAGCCAGAAGCACTAATAACACGTGGGCGCATGCCTCCCCTGGCTCTCCCCGGTGATAATTCAGAGAGGAAAGTGGTTTTCAATCCACGTGTCAAATAGGACAAGCAGAAGTTTTGGAACGATTACATTTCTGCAAGAACCTGAATATGTGCATCTAAATCCTGTTATATTTGCACTAAACAAACACACTACTAACATAACTGCTCTTGCACAGTGTGAATACAGCAGTTAGAAATGTGTTAGCTAAACAGTGAGGTAAGATAGTCTTTTCAGTGCTGGGACTTTAAATCACAATGTTGAATGGATAAGGAATAGTCTTAGAATATAAGCAATACACAGAGCAGTGTGCTAGAAATGGATGATGATGCCACATTTGGTTTGCACTAGAAGAAATTGATTAAGCCACCATTGTTACATTTTGTTTAAAAAAAATAAAAATGAAAGCACTAACAATCCCATTTAATTGGTTCCTGATTACTCAAAAATACTTCTACAGAGATGGCATCAGAGTTTAAATTTTGTGCTTTAGAACTCCAGTTTTACAACAACTGCTCAATTAATTTTGAAATTTCAAATGTTTGTGAATAATATTAAGTGGTATAAGTAACTAGTTCCTCAAAAAAGACAACATAAATAAGATGGGACATGGAACACAGCTGTTTTGTTTAGTGTTCCATTTCAGTGTGACTGAAATAATCCATCTTGAAAAGAGTTGTACTCAAATTTTTCCAAATTTTTGTTCCATTTTTAGTATCACGTTGGTATAATCCAATCCTCTATCCTCCTGTGTTTTTTTGCAGTCATGAAAAAGAACATTGCAGCCATTTGGGGAAGTAAATGTAAGAAACAGCCTAATTCCTGCATGGCATATAATAATCAACATCTGCAACATCGAAGGTAAAACCCAGCAAGTCACACAGCAGGTGTTCTCTGCCAATGCTAGGATTTAATCTCCTTTTACTTATCAAAACATTCTTTTCAGACCCTCACATATTTTGTAGCTAGTAGGTATCTGCAAAGTTAAAAGGGATTTGCACCTCCATGTCATCTGAGCTATAAGTTCTCTGGCACTTAAAGCAAATATCACGCTGTTCTTGTGAAACAAGCAGCGATGGTGCACACACTGGGTTTAAGAAGCAGGTAGTGATGTTCGCTTTTGCGTGTATTCCACTGAGGCAAGACTAATTCAAAGCATGAGTGCAGGAACAATGCACTTCTGACAAACCATCTGTGTATTGTGCATTAACCCTTCTGTTATATTCATTTCTGACATACACCAATAATGTTCTTGGGTCAGTTTGACCCGTGGAGTGTTTAATCATGCAATAGTGTCAGAAACCAAAAAAATCCTCCAAAACATTTTTGTGTCTGATTATTAACTCCGACACTAACCATTTCAATCAATATTTGTGCAATTATTATTATTATTATTTTTTTTTTTCTATTTCTCACAAATAAAGGATCAATGATGACAACTTACTCATTTACTCGTGGACATAAAAAAAATGTAATTTGCATTTTTTTTATGTCCACATAAAAATGTGGATATGAATGATGATGAGGCCGTTTTTCTCTTTTTAATCTGTGCTGTTAAGAATCCAGAAAGAACAACATGTTAATTGTGCAAAAGTGCATAGCAGGAAGAGCTTTGTGACCATCAGCTGATGCAGAATCTGCCAAGAAAGCCAAGCTGCCTCACTTTTTATACATGAACAAATATGCTGTCACTAACAAGCTACATTTGAGTATTCAAACAAAAGCAAAAGGAATTTTCAGTTAAGTGGATTTGGACTTGATTGTTTGCTCATGCGTAAAACGTGAGCAATAATTAGAGAATCTAAAACCTTACAGAATAATTCACAAAATGTGAAATGAATTTACAAACTGCTGCAGAAATGAGGAACAATCTAATGTTGGATGGATTTTACTTATCCACTTAAGTAGAGCAGAGCATGGGCTATTTTATAATGCATTGAATTTGTCTGCCCAGTTTTTATTGTTCATTTTTCATCACTAATTATTATTGCAAGTTTATTCATGTTAAGGCAGTAAATAATTAAAAAAAAGAGAAATAAGTAGTGACATTTTTCCCTCAAAAGACAAAGTACCACTCTTGTCTCACAGCAAATTACACACTTCTTCTCTGGAGTTTGCTGAACAGTCTGTAAAATTGGAGCTTGAAACTGGATGAGGTTAAAGTGGCAGTACAGATCATCAACTCAAAACTGAGGACTGAAAGCCCCAGTAACCGGCCCACACCTGAGCCAGTTACTGCTGTGATATTCTCAAGCCAAATGAAATTGAATTTCATAGGCTAGGTACTGAATAAACTGGGGAATAGCAAAAGCATCGGAATCACACAGCTCACTGCAGCTTGACATTTTATTAAGACAGCAGGAAGTGGAGCAAATCTGCTGTATGATACACACCTATGTCACAGGCTACACAGAGACAGAAAAAAAAATATATCAAGAAACTAAAATATTAATAGGGAGGATATTAACAAACATTCACCCATTTTATTAAACTATCTCCTGTGCTATATCCACTCAACTGCCATGGGGCAGCAATCTAAATCCAGTTCATCTAGTTATACTAAGAATGATTAATCCCCATTCACATCTCGAAGTGGGTGCACATGTTTTATTTCTTGAATCGTATCTTTCGTAAGAAACTATAAAGGCCTGCAAATTGTAGAAAAATACTGTTAATTAACCTTTTGCTACTGATGCCTATTGCATATCAGCATCAATGCCAACAAAGTGGGCTTGAATAGTAACTTTCACAACATTATTTATTTTCCTCTATTCTTCTTTTGCCTAGTCGGTCAAATCACCGACTTGATTTAGATTTTTTTTTAAGCATTTCAAGTGATTAAGGCAGAGATCACAGGATCAGGAACCCACTGGCAAAGAAAGTCAACCTGTGCAGAAGTAGTTTGAAATTGCATGAAAATCAATACATGCCAGGGAAGATAACAGGAAGAGAATTGTGAACCTCCACAAGTCTGATTTATCTTTGGATACAATTTCTAGATGCCTCAAGGAGCTCCATTCAACTGTCAAAAAAATTATATGCAAGTATAAATGCCATAGTAATGACTAACCATGATACTGTTGAGCAAGGAGACAGATTTGGTTTCCCAGAGATGAGTATGTTTGGATACGAAACTTCAAAAAAAAAAAAAAAGATTAAAAAAATTTAAAAAATCAAGACATCTTGTGAAAATTCTCATCATGAAACAAAGATTGAGCTGCATTATGTAAAGCAGAGATGTTCCAACAGCAGTTCTGTTTTTCACCAGCAATAAAAACATGTTTGCTCCAGTAATTTAATGTTTAACCACTTTCTGAACAGAGACTAGCAGCAAAAATGTTTTACACTAAGAATGTATCATTCACTCAAATTATTTTGTAAAATATATTTAAACTAACAACAGATAAGAGAGAACATGAAAATGTTATTTTTGAATGCATAATCCTTTCTAGTAATTTAAAACAAGTATTCAGTGTTTCCATTTTTAGTGGCAGACATATATGAAAGTATGGAGAGCAATTTCAGCCAAAATTAAATACATAAGAAAATAAAAGGATAAATGAAAAACAATAAATTAAAATGGAAAAAAAAAATGAAAAAGCACAAGGAATTGGCTTCCCATACAGATCACTGCTGTTTCCCGTGAAAAACAAAAACAGTGAAACATATTGATCAGAAGCTACAAATCATATGCTAACTTCATCTTGTAAAAACAGAAACATCTTGCCAATGCCATTTATTTCAACTTATAAAAGGTTAGCATTCACTCAGACACTTAGTTAAACATGAACTAATTCATGTTTGACTCTAAACACACTGCCAAATTTGGTGTGAAATACTTAAAGCAGATGGCCCAGACTTTCATTAATGTGAAGTTTGGCAGCCCTTAGCTAGCCTTTAGCCCTTAGTTTTATGCAGTGCTGTACTTAAACAGTTTTGTTTTTATTCACATATATTTTGGTAATTATCATTGTCAATGTTAAAAGCTTGACTTACTCTTGCAATTTATTGTGGTGTAAAGCAGTTGTGGTAATATCATCCTTTGTTATAAAATCAAAAACGGACTAAGTAAAACTAAATGTGAATTGGGAGTTTGAAAAAGTTCATCTGAAAAGGTAAGACTAATTTCTGCATTGCTTTTCCAGTACTAGTGTCAGAATAATCTGACTGCCAGTGTCATCACTTCAAGTATGCGAGGTAAAACAAAAAACAAAAAAACAAAAAAAGCAAACAAAAACAACTCTGGCTCAGGCATGTCTTAGACAACAGATTTCTATGATGCAATGGCTTGAGCAAAATGTTAAAAGATTTTCACACATTATATAAATTCAAATGCTGCAATTATATTTTGAATATTCTTCAAATCACTAACAAAGATCATTTTAAATTAGCAGGTTGCTATTAAAAAAAAAGTTTATTCATTCTGGAGACTTTTAAATGGCAACAAAGCATATTGTAAAGAAAGAAGGAAAAATCTGACCTACTGCTATTAAAACAGTAGAAGACATCCAGTGAGTCACGCTGCAAAGAAAACGGTTGATATAGATGACTCTTCATCTCTATTTAAAAGAAAAAAATCACAAAATGAGAAGTCATGTCTTTTGTGCTTTGTTTGAAAATGGTGAAGAGGGTGTAGGAAAGATGGCTGTGCATGAATTCAATGTTTTTTGTTTAACTGCTTCTTGTATGACTAATATTGTTAAACTGCAGGGATGTTGGGATGAATTGGAACAGTGTCATGAGGTGCAGTAGAGGAGGACATAAATGTAGGCTGGCAGAGAGAGAAATAAATTTATTTACTTAAACAAAACAAAAGGCGCTGCTAGGCAAGAAGTCACAAACAAAATGTCCAGAAAAGGAAGGACACGCATATAAATCTTGACATGAGAGACAAAAGACTCAGACTCAGGGTGTAAAATGTACCTAAAGCAGCACAAAGCTACAAGAAGAATGTTATCACCTAATATAATAGAAAGCAAAACAAGAAGCAATATACATGCAAAACATAGACAAAAAACCTAAAAGTCTCGTTTTATTAGTCAATAGACCATGAGTGACATTAACCTCTTTTCATGTTTGGGTCACAGCTTCATCAGTAATGTATTGTCAATAAAATCATGCTAATTAAATTTAAAATGTGTTTAAGAAGTGTATGAACTCGGGGAAGTTTCCTATACTATGGCATTAAGTTAAGATGAATTCGAAAACAGTTGTGATTGGACAATGGTACACTAAAGAAATAGTGCCTAGAAATGGTAGACTGGCACCTAAAGAAAATAACAGCAATAAAATTAATGTAGTGTACACAAACATCAGATTTCACCTTTCACCTATACACACAATTTTTCTCCAGCTGCTTTGAAAATGCCAGTGCTACACTGTAAGACTCGTAAGTAACTTGTATCCCACACAGGTGCTGTCCAGAATTCAAAATTATTCATTTTATGCCTTAAAGTTTTAACACTTTGCATGAATAATCTATGTCCAACTTTCTTTTACAAATGAATAATCTTATTTTGCTCAGTTAGAAATTCACAATGTTTTAAAATGGTCCTTGAGTGGTCACAAGTTCAAACCTTAATAAATTTGTTAGACCACGAAGCTGTCTTTTTTCTTAGCAGAAGGATTGAATGTTTTAAACTTTGAATGCGAGAACAGCCCCATTGAGCCATGATGATGCCTGGCTCCAGAAACGCACATAGTAAAGAACCAAAGTACCAACTCAGGCAAAGAAAGGCAGAACCAGAGATTAAAAGCCATAAAGAAGCCTTACCTGGTTGAATCAAAGCCTGCACTAATCACCCTCATCTGATTTAATTGAGATAAATGTTGCTTTCATTTTAGGCTGTGTTACATTTGTCTGTGTCGAGTAAAGGTCTGTAAATGCGGAATGACCGACCGATAACATACACCAGAACATACAGCCTCATAGTGGGACATGACATGAAAACAAGACAGAGAGATGGAGGTGTTAAAGCCTCCATATTAGGAATGCAAGCTGGTTCCTAGAATGTTCCTGGACCAATTGATTGCAATTAAGTGTGACCCCTATTGATTGACTTTGAATTTATCCTCTTATTTTCACCCTCAGATTAAAGTCAAATTAGTCAGCTAACCACTTCCCTGAAATTGCTCAGGGACCAAAAAACCTCTTTACACTTACACTTAAATCATCCAACCATTGTCTTTACCCACTTGTCTTTGGGTTGCTGGTGTGAATCTCCAACAGAAATTGGGCAAGAGACTGGGTACACCCTGGACAGGTCACCAGTCCATCACAGGGCAACACAGAGACACAGGACAAACAACCATGCAAGCACACACTCACACCTAAGGACAGTTCAGAGACCATCTACCCTGACGGTTATATCTTTAAGCTGTGGGAGATCTAGAGAGAATCCACAAATGCACAGAGAGAACATGCAAACTTTTGATTTTATTACAAAGCAGGGTTGCTTTTCTTTATAACCATCAACAATAAATAAAGTGTGTTTATCTTTGAAAGAACAACCTAAATAAAGCTGATATATAAGTACATATAAGTACATTTAAATCCAATTAAAGAAACACTTTAATGGAAAATTATACCTTAGCATAATAAATTGGGTATTTGTTAAACATATAGTTACTTCAGGTGTGACTTTGGGTGTTGCAAATGTAACAGAAAGTTATGTTTACGACTGTAGTTCAAAAAATGCAAATCATTTTTAGTCATAGGTTATACAGCAGCATGAAGCCGTTTTATAATACCATGTTATTGTGTTACGTTGCCTTCGCGCTGTCATGATGGTTCCATTTTTGGACCAGCACATCTCGTCTGCTCCTTTAAGAGGTGATTTCCTTTGCTTTCCTCAAAGGCCAAACACTTTCATGCTGCATATGACAAAAGAATAATTTCCACTAAGCTGCCTAAAAAAGAAAAGATAAAATTTTGTTTTGTTTAAATTAAGGTTGTTTTTTTGTTTTTTTTTCACATATTAATCTTTAATAAAATAACCTGAACATGTCAACATGACTCCAATGTGACATAAAACTCCTTTAAAGTCCTCAAGTAACCCACGTTTGATCGGATAAAACTTGGCAGCTACACAACTTAACAAAAAAGAAAAACACAACCTCGTTCTTGTCACATTCACTTTGCTGTACAAGACCCTGTGTCAGATGGGATGATCTTTGACTCTTTGGTATTATCAACACAGATTTTGACTAGATCACCTACAAGAAATTAAACATTTCAAAATTGTATTGAAAGCTATGTTTCTGTGGATTATTACTTATGCAAAAATAATTATTTAATATCACTGAATGAAAAGCTTTCTTGTTGTTCTAATGCTGAGGGGTTTTTTTTTGGTTTTTTTTACAGTTTCTAATGTATTATCCTTCCTTAAAACCTCTTACAATATCATTATCACCGAAGTCTCTGTAAAAAAAAAATAAAATAAAAAATAACGCGTAAAACATAATTTCAGGTGTAACAATACATCTTCCCTTAAATTGCATTTGGAATTTTTTTTTTCTTTTTATGTCTGACATTTTTTTAAGTTTTAGAAGTGTGAAAATCAGACGGATATTTACCAAAACGAATCAGATGTTCTGTAATCAGACTCCTCTGTGAAATCAATGCACACTCATTGCTTCTATAAAGAGCATAGCCCCAGGGAAGGAGCAACTCTAAAGAAAGACACATCTTTTTTCTGTGTCATCCACACACAGGCAGACAGGGCTGTGCAGGAATGTTGCTGGCATATTTCTGCTGCCAAAATTAGTCATCCACCTCTACAGTAGACGCTTGTGATACTTTCAAATATGCTTTAACTTAAGGGACATACAGGATTTGGAACTGGCACTTTAACATGATTGCTGTTTTGACAAAATCAAGAAAGAAGCCTGATTTTAGCTTTATTTTTTATAGATCTATTGTATGCCTCAGTGACATGCTCCTCCTCCTACATCTGGCAATTATTTCAGTTGGAGATGCTGCTACCCAGAGCAGCTGGGCGGGTAGGGGGCTGTCTGCTAACAAAAGCCCCGGCTAACCTCTGCTGAGCATTTCGAGTCTGGTCCTATGGGGTTACTGTAAAGACTCTGACGGCAAGTTGCTCAACCAAGCAGCAGCGAGATCAATATGATCTCTTTATTTTACATGCAGGTCAGGAACATTTTTCGCTGAAAGTGTTTTTGGTGTGTCCATAGATGCTATTCTGCAAACAATTACTTTCTTGGAAACAAGGAACCCGTATATGTACGGCAAATTTAAATAATACAAATACACCCTCATTAAAATTGGTAGTGCAATAATATTACTGGATTGTGAATTAACAGTGCGAGGAATAGCAGGTTTTTGGCTATGCTTGGTTCTTTTCATTTATTTAGTAAAGTTTTCAGGTAACGTTCCTTTTCTTCTCAGGAAAAGGACATTAAATTAACAGTCTAGTTCTTCAGACTATAAGTGGCCTTTAAACCTTTGTAAATCGCCCTTTGGAACGAGTGTCCTTTATGTTTTGCAGATCTAGATTCAGTTTTATGCCCATCCTCTCCGGAAATGATTTTAAACATAGTCTTGTCATATTCTAAATGGAATGCAGAGTCATCTGATGTCCATCAAAACTTCTGGTTTTTGCAAAATTATTAAACTCAGTCAAAGGG
>NW_006799966.1:1878264-1879209 GCF_000485575.1 Poecilia formosa | reverse complement strand
TGCACAGGTTTCAGAGGCAATTGGCTGGAAACACTAGAGACACGTGTGTGGGATGGCAGTGCATTCACACTATATATATATATTTTTTTTAATTCCAAGTGAAGCAATTGAAATGGTTTTAAAACCAGAATTTAAATTTTATCTCGCACAGCATAAGATTATCTTCATGACAGACATATCTATTGGTTTAATGTTGAAACAAAAGTAAACATCTGAGAATTATGAATCAGCTGTGATTTTATTTTTATGTGGTACGCAGAATTCTTGAATTCAAATTAAATGTCAAGCAAGACAAGTGCAAAGCTCATAGTGCTTCAAATATTGATATGCACATAGAACTGGTGCTGCTTAATTGGAAAACTAAAATAAATGAACATGATTGGAAAAGCTGTCTCTAAAAGATGGGTAATAAAACTGAAACCTAATATCCTTATATGTTATTTTTAAACATTTTATTGGACTATGTTTGTTTTACTGTAAACAACAAATGTTCTTCGCTTTTAAACTGTAATTTTTGTATATTTATCAAAAATCACAACTGTTATATTACACAAGAATGGATTTTGAGTAAGCCTATTTAGAGATGTCCAAGATGGTTGATAAAGAGAGAAACAAAAATGCATACATGGTTGTTGGTTTTATAATATGTATAAAAGCAATAAAAATATCCATCACGTACTAACATATAAAACCAATATGAAGAACATATGTATCAACTTAAGTAGCATAACAACATTATCGGAAGGATTTCATGCAAACAAATTTGCTTTATATGTGTTTGAGTAACAGTAAACTTACTAAAAAGTATTTTATAAAACTTTCTCACTAAGATGCGAATTCCAGAAGGGAAAATTAAAATGTGTTACTGCTAACTTATCTACGGAAGCGCATTGCTATCACGCAGGAAAAGAAAAATTTCGAGCGCTATCACGTTATAACGTGATA
>NW_006799966.1:1876980-1878254 GCF_000485575.1 Poecilia formosa | reverse complement strand
GGCTATGCTTGGTTCTTTTCATTTATTTAGTAAAGTTTTCAGGTAATGTTCCTTTTTGTCTCAGGAAAAGGACATTAAATTAACAGTAGGGAAGTTCTTCAGACTATAAGTGATCTTTAAACCTTTGTAAATCGCCCTTTGGAACGAGTGTCCTTTATGTTTTGCAGATCTAGAGATTTGGTTTTATGCCCATCCTCTCCGGAAATGATTTTAGACACAGTCTTGTCATATTCTAAATAGAATGCAGTCATCTGTTGTCCATCAAAACTTTTGGTGTTTGCAAAATTATTTGCATAGAAATATTATCAAGATCACAAAGAAGATCAGATTTGTGAGATCAGATTTGTTGCTGTTTGTGTCAGAGCTGCAGAAGTTACTGATGAGGTGGTTAGGCTTCATTGCCTCCATGACGGATATGTTTGATTGTAGCACCACGCAACCATTACTGATGATCAAAGCTGAAGCTGCAAAACACCCATGACCTCTGTAAAATCATTTGAGGAGTGCATTAATGCCTTTCTCATTAAAGATAAAAGCAAGATGGTGTGAGTTTGCAGTTTTTCTTCTCTATTTTTTGTAAGTTAACTTAGACGTGCTGCCTTCACCCACTTCCACGGTACATGTTGAACAACAATTTAAAGGCAAAAGAAAACAAGGATTGTTTTGTTTTAACTGTAAACATATTCATAATCACAAATTTCAGTGCATTCAGGGTATATTTCAGTATATACCAGGTCCCTCTCTTTTTGTCAGTCCAAGAGGAGTGAGAACTTTCATACACCCCTGAAGAGAAGGAGGAAAGATCTATGATTGGCACTTTTATTCATTCCACTTCAGAAGCTTCAAGTAATCGGTGGAAAAAATACCCACGAGCACAACATGCAAGCCAAAAATTCTCTTGCATTTTCACACCCCACAGATCTTCTAAACATGTGTATACCTCAATAACCCTTTAGTGAAACATTTATGTACCTGCAGTGGGTCTGCTCTCCCAGATTAGCTTAGTAAATGTCTGGCAGGGAGATGCATAAAGATGAAAATCCAAAGTAAAAGAAGGTAGATATTCCAGATAAACTCAGTCAAAGGGAACAGTTTGCACAGGTTTCAGAGGCAATTGGCTGGAAACACTAGAGACACGTGTGTGGGATGGCAGTGCATTCAAACTACTTTTTTTTTTTTATTCCAAGTGAAGCAATTGAAATGGTTTTAAAACCAGAATTTAAATTTTATCTCGCACAGCATAAGATTATCTTCATGACAGACATATCTATTGG
>NW_006799966.1:1765156-1875101 GCF_000485575.1 Poecilia formosa | reverse complement strand
TAAGTAACAAAAACATTTGGCCTGTATCAAGTGTCAAAAAAAACAAAAAACAAATAATCAGATAACTATATCCATCTCCAAACGTCATATGAATTGGTGTGAAAAGATTGGACAGTTTTCAGTCTGCTTCATCTATTTAGCAAAGAATACTAATTTGCTCTTGAGAAGGGCTGCATTATCTCCACTGAAGCAGTAATGGAGCCTAAGGCAGAGATGTTTTAGTCACAGCTGTGTCTCTTTAGGCTTCTTGTTTCTCAGCATGGCCTCATGACATGTTAGGTAAAACTGCAAGGGCAAACACTTACTTCCCTGCTTGCTGTCAAAAACTTGCCCCTTGTAGCAATTCTGAAGACAGTTGACGAGAACATATGAGCAACGGGCTTTGTGCTAAGTATGGCCTTCAGTGAAACTAGCAAGCTAATCGTGGAACACTGCGTATCTGGATGATGAGACTACATTAAAACAGCATGTCATCACGTTTCATAAACCTTCACCCAACCTAAAAGTATACAACAGTTTTTTTTTTTCTTTTTTCATCTGACCATTGTTTAGATTAAAATAAAGCAAAAATTAATTTGTGTTCACATAAAAGAAACATTTCTTTTTCTCTGTATTCTAAATATAATACATGTTAACCTATGTTAGCTATAATTATTTTTAAAAACTATAGGTTTTTGAGTGATGTTAAAAAATATTTAATACTTTCACATCTAAATGGCAAACACTGCTTTAAATCTAAAACTATTGTTATGGACAGTTTTCTAAACAGAGCAAAGTAAACAAAGCACGTTAAGAATTTCATAACACATTTTCAGCATAGCTCTCAAAAAAGAAAAAAAAAACACACCTTATTATACAGTAAAATACCCTTTTTTATACTCTGAAGTTGGACTCTTGTTCTCACTTATTTCACAGCCTTTCTCTAATTCTTACACCGAGTGCGACTGAAACCCGAGATGCAAAATTGTCCTCAACTCCTGCTCAATTTCTGTCCCTTATGTTGTTAATTTCATGCTTGTTAATAACAGACACTGACTGGCAGTGGGCAGAATGTATGGACTTTTACAAAACAGAGAGGTATTAGGGAACATTTACAGTATTCTCAGCAGTTCTGCTATTCAATCTGTCTGAAACAAATTTCTGTAGATATTAAAGATATTAAATGTAGTCTGAAAAACCTTTGTAAATAACTTTCAGTAAAAGAAACCACCACTGTGCAAAACTACTTGAAATTCATTGCATAAATACTTGTTCATCAATGGTGGACCCTGCAGCTGCAGTTTTTGAGATGAGTCATTTGGGGCACTTGCACATAGTTGCAAAGACTCTGGTTGCTGCTAAGAATAGGGAGGTTTCTCAAGGACTGCACTGCATTTTGCCTATCGACCCCCCAGAATATCAGATAACTGATTAATTTGAAGCAGGCTTCTTCATGCAAGAAGCTCCACTGTGTGCTATCAGACACTGCAGGTGTCCAAGTCCTTGAATGGCCTTTCAGATTCCCCTTTTCTATCTCCCGGGTGGTTTGGAGCATAAAAGTGATGTTACTATGGCTCCTCTGTGGATGGCAAAGAAATAATTGAGAAGTGAAGTTCTTTCCAGGTTTTCTACATGAAAGATTAGGTGTGTGCTAATTTCCACAGGTTCCCATAGACCTCAATATGTTACCTACTCTACACCTCTACTCTATTTGTGTAGACGCACTTGTGTATTTTGGTCTTTTATTTTCTAAAGCTCATCAATCAAATCCTTGGTTTTGTTGACTTTGAGCATTGGGCTCAATTAACTACTTTCCCCCCGTGTGAATACTCAGTGCCCTTTCTGAGTTGATAGATTTTATTACTGAGTTGTCTACGTGTCATTTATTAAACTTTAAACAGAGGGCGACTGAGCAAACAACCCTGGGGAATATAGCCAGGCGGATCTGTGCTGAACACCAGAGAGAAGTGCCTCTGCTCATCAAGCCTACAATCTCTCTGTGAGGAAGCTCAATATCCAGCACAGATAGTCCTACGACTTTCGTGAGGTAGATATTAAAAACCTGTGTCAAAATCATTATTTCCAGGATTTGTGATGATGGGATATAGGGCAGGGGATATGAAACTCCCTGTAGGTTTGTTGGCTTCGAATGCAAACAGGTCAGGATGGAGGCTGGTCTGAGCGTTTAGTTTGATGTGCCTGGGGATAGGGTTCTAAAAGGATCTCATCAGAATGTGGTGATCCATTTTTCAACAGCTGGAAATAAACTGACAGTATAAGCAGAGAGCGATGTGGTCAGATGGTCCTAAAAGGGGATGTGGGAGGGTTTCGCAGAACATTGCCTTTGGTATTTCTTCCATTCGCTGGGATGTGAGATTGTGGGTGGAATTTGTGTGAAACATTTCTGAGGTTTGTTTGATTGCATTCCCAAATCACAGTCAGAATACTACACTGTTTTTCTATTATGCAAGTGCCAATGACCATCATTTATATATATACAGATTTCAGCAGAGTAACCTAAAATTTAACTCAAGCACTTCGACACAATTTTATCGAAGCAGAAGCAAAAATCAGTCTTGCAAATAGTGACTCCAGTAAGAGAAGATTTTTTTAAACACATGTACTGAGTAAGTGTTTGACCATAACATCTGATTTAATTTATAAAAAACTAAATAATCAGGCAGGTAAAATACAAAATAATGTGTAAATTGTGGCATTGTGAAAAAAAAATGTAGGCAGAAGAAACTAATTTATTTATCTATTTTTAACAATATAAAGCTTTTGAAATCATTAAGTAGTGTATATATGTCAGAGTAAAGCAAAGCACTTCCAGAAAAAAACATTGTTTACTTTATTTTCACTTCACCTTTATATGCGTAGCAGAATCAATGAGATAGTGACTGCATGGTCGAGGAAAAATACTTGTAGAAGTACATTTTGTTCAAAACATTGCCGAGTTAAATGGAAATTGAGTAAATATTACTATATACCTCTGGACGCATTTATTCCCTTTCCTGAGTTTTGACTGGAGTATATGTAAGCAGCAGCAAATACTTTTTTCTGACGACATGTAGACAACTAATGATTAATTCATTACAGACCCTGCAATTAACTCGATAAAAAGAAATTAGTCGAGTCCCACCACTAATGAAAACATTTTATTATAATTAACCAGTGACAGTTAAGATAAAAAGCAAATTGATAATTTGTAGGAAGGCTATAGCATTTATGGCTATATGTTTTCTACCAAATTTGACAGAGCCTGAGCCATTTTACAAGGACGAATGGGCAAACATTGTTATTAGGCATGCAAAGCTGGAAGAGACGTACTCTAAAAGAGTGTAAATGCACATTAAAATGACTCTGGTGTTGACAGAGTGGAGCAGCAAATGCTTAACAAAATTTACAAATATGTATCCTTTTCATTCCACTTTACAATCATGGGCTACCCTACGTTGGTTTTTAAGAAGAAAAAAATACAATGATATTTGATATGGTAACATGATAAAATGTAAAGAAAAAAAAGTCAACAAGATATTAACACTTTGGCCATATTGCATATGAACAGATTCAGGAAGGTAGACAAGACCTTTCTTTCAACATCTATCAATCGCATTTCACAGGACAACACAAAAACCAAAGGCTAAGGGAACATTTTATTTTTGGTAAAACTGTCTACTTAAATGTCTGTATGATTTAGAAATTTATGTCACGCTCTGTAGAGCACTGTGTCATGTCCGCCTGCTGTGGCAGTTGTAAGCAGAGCCAGAGGAGGCTGGTGCTGATTGGGCCCCATAGGGGACTTTGTGTGCAGTGACTAGTGAAATTTTTGTTACATGTTTGACCTGAATTTGCTGAAGGACCAACCTCTTGCCATGCCTAACCATGAAAGGGTGTATCAAAGGTTTCCAAGTGGGTAAATTCACAGCAGGAAAGGTATTTCACACACAGCTGTGGCGCAGCTACTTCATTCTGAGCAGTCACAGAAAAGATGGGTCCACTGATCTCTTCATGAAACCCAAACAGAAGGCCAGCCTGTGTAGGTGCAAATATATAACATTTGGAAATGTTTATACCAATGACCCATTGTTATGCAAACAGCAAATTGCTCGAGTGTGACGAAAGTAACTTATATTGTGTACTGAATGGTTATAAATTTAAGATTACGTAAGCACATTCCAAAGGGTGCAGGTATTTAAACTTATGTTAATTAAACCAATCAGAGAAACTTGGAGAGAAAAATAGAGATGTGCGTTTCTGCAACACTAGTTAATAATTACAATGTTCAAAGCCAAGAATTCCCCTAAAAGATTTTTCCCTAATCTTTCAGCGGAAAAAATGCAATTCCCCTAAATAATCTATAGGTTTTGCTCACACATGACCAAATATAGTGGCAAATGATAACAAGTTAAGAGTTATCATTGAATCCTATTAAAATACACAGGGAAAAACTAATGTTAGTCCAGCACCGGGGGTCCCTACTTCCAGTCTTCTCGAGCTGTTATCCTGCATCATTTGGATGTATGTTTTCTCCAAGACCAAAAATTTGTATAGTAAAATTCCCTCATGTCACTGAGCTCTGCAGAGGAATTGGTCTTATTTAGACAACATTGCATAGGATCTATAAAAATACTGCACATACGTCCAAAAGCCGAAAATGAGGTACGCCCTCGAAAAAAATCCAGATTTACACAACATTGCACACCATAAATTACAGCTGCACCTCAAGGTTTGCATACAGATTCTGCCTCCAGTTCTGCCCTAGCCATACCCACATTCAACCCTAAGTGGTCAATGCAAAGTACCTCACTTTAGGAGGCAAATGACTCGCTCCCCAGTTGAGCGCACACAGATGCGACCTGTATTAAAATGTGCCTCCTCTGCACTTGGAGGGCTTTGCAAAGGGGTTAGGAGCCAGTGCCTGAAGGGTCAGTCACTCTCCTCTGTCGGTTACAGCGGCAGAGCGCATCAGTACATCAGGTCTGAATAGTTTGAATTTCCTTTCTAATTCTTCCATTTGTAAGGTCTTCTATCGTGCAGAATTACCCACGGGTGTCACGCAGTGCAGCTAAGTACCCACAGAGCAGCTAAACATCAATTTGTCACCCTTGACAGGTTCTCAGGTTTCCAAATCTCCCCATTTTGCTTCAAAAGTGACAATGCTCCCTGGTCCAAAGGTGAAGGTTTTGGCCCACATCTATGGACTTGCTTTATGAAAATTGCAGGGTGCACCCTGTCAAATATGAGATAATACACTACACATGATTGGACATAAATACTTTACACATATATTTAAATACATTAAAATGGGCTTTGCAACATGACAAGAAAAAGTTAAAAGGAACCAAATGTATTGACACATATTTTGTAGCTATTGTATGGTATTCAGGGAAAATAATAAGTTGTACATCATCACCTTCCTAAAATAACAGTTTCAGTTATTTTTTTGCCACAAGTGTTTTTTTGTTTGTTTGTTTGTTTGTTTTATTTTTTATTTTTTATTTATTTATTTTTTTGTCTAAAGCACCTTTTGGAAATAAAGAGATGAGGATTTTATTGCCAAAATCACTTTTGTCAAAAAATTACTTGGACTATTATCTTAGGGAGGTGACCATATGGCACATGAATTAACAGAACAAGGTTATTGAAGGCAAAAACTCCATGTATTTTAACAAGAAAATTTCAGTTACAGTACAGAAAGAGTCTTTTTTTTCTGACTAGAAGTCTTTGAAGGTAATTTCAGAGAGAATAATGACAAGCTCAGATTTCCACTCCTCATTTTTCTTTGGGATGTGTGTTTACACATCAAAATACATTTGATGGAAGTTGTTTCCATATGAGAGAATACCCAGTGTCACAGTTCACATCAGCACATGCACCAAACAGTCTAAACAATGTACATAATGGAAATATCCTTGATTTATTGTATCATTCTTAATTTCTCTGCTGTTCAAGGAATACATCAGGGTGAAGCAATCTTTTGGGCATGGTCTTGTGTTACATCTTGAACTGGCCCACAATATCAACACAGCAGTGTGAACCAAACCCTGGCAGCCAGACATGACTGGATAATTCAGCAGTGCAGACATAGGCAGACAGATCTGTCACAAAACCTTGGCATAACTGTTGATCCATGGAAATAAAAGCCAAATTTTCTATTCAAGACACAAAATGTTAGTCAAAATACTGGCTCATTTCTTTTAGCAGAACATCCTGGTGACTTTAGACCACCAGTTATGCATCTCAGAAAAGTATAGTTACCCCTAGAACTGTTTTTTTTTACATCTCATCACATGTAAACCAAAAACTTCAACACATTTTAATGGGAAACAATTAGAGCTATCAAAACAAGAAATAAATAAATGTAAAATGCTAGGAAAATTATACAGGCCTTAAAAAGTTTCTTTCAAACAATTGTGCATTATATGCAGCCCTTCTGAATCAAAATAAGAGCTCCATTTGGATCTTATCTGCTCAAAGAACCTTCTTACACATGTTTTTTGGCTTTGAATTGAATAGATTTGCTTGCATATTTTACATATTTTTGTTCACAAAAGCTATGTAATATTGTCTTTTCACTTTAAAATTATGTGCTGCTTTGTGTTAGTGTGCCACATTAAATGTCCATCAAAGTATGTAGCTATAAAACTGGAAAATGTTAAAGTGTTACATAAATACCTTTTCGAGGCTCTGCATATGTTCTCAAGCCAGTGCTATTTTTGTTTTTTTGTTACCTTTAGGTTTAACGATCATGGATATCTCAGTTAAATCATCTCTCATTTCCGTGCCATCTTTACCCCTGACAGTGAAGCAGGGTTGCATGCACTCATCTTCTCCGATTAAAGATAAAGGTTCACTGTCCTCTCGGAGTCGGAGATGCACAGTGGCCCTGATAAACCTCAGACTTTATTAATCCTGATAAGAGAATCAATACATTTCTATTGCAGAAAAAGCAATCTGAGCTCTGAGTTATGTTGACAAGGATGGGACATAATGTGTGGACAAGATGCAACACGTGTCATGCATTTATTTATTTATTTATTTTTTAAGTGACAGACCTAAAAGAAGTGAATTCCCTAAGTAAAATGTATTTTTGCCAGTTTGAGTAAGCACAAAAAAGCCAGACGGTCCACAAAAATATTGCTTTAATTTTCCAAACTAAAGCTTTGAAATAGATATAATTTTCAGCCTTCTGAGCATGTAATCTATCCTGGGGCTTGACAGAAGGCAAATTACATTAATGTGGCAATGCAGAGACAACAAATGTTCTGAAATCGCATGTGAAAATCCAGTCCCACTCTAATGTTCATTTTATGTAGACCAGAGAATTACATAAATGCAACCCTCCAAAAAAACAAGAGCGCCGAGGTTTAAAAATGCATAAAGCTCTTAAGACACTCTGCATTGACATTAATATTAATATGAACTTGCAGAAATGGTAAAGAATTCATAACCACATACCTGAACAGGCCTGTTAGATATGTAAGCTCACTAATTTTTCTGAAGGAACTGATGCATTTTGCTGACTTTGAGCTTATATTCAGAAGCACCACGGTTTTGCACTGAATAATTTGAAAATTCAACAACTGGGAATTCAAAGCACAAGGGATTGTACTGAAAATATGAGAGTAGGTCAACTTTCTTGTGCACGCAAACGTTTACCTTAAATGTTCACCTATGAGACTCAGGAGGTAAATGAAGGAGAATATGTTCTTGGTTCCATTCTAGCTCTACACAACAAAATGCATCAAACCTTGGACTGTGCAAAACAATGTACTCAACTGTCTGATAAGAATGACTTTGCTTGCATGTGGTACGTTTTAAAGCATTGTGTTAATTAACACCTGCTCTTGGGATGTCAGGTCCCAATTCTATTCTTAGTCTGACCTATTTTGTCATTTTACATTCTCTCTGGCAGCAAATGAGATTCACTGCAACCCAGCAGGATCTAAATGTTTCTGGAGTCCTGTCACTTTGTTGTAGAACCTAGAAGCACCCTGCAGATTGGCATCAGCTGTGCAATTAGGAGTTCTATAAAGGTTTTTGCTGCTGGGCACAAACAAATTCCCATTAATCAAGTGCTTTGCACTACTTGCATTTCCAACAGTAACACTGAGATTCATTTTTCTTGTCCTCGTCCTTAAAAATTTAAAATCTGCCTAATTTCTCTCACTTCTGAAATCTTCATAATGATTCACTGAATATTTCATGTCAGGAACTGTAATGCAGCAAAAATGATTTTGAGACCGAGTTGAAAATTTATCTCACAAGAGTGAGACTGTGAGGCAATTTGCACACCCTGATCTCCGCCCTGACATTCAGGTCAGGTCGCACCTGACCTGAATGTCCCTTCCTACAGGTGGTGGCCCCATGTGAAAGGGGCCTTTTTGAACTGGGCACTATGCAGCCCCAGGACCCAAAATTGGAAAAAATAAAAAATTTAAAAAAATACATTCTGTGTAGAATCAGCAAGAAGGAGCTTCCTCCATAGAGTGGCTGGGCTCACTCTCAGAGATGGGATGAGGATCTCCATCATCCAGAAGAATCGCTGCTCTTCCACATGGCATGGAGCTAGTGGATGTTTCAGCATCTGATCAGAATATCTCCTAGGCACCTCCATTTGAACTTGCTGGATGGACTATAAATCCCTTCAGGCCTGGGAACATCTTGGGATCCTCCAGAAGGAACTGGAGAGTCACTGGGCAAAGAGATGTCTGGGCTTTCTTTCTGGATCTCGAATCATAGCTGAGCTAAAATAATTTTTATGTTTTTACATTTCTTAAACATCCACAGTGGAAAAGAAGCACTGAACTTTTGAATAATTTTCTTCATTAATATCTTAATGGAGCTATTGACAAGATAATTTTACCAAATGTCGTAACAACCCAAGTCAACCTAAGATACAAAAAAACATGTGTGATAGAGTGGAATGACCCATGGAGTCATTGCTTCAGATAAGATGTAAAAGGCACAAAAAAGCCTAATAAAATGGCAGAAAAATGCCAGTATTAAAAAGCAGCTCTGCTTTCAATCTGTGCAAGTTCATAATGCCTTTTTTGAGAATGTTAATCTGAACAACATTGTTTGTAAAGAGATGAACTAGGAGAGAAGAAAAGCACTCAGTTTGAGTTTACACAACATCAAGTTATCTTTTAACTGGCACTTTCTCTTGTATTGTAGTGCATTAACAGTAAGTGAGGATCTATTAAAACCTTAATTTATTCAGTTAACCACAAACACAAGAAATTGTGTTCATCTGCATATATTTATTCATGGTTGTTCATGTCTAACTTGGTGTCACTCTGCTCCGTGTCTGACAGCATTGGCGTACAATATACAACCATAGAAAAACATTCAGATTCACAAAAACTCTGTTGAAATTTAAGCCTATGCATCTCGCTTTTCTTGAAATTTGTACTTGTCTCCCCGAGCTTGCTTTATACAAAAGGATGTTAGCAGAAGGATCAATCGCCAGCCTTTAAAACTATCAGGCTAGCCCGAGGAAGCTTTATGATCTGATTTTTTTTCTGTGGTTGTTATGTATGGACGGCAAATGGAACAAAATGTACAGAAAATCTAAAGCTTTGAACTGTCTGTCCAACAATCCTTTACAGGTTTTTAGGTTTTTGAGCATTAATGTGGATTTTTGACTGAGCAACTGCAGTTTAAAGGAAATAGAAAATCTCCTGGTAAACTCCATCTGGACTATCTTGATGGTAAAAATGGATGCGTGTTTATATTGATGAAACTATCAGCTGCTGTGAAATGTACCTATTTTAGAGCACAGTTTATTTGAGCAGATAAACGACCTACAACAGTAGAGAGCAAAATGGATGCTAGACAATGACAGAATCCATATACTGGTTATGTGAATAAAAAACAATAACACTGCTATGCTCCAGTCAATCTTGAAACAAACTGAAAATCTAAAAAAAAAAAAAAAAAAAATCTTGAGAGTGCAAGGAAGGGGGAACCAGAAACTTCAAAATTTTGGCAAAAATTACACTTGAGTGTAATGTGACTAGATTCCCCGTAAAGGAGTCGCCTTGATGGTGCCATCACAGCCAATGCATTTCCAGCTCCTAGTGCCATTCTACCTTATGCAATATTAATGGATTAATTTACTTTTGTTGTTGTTTTTTTTTGTTTGTTTTTTTTGCATGGGTGGATTACCTGGGTTGTTACCAACATCTGGTGTGAATTTCACATCAGCATCCATATTAAAGATATACGTATGGATAAAAACATTAATGTGTTCAAAACTCACTTTTCCAACTACATGTCAAACCCAAATCAATAAGAAGCAATTTTTTTTACAAATAAATGATTTGTAAAATGTGAAGATGTTTTTCTTTTTCTTTTTTTTTAGATAAAGCTCTATATACCACAGCTGTACACTGTGGAGGGTCCCAGAGGGCTGGATGTTGTCCAAATTGACATTCAGCTTGTGGGGGGATTACACTCTGGTGATGCAAACGGCACACAGAAAGGGCAAATCCAACCAGCAGGGTCAATACGAGAACTGTCTGGCTGTGAAGAGGCGATTCGAACCACAGCTGCACTCATGCCACCTGTCAGGAGCAAAACTTCACCCTTGAAGCCCCTCTCTAGCAATAGAACGCTGCTTAATTTGTGCCAAAAAATGTTATTTCATCTTTTATTGTTGAAGCTGTTCCTAGCCCATCAATTAAACCCAATTTGAACAGTGAAACACCGCAGGGATACCTGCAGTTTACTGCGAATTTATAATTCCAGTACGGTGCTTGCCTCATTTGCCTGTTTAGCACAGACTGCGTGCATGCTTGTGTGTGTGTGTGCCAAACAGTCAAGCCTCACATAAAAATGAAACTGTTATGAAAGTAAGTCACCGATGACGACCAGAAATGGGTCGTGTCAAGAGAGAGCACCTATGTTTACTGAGGCCAGGGGTCAGAGACAGCATAAATACTGCAGGCGGTTGAAAAAGAGGTGTTTTCATGGGAAAGGAGCACTCCTGAAAAGAGTTCCCATTGTGCGCTGCAGATAGAGACTGTCTAGTAATAATGACTGTTTGCACACACACAAAGATGTCTTTACATTTACTAAATGTCCCGTTTTAATCTTTGCAGTTAGTTTGCGTCACTTGTGAGCATCAAAAAAGCTGTTTTCCATTTCTTTGAACAATCTGCAAATGCTTTTGTACATCCATGCAAGTGATTATATCCAATTGTCTGCTCTTTCCGATATTTTCAATTACTTATGTCATGTTGATCGAAATGTATTACATGGGTCTGTGTTGAATCGTCTCAACCTCTACAACATAAGTTCACAAAATAAGCCTTTACATATAAAATGGCAGAAGAAGTTGTCATAATATGTGAGGAATATTTCTATACATTCCCTGGCATAGTCTGAGAACAAATTATAGTACAAATAGTAAAAGTATAAATATGAATCTTGCAAATTAGTCTCCCAGAATTAGAATGTACAAGTGTCATCAAAACCTAAGCCATAGTTTGCATCAACATATCATTCTACTGTAAAATGTTATATTGACAATACAGTTAACTGTCTTAACTGTACACAATGTAACAAGGACTTGTCATTCCAATGGCACTGACCTGTTCATTAACATATATTTACTTTGAGAGATGAGCTAAGGATTTTGAGTAAGAGGCTTGTTTCTGAAGGTAACCCATGGAGTTTGGCCATTTGTACAAACTGTTTTGAGAAAGGCACTTACTGTTTTGCAAATGTTATGGATGATTCAAGAAATGTACCAAAGCGACCGAGAAAAACTGTAATTAATTAATTTTACCTACAGCTCTGTCATGCACACAGAGCAAAAATATCCCTTCACAGACTCATCTATTTAAAATAAACAGCAATTGCATAATTAGTATAATAAATTATGTTTTCATCATTAGGCTCTTGTCGTCTTTTTCATAAACTTTAATTAGATATGTTGTTGTTTGTGGTGAAACCATCACAAAAAAACATGATAATAAACAGAACATAAATGTCCCCAATAATCAACTAAGAATTGAATACGACACTAGATAAATTTAGCAGAGAATCACCTGAGGAAACTATATCCTGACTTGAAAACAAATAAAACAGCTGGAGCATAATTTGGGTTAATTGCACAATATGCAATTGCATAGGCTCATTAAAAGATGTGGCAGAGGAAATTATGGGAGATTACAACTGTTTGCTCAAGGCAAGCAAGGAACCATGACATTTGTCAAGTTCAAAAGAGACCTCAAAGCTGCAGTGCGTAATAGCTCTGAATTGAAAGGTAACGCAGTGCGGTCATGCAACATGGACGAGGAGCTATCAGGGTGGAGAACATGAGCTGTACTGAGTGTCAGGCAAATACAGTGCCTTGCAAAAGTATTTATATACGTCTTGAATTTTTTTCTTTACTTTTTATCACGCTACAACTACAAGCCTCAATGTTTTCCATTTTGATTTTTGTTTTATTAAGCAACGCAAACTAATGAGGTTCAAGAAAGCATTTTCAAACACAGTAAGTGTGAATTAAACATATTTTATGGTTGATAAAATTTTATTTTTGATAAGAAATATTTAAAAATGTGTTTGTATTCAGTCCGCCAGAGTCAGTTCTTTGGAGAAGCACCTTTTTCTGCTTTTGGGACACATGTACCAACAGGGAAAAGTATTTTCCTAGTTTCCTTTGAAAAGGAAGCAAAGCTCAGTCACATTGCACAGAGAGCATTTGAACATCAGTTTTCAAGCAAGTTTTATGTCTGACAGTGCCATTCTAAATCATGCCTCTTCTTCAAACTCAGCCATTTTACTGTAGCTCTGGCTGTATCTTCAGAGCTGCTGTCCAGCTGGATAGTGACCCTCCATTTCACTTTCAAGCCTTTTGTAGCCTGTAGAAGGGTTGTTCTATTTAAACTCAATCCAAACTTCCAATCAACTCCGACCAGCTTCTGTGTCTGTGCTGAAAGGAATCCCCACAGCATAGTGTCATCACTACGAATTTTTATCTATGCATACCCAGAAGGAACCAATGCATGCATCAGGAAATCATGAAAACTTCACAAGAAAGAATGACAGGCATTTGGACACAGAATCGTCTTAGGATCAGGCAGTAGAGTGAACAACTGTGCCATTGTGCAGTTGGTTGAAGAGTTTACTGCCAAAAATTGTAGAAGTCTACTAAAAGGGAATTTATTTATGCCACACTTTACAGATTTTCTTAGGTTGTTTTTTTTTTGTTGTTTTTTTAAATATCAAAATCATGTCCTTCCACCTCACAATTAGGATGCTCTATAAAAAAATAAACAGTAGAATATATTTAAGTTTGTGCTGTAAGTTGCTAAAATGTTAAAAATGTTTTATTGTGGCATTTGAATACTCTTGCAAGAAACGGTGGATGTTTTATAGTGCTAGCCTGCAGTTTTCTTCTAGTCTCAGGGATAAATAGCCTTATGTTTTGGCTACAGTTTCTCACCCTCCTTGAAAACATATGTGAACATGACGTCAGAGCCCTGGTTGATTAAAGCCACAGGAATAATCCAAAACACTCGCTTCACGAAACAATCAATCTCAACAAAATAGAACATCCCACCCTCTATGCAATCTGTGCATCCAACAGCCTGAAACAACTTCAAATTTCCAACCACACTTTTACCTCCTGCAATATAAGTGCCAGGATGAACGCTTAACACAACAGAGCACAAGAAGAGCATTAAACTATAGCACTGACATCACTGCTGTCAATACAACAACAAATATATTTTTTTTCCCCTTTAATGTTGGTGAATCTGGACCTACATAGTGGCTTTGTTAAATGAAAACGGCCAGGACCTAACAGAAAACAGTACATTTTTGGAACAGTACAGGAGTGTTGTTATTTTGTAAAGTTGAGCTAGCGGCTTCGTGGGTCTCATAATTGGTACTGTAGTTGCATAATATGACAGTGTCTGTGCTCAGAGAGGATGTTCTCAGCTGCTACAAATGCTATTAGCCGATTGAGCTCACAAGCCTGTAAATAAACACCACCCACTTGGCATATGTTGTTGAATTTAGCAAACGCATATTACAGCTGAGATTCACACACACATAAGATGTGGCCTTTTAGCCGTTACGTTTAGCTCAGATTTGATATTCTCCTGAAAGCATGGGACTGCTTTTACTCCCATTTTGACCTTTACTAGGTCAACTTACTTCAAGCTTTCTAGTGCTTCCATTTATTCATCAGAGCAGTGGTCCATGAAGAAGTTATCTCTAATTCCTAATTCGGTTTGTAAAATGTGTAACATCATTGCTGCTGCTGCGATTATTTGTGCTGACAATGGCGCGTTTTACATAATCAGCTCAAAAGTTCCTCATCCATATGCAATTGGCGAGATGCTGACTTTCCTATAGTTATAATTTTTTACCTCATTAGTTTAAATTTGAGTTGCTCTTTTTCAGAGCCTGATTGAAATATTGATGCCTGGACAGTGTAGAAACTCTTGGATTTATATTTCAGGGTTTGCTTGTCATTTAGCATCTACTAGCAGTGGGTAGATTCTAGCAGCACCAACAATTCATGGAGTAGTTACCTTAATCATTTGCTCGAAAACTTGGGAAGAACAAAAGAAATGCAATTTTAGATTCATGTTTTTGGTTTTACTTTATATCAATATCCATTTTTACTGGAGGTGTGTGTGTCACTGATATGTGTTAACTGTTTTTGGACCTCCAGTTCATAGAACTACATTCATATCGCATAAAACTTATAACCAACATGCTGTTTGCACACAGGTCAACAGTGAAAGCTCAAAGTCAACCGTCATCGAAGTCATGTTTTCTTTCACCAAATCAACTGATTTGGCAAAGCCGACACAGCATGTCAATCAGTGGTGGTTCTAGACCAACTTTAACAGAGTGAGCCCAAAGAATGAAAAACAATACAAAGCACACAGACATTAAGTGAGCCACAATTCCAAAGAGCCACATGCAGCTCTGGGGTTGCAGGTTGCAGACTCCTTACCTAACAGATGAAAACTGTTAGTCTTATTTCAATACAAATGAAGCTAAAAGTGCAACACCTTATGTATAAAAAGGGGCCAGGACTAGTTCTACACAGGCAGTGGCCCCTGTCGGCCCCTGTCTAGAACCGTCCATGTCAAACTCCACACAAAATCCGCACACTGAAACATAGCAGCAGCAGCAGCAGCAGCAGCATGTTTTTCTTAAACTGGGACAAGGAAGCAAAGAAGATAGATGGAATAAAATACAGGGCAATTCTCAATGAAAACATTTTTAATGCTGTAAGAGACTTGGGACTGGGGAGGGGGTTCAGCTTCCAGCACGACAACAACCCTAAGCGTACAGTTAGAGATGGAATATAATGGTTAAACGGTAGTCATGTGAAAGAATGAGCCAGTCAAAAACGAAAGGTCTATTGCAGGGATCAGGAAACTTTACAGTCAAAGCTATTTTTGTGTTTAATACATCTAAATACAACAACTTTTTAACACCAAATGTTGCATGACTATTAAGGAAAAGATTACTTATTTGATAAATATATACAGTATTGTATGATCAAGAACCAATTTTATTTTTATGTTGTATAATAAAATAAATGTTTGCAAGGGGTGTTGATTTTTTTTTTAATGATTTAACAAACAGTAGATATTTTTCAATTTATTGCCACAAAATAGATCTAAAAAAAAAACAAAAAAATAAAAAAATTCTGGTACTTTTAGTGTCATTCTGTTGGGACATGCAATGCAATTATTCAATGAAAAATCGAAAAACTGCAGAAGAGTTTGAAGACTTAAGAGTCATTGTAAGTTACTTGCAGCTTCAGACCCCTGATGTTCGGTAAGACATGAAAATTGGTGCTCATAGATGGTCTTCACTTAATGTGATCTTAAACTATTTTGCAAGAGATGAATAAGTAACCATGTTGATGATGCAGAAAAAAAAGCTCCAAAGATTCCCAGATGTAACTATTGCAGAAAGCGGTTCTGGAAAATTATTATTTTAAGGTGACTAAAGACAAACACACACCACAATTTTTAATTATCTTCAAAACCAAATATAATCTTCTTCCTTTTTAGAATTATGTTTTTTTTTTTTTATGATGGACGATTTTACGATGGACCCAAAGAAAAGTGCTGAAGTTTAGAGCTGTAACATGACAAAATGTGACAAGAGGTATAAATACTTTTGCACTTTGAGAAATTGGGATTTACAATTAACTTTCTTGTTTTTATCAAGAATTGTCCTTTAAAGTTGCATGAAAAAAAAAATCTTTCAAGTAGCTGTTTCAACAGCAGGTGTAATAGGTTACTGTCAGTGGTGCTTTACATCAGAACAGAAGGAGGGCCAGTGAAGCAAGAAAAGGTCTTTGTTAAATGAACCTACAAAAAATGAAAAATTTCGAAAAAGAGCCAATGGTAAATCAATAAACTGGTGGATCCCGTTACATTTAAATCAGAACGTTTGACAATTATCAGCATTTACTCCAGACCTATTTTTATATAAATTGATCATCTCTTTTAAAAAAAAGCCCACTTTTATTTTGTAAATTATTTTTAATAAATAAACAATGTTTTGCCTTCGATATATGGAATCAAACTTTTGCCGTTATTGAAATATCTTACTCGTTGTGTTGTACTTTACTCCGTTGATGTAAGCAGGGCACGGTCTCTCCACAATCCTGCCAGTGCTACTCCGCGGCCAGCAGGTTCCAATCTCATCAGTAGTGACATTGCAATATAAACCTTAGGAAAGGGCAACATATACAAAACAAGTAAATGAAACTGTTAGCTATTTTCAAGGTGCAACAACACAAGAGAAATCTGAAGAAAAGAAAGAAAGAAAAAAAGAAAAACAAATCAATCTTACCATCAGCGCTCAGCAAAGCCAATGAAGCGTTTTCATAAAAAGTGTCTTGAAAATGCTCTATCAAACTACAGTTCAGCTCCTCGAGCTCTCCCAGTATGATATCATAAACAGAAGCATCCATCGTGAAAGCCGTCTGCTTTTCAGCAAGCTGACGAGACCGGTTTGAAGTTGGAGCAGAGATGCGCGCACTGAGCCCAGTGGCGTTCACGGGCATGTGAGTCGTACGAGCAGAAATGACAAGAGGAGAGCGGCTGATGCGCCTTCTGGGAGCGCGTCCCTGCACGGCCAATCAGAGCCGAGCTCATCCGCTCCATATATCCGTCCATGGTGAAACGAGAGACAGACAAGAGAGTCTGCTCACTGATCTGGGGCGGTTGACATTTCACACCTGCAGCGCAAGTGTCAGGTTTATTTAGCTTACGGTGAAAAAGTCGGAAACATTGAAATGGCAAAGTGTAGGCAAAGGGTGAAGGTGGAATTGCCTAACATCCAAAGAAAGTCATAGATATGCGTTAGCTGTTAAGTTACTTTTCAATATTTGTTCAAGAAATATGTAAATATGTATACCGTCTACACAAGGACGTCCAAAGTCAGTCGAGAGCATGTTTTAGTTTTCTCAACGGCACAACACACACCTGGATCAAATGATTGTTCGTTAGCAGGCCTCTGCATTGACATGCTCTGTGCCATGGCAGTAAAACCCGTGGTTTACTGGCACTTTGAGCAGTTTCATGGCTGTTGGGTACTGCTAACTGTTGCTGATTTTATCTAATCAGAAAGCAGGCAGGACATAAATGATTACTGTTGAACTACAGGTTGTAGTTGTACATCGATTCATTCTGAGTATAATGCACAGATATTTTATTTATGTTCATATCTTGTTGTCTCCCAACCATCTTTTAGTTTGTTACTGTACATTTCTTGTTTGAAATAAATTTTGGGGGGGTATAAAAAAAAGTGAATTTGAGGAAAGAGCAGAACAGAAATGTCTTTACAGTGTAAACAATTCTCACCCCCTTCAAAATCAGAGCATGAATATAAACATTCACTTGAAGTTTTCTCAATAGAACATCAGCACAGATGTTGAACTTTAGAAAACAGCCAATTAAATTTGTGCTTTAGAATTTATGCACAAAAAGTCACTTAGGGGAAGCTAAGAGTCCTAAATGTTTTCAGACTTAGTAAACCTGCCAAAATGCTAATGAAAAGAATTAAGTGTCATTAATGTCCACAATACTGTTGTTAATGAAAACTTATAAAACTGAGTTCAAGGCAGAAACCAGACCCAAATGAGGCAAATGCAAAGAACCAGCCCCAGAGACATGGAGAATGACTAAAGGATTTAAAAAGTACTGAATGCACTAAATACAGAAGGAAGTGACTATTGGGATAAGATACAGGTGGGAGTCAATTTATTGGATACATGACAACTGTGCGGGCAGCAGGACTATGGCAGGCTGGAAAAAACACTGAAGACAAAACAGGAGCTAACAGAGATCTGCGAAACTGACACACGAAAACTAGAAAATAGAACAAACTAGAAACAAAACACAAATCAGAATTTAAAAAAAAAATCTCCACATACCAAACAAAAGGAAACAAAGGAACAAAAGATTAACTGGGACTACCTGTCAAAGATAACTATTCAGACTGCCATTATTTTCTCCAAATTTAGTGTTCAACTTTAGAAAACAGTGGTTAAAAAAGATTGGATTTCAAAAGCATACCGTTTTGCCCAGCAACGTATAAGCATGTGTGAATTTAGTTCTGATTGCTAGAAAAAAAATATCAAGTTTCACACGTAACATTTTTCCCTAAAAAATGTCCTTAGGCAGAAAGACTCATCTTTAAAACAAACAATTGTGGTACTCATTTTGATGCTGGCCAAGTAATGTTATGTGATAATACATACATAATTGCCAAATTGCCGTTAATCAAACATGTGAATATAAAAAAAGTTAAAAAAAAAAAGTTCCTTCTATAAGCAGATATTCTCTGTTCAGTGCATTACATTTTTTTAGTGTTGTATCTGTCATGATTTATGGTAGACTTCTAACCCACATGCAGAATCAGGCCCGGAGACTACTGGTGAGTAACTATTAGAAAAAACTATCACAATGTTTTGCAGGTGATCCGTAGGTATAGGTCCGAGTCTACCCTGGAAGCGGAGAGAACAGGTTAATGATTTGGCCAGAGGTGGACAAAAGTTTGATGGGTAAATGGGAGTAATCAGCTTACGTCTTCCGATGGGAGGGAGGGGGGACCGACCAGTGGGCTGGAGCGGGCAGGCCGGTGAAGTTCTGAGAGCTGCAGGCAGATTTGCCAATGGAAGTAGACCAATTCCTGGAAATGAAAGACAGGGAACAAGTCTTTCCCTGAGGAGGGCTGACAACAAGCAGAGGTTTTCTTGAGAAAGTCAATAATGCTAACGTTTCTGTAGAAGGCTTAACGAGCTAGAGACTACCTTGAAGGAATAATCATCTGGTGGAGAGGAGAGGTCTGGTAGCTCCTTAAATCCTCTCTTGACTGATGATCCATCAAGCTTCAGGCGTGCAGCTCCACTCCAGGCCACTCCCCGATGGGGAGCCGAAGGGGAGAGACACTTTTCTTAAAAGAAAAGCCCAGAACCTGACAGTATATTGAATATAAAACTGTACACAAAGGACAATTCACATACAGTATAAATTCATGGTATCTAGAGCCTGAAGCATTTTCCAATAAAATGTGTCTAGACTGTGAATGTATATCATAGCAGAGTTTAATATCTTGGTTGTTTACTTTTTAAGTCTGAGACGTGACCTTTTTATGAGAAAGAGGCTCTCTCATTGAGTAGCCGGTCGTACTATGTCTCATTATTCTGCTTCATGCTTTTAGATCACACAAGCAGAGATCTGTCAAGAATCTGAATGTTGACTTGACCATGTGATTTGTAATTTCACTGCTAAGAATAGAACACCCAAATGTTAATTAATTCCCTAACTGCTCCTGCTAAATATCACACAGCTTTCCCTGATGGTGAAACAAACCTTCTGCTGTATTCTTGTTTCTATTGTTCCATGTTGAAAATAAAAAAAAAATAAAATAAATAAAGTCTTCATAGGAATGGCAGCATCAAAAATAATTTCTTTCCTCACCTGAAGACAGCTGGCACAAAATACTAATAAGTTCCTGATTTCCATAATGATGGTAATTACCATGCCATCTATCTGGGATTCCGGTTTTCTCTGTAAATTCACATTTCAAAACATATTTTTGAAACCTGAAAATCTAAGTCGATCCACATGAAGGGAAACAAATACTGAACAAAAACAAAAAGAAAACGTCTGCTAACAAAGTCGAAAACCTGAGGATTGCGTTGAATTCGGCAAGTACCACTTTTCTCTCAGGTGGTAGTTTCTTATAAAAAGCATAACAGTATAAAAAAATCAAGCACAAGCATAGCAAGTTCAAAGATAGATGACAAAGATGCTAAAGAAAAAAACATAGCTTAATTACCTTAGTCACACATTAACAGGTTCACAGAAAGGATCTAAAAACACTTTTCTCACTTAAGACTGGATCAATTGAAAGACTTGTATTTTCATATATTTTAAGAATTTCACACAAAAGGTTTCAGACTTTACAGTATGTACCCTGAGTGCACTTTGTGATGCTTTCAAAGGTTTCACGTGTGAGATCATTTTGAAATTGCCTCTAAATACTTGGAGTTTACTTTTCTAATTGACTATTTCTGCTTGTTCTTCTGGGAAATATCTGTTGGAAATGTTTGTTTTTGTTTGTTTGTTTTTTGTTTGTTTGTTTTTTTTTGTAGAGAATGGCTAGTTGTGGAACACCACCTGGTAAGACAAAAAACCCATTGTTATAATAGTGAACAGTGACAATATTTAATAAAATTGTTAAAAGTATCAAATCTAACATCGATATTTTCTGTGTTTGAGGTAAGTTAATCGTTGTTGATGTTCTAAATACTTACTGATCTTGCAGTCTACTACTGAACCAAAAGGCAGGTAAGTTGGGGTAAGAAGGAGACACAGCCACAGACACAGACAAGACTAGTGCAGGACTCATGGGCATTGCAGGGATTTCCAGTTAGTAGTTCAAACCAGGACACAATCAGATGATAGGGGAACAGCTTTTATGCTGACTGGAGGTAAATCTCAAGAAAGTGCTAGTAAAACACAAGGGGAACTGGTTCATATAGAAATAAGAAATTAGGAGGACCAGGTTGCTGTAGCAAGAGATGGGCAATCTGGCAGCAACCGAGGTCCAGCTGGTCTTTGTATGCTGTGACTTGATTAGCCCATGAGCCTAACTTGAGGAAATCAGTCCAGCGAGTGGCTCCACCTTCAAAGGATATCGCCGCAAATAAATTGTAATAAAGATAGAAGAACGAGGTCTGTAGCCACAAACCCCAAAAAGTTACAAATTGAACCCAATAAAATGAATTCTTTTCACATACAATGAGGAATCACAAATACTTTGTTACAGAACCTGAGTTAAAATCTGAGAAAATTATTACTTGTACCCTGTCATATGTCCTCATATTTAACTTAAATATTTAACAACTGGTAATCTTAATTGCAGATGTGTGTTTTTCAGTGTCACCATGTCTAGAAATATCTAATTCATGTGAACAAGTTTTATTCTTGCAGGTTTCTCATGCATGTCTTTAAAATGGCACAGGCAGGAGGTCAAATTCAATCTGTGACTCCAATTTTTTCCCATTTTATAGTCCCCCATATTTGCAGAGAAGGTGCTGTTTTCTGCTCAGTCGCTCAAAGGAAAAAGGTAGAAGGCATAGAGTAGAGGGTGGATTGTGCAGCAAATGCTCAGACTAAACCCTGAGGATTAAAAAAAATCACCTGGCAGAGGTTAGACCAGTGTGCTTGTAATTTGAGAAAAGTAACATTCTTTTACTGTTTAACATTGGAATAAGAAAGGTCATGAACATTTTACGTATTTCTTTAGAAACAGTCCGGAAGACCAGTGTTTCACAATTATTCAAGTACATTTTATGTGAACTTTAAGTGATAATTTAAGATGAAATGAAGGGTAGCTCAGAAGAGTTGAGATGATTCATCCTATATATGTGACCTTTGAATGTGGACTTATGAACATCTTATGACAAAAAAAGTGAAGTTTATCTTTGTTCCAAATGAATCTACTCAACCGTTTAATTTCTTCCTGAGTTTTTTATTTTGTATGGGGTTTTGCAAGGATTTTGATAGCTCAAAGTTAAGAAGATGGCTTCATTTCCCTAAAGAAAACAACAAAGTGTTGTATTTTATGACTGCATAAACATCGCAGAACTTAGAATTGTCTTTATTAGAAAATAGACACACAGAACAACTGCAAAAAGATCGCATTGTAGGAATCACAACGTTTTACTTTATCAACCATCTGTGTTTACTCCAGCAGGACAATGAAACCCAACTACCGTTCACTGTGATAAAATAATCTAAAGTAATGCAAGTGAACAACAGACTGTAAATTATACAGTAAACCAGCAGCAAATGATTGTACATAACATGGCGCGGCACATAAAAAAAAAAAGAACAAAATGATCCTGTGAGTCAGGCTGAGATGCTTTACTTCACTGCGGGGTTTTGTGAGAGCTACTTACAGCACTCTGTGAAATGACAGCCGTTGAATACATATTCTCATGCGCTGTCGTGCAGGCCTGAAGGTGAGTTAATCAAAGCTTGGCGGCATTTGACATCTTGGCTCAGAAATCACATACCGAGCAGTGCTCAGGTGGCATAAGTGATAAGCCCTGTTCTTTCTAGTCAATTGATTCCCAGGTTCATTTGGCTGAAGATCTGACCAGTTCAATTTGGTTTATTTGTGCAGCTGATGCCAACTGTGACATGCTCTTGTGAGTCACTGTCTGATGAAACGCCAAAACATGCAGGTGAGCAAGGCTCAGATCATGGGGAAAAAAAGAGGACAAATTATTTGAAAAGGGAAACGTAAATGTTTACTGTGAAGTTGCCAGAGGTGGAAAACTTTGATTCGCCCATAGACAATTCTGTTCTGAGCTTCTACTCTATAAGATGCTGAACATTAAAATTCCAGAGGAATTTTAATTCCTCTGGAATAATCCTGGAATACAGTGTCATTTTGCCATGCTACAATCAAAAATGTAATACATTTTCCCTAGACTGTTTTCCCTAAAAACAGTCTAGGGAATGTTTTTTTTTTTTTTCTTTGACCAACCCAGAAAAGTCCATAATTTGCAGAATTACAGAAACATGTCATCTCATGTTTCTGGTCTCAATCCACCAATCTGTTTTGAAATAGCTCAAGCTCAGTAATATTGATTGGAGAGCATCTGTGAATATCAAATTTTAATTTGTGCCATGTATTATCAATATATCTAGATTTGAATCAAAAACAGGATTATTAATTTATCACACTGATGATGTGATGGTTTATTGGCCTGCTGTGAGTGGGACATCCACCGAACTTTCAATGCTTTGCTGTCCTGGCTGAAAAACGCTGCACCCAAAGCATGCTGCTGCCGCTACCCCTGTAGTGACTCAGGATGACATGTACTGTTCGTTATTTTTATTTTTTTTTTTGTATGTTGATTAAACTGCATACAGTTTGTCTCAAACTGTGTGCACTTATGTGCTGCTCTATCACACAAAACTCTAAATATAGTACATAAAATTTTATTGTTTTTGAGAACATTTTAACATGTTCATTGAGTCTGAAAACTTCAAATAAAGGAAGTTTCAAGTGGCCAGAGTAATTTCTGCAAGTAGAATTGTAGAATTGCCGTTTTTGTGTTAGAATATGCAATTTCCACAAAAAATATGTTAACGAGAGCAAACCAAAAGAGAAAAATACTGTTAGAATCAAAACTGTACTTTGGCTCCACAGGACTGGAAGTAACCTGCAACTGTGATTCAAAAAATCAGCAAAGATCAGCTTGAGAGCATCCTAACTAAAGGTAAACATCTGCATCTTGGGAAAGGATCAAGTAGAATGCTTTAAAGGGATCACAACTGAAATATTGATATCTGCAGCTGCAAAAACAAAGTTTTTTGTTGTTTTTTTCCATGTATTAGCTGTAATATCCAAATGGTTTTATACTTTAAGATGACAGATGAACTAAGATAAATCCCAAAAGTGGAAAGACTTCGACCCGTCGACTGAGTCTGACCTGAGCTTACACTGCCAACATAAAGCACCCATTAAGCCGGTCAATTCATTTTTCTTGTTTAAAGAGACTTTCATCTCCGAGTAGCAATAATAACCTCTCTGAGGGTTTTAGGCAAGCGACTGTTCTACAATTAAACTGCTATACTAAATGAGCTGTTGTCACTAGTATCTTTGCTAATGACTACCTACACTTCAAAGTGAACCCAGCCTCCAAGCAGAGCCATGACGAATACAAGGTGCTATCACTGGCAGCAAACCGTGCTTCGAGGGTGAGTTAAGAGCTCTGCATCTTCTCAGCATTATTTGAAAAAGCAGGTCATTAAAAGGGGCTGAGCCCTGTGTGAGATGCTGCAAATTCTGTTGCTTTATTACAAATTAATGCATAGTCTGCACTATCGATGCTGGCTCAGTGTGTGACTTTGAGGTACAGTAAATACTTACCTGCCATGCTGTGAGAAAATATTCAACTCTACATATGTATGTTCTTTGCATATATTACACACAGTGCTCTGCATTCATTTTTCCTTATTTGTCTTCTTAAAAAATACAGACTTTTGCATATTTTATTGGGACTTTTGTAGCATTCAATTGTTAGGTGTAAGAACAATTGAAACTGTAACGGTGTAATGTACATTTGCATAGAATGATACTGATTCTAAAAACATGTCAAGACAAAGCAGCTCAAATAAACTGGCGGCTAAGTAGCAAAGAAAAGCAGTCCAAAGGTCTGTGGTAAGTTTGGAGAAGATGATGCGGTCCACGGCTTAGGGTGAAAGAATCCATCAACAGGACAGCTATTATTTGTTCACACCACAAATCTTGCCTTTATGGAGGACTGACACGAAGAAAGCACATGTTCTGAAGAAAAGAATAAGAAAAATCCTATTAAGGTTTGTCACGAGCTGTGTAAGACACAAAGGAAGCATGTGAAGAAAGATGTTCTGGTCAGACAAGACCAAAATTAAACTTTTTAGTCTATGTATAAAGCACCACATGTTTTGGAAATATAGCACATTACTCTGAACACACCGTGGACCTTGATGAAACATGGTGCTGGCAACTTCATGTTGGAGGGATTCTTTTCTTCAGTGAGGAAGGGCAGAGAAACAGGTTGATGAGATAGTGGATAGTGCCAAATACAAGACAATCCTAGAGGAAAACATTTCCGAGGCTGCAAAGACTTGAGAATAAGGAGAAGGTCCACCTTCTAACAGGACAGTAAACCCAAACCCACAAGTCAGCCATGACTGCATACTTGTGTTAAATTAGCCTTGTCAATTTTAAGATCTTAATCAAAATGAAAATCTGTGGAAAGTTTTGAAAATAGATGTTTTCAGACCATCTTTTTTTTATTGTGACTATGCCTGAACTGTTTGACAAGGAAGAATGGGGAAAATATCTATAACAGGTGTGCAAAGTTGAGGGAGATGATGACCAAAATACTTAGTGACTGCAGCCACAACTATTTCTGCCAAGTATTATGCAAATGGAAACACAAAACAATCATTTCACATTTTTAATTTAAAACAATCTGAGCACCATGTCTCCTATGCCACCCCTCTCCCCCCACTGCTTTGTGTTGGTCTATCATAACATGTTCAAAGGTTAAAAATACTTTTGCAACTCACTAAGTCGAAGAGATGTAGCAGTGACCTGAATTTACTAAGAAAGGCTGACATATTCTTGCAAAGGATGCTTTTATTTTAAAGGTATCAGCAGTGAAATGATTATTATTACTCAACAAAACAAGATGGCCATCTGCCTGCAATTTTGGGGTATGAAGTGAGAGAACAAGACCATGAATATAAGCAATTAGAATCCAATTTCTGTTGGTGAAATGAAGCCTTCTGTCACAGTGTATGCCTGAAAATCCCTCTTGTTTGTCATCCCAACCCAAATTTAAACTCAAATCTCAAAAATGTGATTAAATTTCAAAACAACAGTAGTTTACATGTTCCAAATCTGTGTCACATTTGCATCAAACACCACATTTGTCCCATAGCCCAACATTGGAACGTTAGCTGCTCCAAAGTAAAGCAGTACATTATAGACTCAAGAGTTATAGAATTTCAATTGAATGCCATTTTACGCTACTTTGGATTTAAAACCAGTTTTTGTTTGAATAAAAACAAAAATCAGGTTTGATCTGGTCTCTGTTCTTATTGATCAGTTTTCCTTATCCAATCTGAGGTCATTCAAGGATTTTTTTTTTCTATTTCAGTAAGGCATAAACGTCTTACAATATCTCTAGCTTATAAAAAAAGAAAATACTAGCTATATTTTTGAGAGGCTTAACAAACCAGCAGCTAAGTAGAAGTTTAGGGTTGAGTCAGGACTTATTTTAGGGATTATCTACTGGTCAGGCAAGGGAATGAAAACACACAGAATATCATATAAATCCCCCTTCAGTGACACAAATTCCCAGATTCATTAAGTGAGGATTCCATTAGTCTTCCATTTTGTATTGTAACACTATGCAATATCCTGAAAGAGAGAAATGGTGTACTTGATCAGCACCACATTTAGGTACAAGCTATCTGTCAAGATATTGTCCACATGGATGGCATGACACACTTCTATCCAGCTGCTCATTATCCAGCGTGTCATTGACATAAGAAGATAACGCCACATTTTTCACTGTTGTGTGTTCCAGTTGAGATGATTACAAACTTGTTGATGTCAGATTGGTTTATCCCATTTTGGTCGACCTTCTGATCACTGTGGATCTAAAATAATCCAACAGGAGCTACAGCGGTGAAAATAACGTGACCCACCCTTCCAACCCAAATAATTAGGTTCTTGTCAAAGTCACTCACAAGTGTTTGTCTTCTTATCACCCACTAACCTAAAGGGCAAATACTCACTTGCTGTCTAGTATGGGTCATCCTGTCAGTTGTCATAATGTTTTGACTAACGTGTACATCTGCGTTAGAGGCTGTATCAAGAATACATCAGGCTTTGAACTCCTAGATTTAAAAGCATGTATGGACATATGGATATATTTGCTAGTTTGTTGTTTCTTTTTCTGTAAAGAAATGGTCTCATTCTTACAATGTGAGTCTCAAATAAGTGAATAAAATTAAAATTTATTTACTGAATCTTTTCTTTGTCTTTTGTCTTGTAAATAATCTATTTGTTTCATTTTCTGCTAGTTCATGTACAGTGCCAGAATAAAAAAATCTGAGCTCACTTTTCATCTGCCTGCCTATTTGGCCCTGGACTTGGCTTATGTTTGGGTTCTAAATATTTACAGTCTTCACACAGAGTGATTTGATTGGTCACGGAAATGCTAATTTACAGGGATTATATGGCAAGCTATTTTTGGGGGTTTATAATGAATGTTCTGAAAAGGAGAAAGTAGAGAGAGGAAAAACATGCATACTGTTTTAAACAATAGAAAGGCAAGAGTAGCTCAAATAACAACTCATTATCACCAAGATATGCAGAATACCACATCTTGACATATTAGAGCTTAAATCAGATGGAATATAGCAGCAGGATTCAATGTAAGCAACAAGAAATGTGGATTCTTGTCTTGAATCAATGGTTCAGGCTGCTGGTGGTTTTATTGTATGTAGGTTATATTTTTAGCACATATTGAAATCCTAATTACCAGTTTAGCATATTTGGATGGTGGTCCAATCATATGGTTGTTGTTCCCGACTATTTCTATCCCATTCATTTCAGAATCTGAACATTTCCGTTTCAGTTGTGCTGGTCTTCTGATGTCTACTTACAAAAGGATAATGGGCCACATCACCAACCTGAAAACACTTCGAAACGCTTATTTGTGTTCAAATTCACCAGCTCTAAATCAAACAGGACAACTTTGGAAATTGAAGGTTCATATCACAGATGTTTTCATATTTAGCGCCCCTGTCATCATCAGTATTTCTTTGTCTCGTGATGGGGCTTTTAGTTGTCGTTGTACCTCTAAGTCTTCTGAGATCTGTCCCTGTCACCTTTGCATATCTATCCATTCATCAGAATGTCTTCATATCATTGTAAGGTCACAGAGGCGGTAGTGCATATCTCCAGAGTGAGAGGTGAGAGACTGGGAACACTACGAACATGTCACCAGTCTGTCACAGAGCAACACAGAGAGAAACAATCATGCACGTGCTCCTAAGGTGGTTTGATCTGCTCTAATTTGTTGCAGCTCTGGGAATATCTTTACTGTCATCTTGGTAGAAGGTTAAAGGTCTCAAGTGATTTGCAATACTTGCCAGTTTGTTTGTTTGTTTGTTTTTTTTCAGGATTGCCCTGCATTTAGCCACATCCGCGTTCCCGTCAATCCTGACCAGCTTTCTTGTAATTGTTGGAGAAAACATCTCTAAAGCAATAATTAAAAGTTTTTTCAGATTGCATTAGTCGTTCAGGCATGTAGAGCTTAGATGATATGAGCTATAACAGAAATGTATGTTTAAAAGCTTGTGCAAAAGCCAAAATATAGTAAAATAAGATATGACCATGAAAAGTTAAAAGGACAATTAAAGTGCCTTTTTATTCCTAAAGCACAATATTGAACATCATTGTGTGAGAGAAGCAAATGGCAGCATCCTCACTTTGAAGGGTCCGTCAGATAAACAGATGGTAAGGGGGAAAGCCCATGGAGTTTAGACACTCCAAGCTGAGACGTGAAGTCACTCAGAATTCCTCATTAGCCACTGGGAAGACTCAGTAAGCAGCTGATTTGCATGAAGACAAATTAATTTGTCAGGTTTCTATTTTCTTCCTCCTTCTCGGAAAGTCATGACTACTCAATATTGTCAATACTATGGTAATCTAAATACAATTAATGAACAACTCTGACAGATAGTCTTTTGCACAGAATATGCCATACTGAAAGAAAGGCTTGTGTTTTTTTAGAGGTTTTACATTTTTCATATGCTTTAAATACGAACCAAGTTTAAAAGGGTACCTGGGGCGACATTTTGCATTTCATCCACTATATCCTAAGGGCATACCTGACTTCAGTTGCTCACAATTATTTGCTACCGTGTGTGACTAATTTGCTCAAGCGAAGACTCTTAATGTCAGAGCTGATTTAACATTCCTGCCACTGCTTTGTTAATGTTTCCTGCAAACTCAAGGAAGTACTGAAAATGATAGAGCACGGACAGGAAGAAAAAGTAACACTCTCACTACGTTTCCCTTAGGTAAAAAGCAACGTTAATTTTGTGCATGAGATATTCGTTCAATACAGTTTAAAAGCATCGCTAACAGCACAAATGAAGCTCTGTTTCCTATTCGGTGCACTCCTCAACGCTTCCTCATTTCACAGCAATCAACGTCTATGGTATTTCATTTACTTCTGTTTGTCTGTTGCAATTGAAAAGCAGGGTACATGCACTTTACTCTTTCACTTATCTAAAGCTAATTTGAGCAAACAATTTTCCTATAGGCTTGATGTGATTTGGCTCAATAAGTAGCGCGTTTCTTCTTTGAGCATGCATATGTAAAGCCAAGATGTCAAGCACTACACATTCTGACATGGAGTGTCAGGAGAGGAACGTGAAGAGATATGCTTTTGTTTCTAAGAAGTTCATTAGATCAGTGAGCTTCATCACAGTATCATGAGGAAAACAGGGACACGCGCAATACCTTCCCAAAACCGCTTGTCAAAAAAGACATCTTCCATGTATATTATTTCCACCACCAATGCATGTGTGTGATTTTTTTGTTGCTCCTAATATACAGTAGGTCAAAGTTCAAAAATTGCATTACTGAAATATCGCTTGACTTCACATAGAGAACTTTATGCAGCAGAATGTGATACAAATATCAAATACAATAGGAGTTTTTAGTTCAGCCCATGGTGCTTTTCAGTCAACAAAACTGGAAGATGATGCAATGATGAACCCCCATTTAATCATTTACAGACATGAGACAGAAAAGATCCAAACCAAGCGCTGTCCCCCCAGGTGTTGCAGAAAGTGCTTCAAACATTCACTGGTAAAAGATCACTATGAGTTAAAAGCAAGAATCTTTGCAAACTTCACCCTTGGGACAAAGGTCAATTTTAGGCTTTTAACATTTTTGCAGCTGCTCCATCAAATGCTACAATTCTTAAGTAGAGCTGATATCTTTGGCTTGTGGGATACATAATTAAAGCAAAACAAATTGCTCTTTGGGTGGAATTTTCTTGCTTTTTACTCTTAAAAAGATCATCTCTTATACAGAGATGATCTTTTCAGACATCACCTCTGTGGTGCAGTAATGATGCAGGTTACTGTGTGCATTTAGAGAAGCATTTTATTCACTGTGAGGATAAAATTGGTAAGAGTGTGGGTTTTGGTGTACTGTGAACAGTTTAATATCTCTGTGAAAGACATTAGGCAATAGGCATAGTTCCAGCAAATGTGCTAATATTTACTTCACGTACACAGGCGCAGCTGTCAGTTGTTGTGATTATGTATAGTAAATGATTAACTAAATACATTTTTCTGTGTTCTTGTGTTCTGTCACCTTAAAATAATTCTTAACTTGTAGTCGATGACTCTCAATTGACTGCTTGAGTTTATTTCTATAAAAGACTACACCTTCTGTTTTCTACTTTTTAAAATGTGTCTTTGGGAGCTCATAGGACAATATTGTCAAATTCTGAAATCTTAAAAATTTCCATTGTCATGAACAAATATTATAGAAAGTTGGTAAATCTTGTATTTGTAAAGAATAGCTGTCTCATTTTGATATTATGATCTAGAATAATAACAGTTCTACAAATACCTTCAGCAAGTTTAATCATAAATCAGCTTAAGAGTAACTGGAACATGTGGCACTTTTAGTGCAATTTGTCTGCAGCAAATAACAATTGACCAGGTGTGTTATAGATAAATATTACAGAGCAAAAAGAAAAAAATATATATTTTACTGATTGCCACCAGCAGTTCTCACCTTGAGAATCATCATCTCAATTTTCTGCAGCTCATAAATTACAACCGACTGATAGAGGCTGGGGTCTCTAACATCTATAACTCTGATAATAGAGGTGACAGTTTTGGCACAACCTGTCATATAGCAAGAGAAAGCAATTCTGCATTGCTTTTACCTTTGACCAGATGTTATTATCCAAGAGGCTTCTCCTTGCACTTGACTCGGGAAATGAAAGCATGCAGGCAAGAGTGCTGAGGCACTTTTAAGAGGATTTTCTGTACAAGTCACGATGGCTGTTTGAGAACCTGGAGAGGTAAAAATAAATCTGAGCAGAGTTTCAGAGAATATACATCCTCACTTTGTCATAATGCCAGAAATGGAATAAGACCAAAGTGAGCATGTAAAACTCTTTCTTGCTCTCTGGTGCTGCTTTGATTAATTTTTTTTTTAATCAAATTCTTATTAATACTCAGTTCTACCATGGCTATAGAAAAAGGCTTTAAAAATCAGTATTTATAATGAATCAGTCTTAGGGTGGTAGAGATGTCTACTGTATTCACTATCAAGTATGCACTTCTTTTAAAGTTATTTAAAAGCAACAGGATTGAATGCAATTTTGGAATTTATTGTTTATTATGTTTTATTTTCCATATTGTTTACTCAATAGCCATCCCCCCCATTTTTTTGTATTTTGTATTAGGTTGTTGTTAAATAAATTAAGCTCTCTATCTGAAATTAGTTATAATGTTTTTGCTATGGAACAAAAAATACAACTTAATATCTGTCATAATATTTGATCAACAATTCACTGTAAGTTCATTCACAACTACATTTAGCAGTACCAGGCCTGGACACAATATACTTATCTGTTCTTCTCCAACTATGAGTTATTTATTTATTTATTTATTTATTTATTTATTTATTTATTTATTTATTATCAGGTTCTTTGTGTTGTTCCTTCTGTAATATCTCAATGTTTGTGGAGAGGATACTTTTTAGTAAAAGTTTGGTCTTTATGTTTGTTTCTTGTCTTTGATCTTTCCTAATCCTCTTTCTGCCTGAGATACTCTCTTAGCACTCTCTTTAGGGAGTAAGGGGAAGATGTGTGTGTGTGTCTACATCATACAATTATTAATAATACTCGTTTCCTTCCAGACAAAGCCATAGCTCCCAATCATCCACCCCCAGACTTCACCTATACCTCACTCCCATTATTTTCACAGTCTCAAAGTGCAGAGCTCTTGATGGTATTCTTTGTGGATTGTTATGTGGTCCTGTGGCCAACTTTCTGTTCCAGTTAGGTGTGTAATGACCATGTACATGTTTATGCCTTAGATCTTGTTCCTATCCCTAAGCTGCCTCTCAGCACTGATTCACCCTCTGGATTTATCTGACACTTAGCAACAACAGGATGTATGGAAATCAAGCCCACACAGAGCTCCAAGAGACCATGTTATAACACTTTCAATAAGGTTTGAAGATGCTTTTTTTAAGCCCAGTAACATGATACAAAAAGAAAAGTGAAGAAAAGTCTATCAAGTATGTTAGCCATATGCTAACCTTCAAATTGACATAATATACAGAATTTTTTTTTTCGCTAGAGAACTTTGCCCTTTAGCCTCAGCAATAGCTAAGTTCAACTTCCCAGACATCATGTACTCTTGTAAAACTCCACTAACTCCTAATCAGACAGCAGATAAGTGCTGTCTGAAGGGCAAAGGTCAACCATCGCCTGTAAAAATTTGATAATTATGCTTGAAATAAAGGCTTACATGGGAAACGAAACACTTGCAATGAAAAGAGACTGTCAAGAAAATATACTGCCTTCAGTAAGTATTCACACCTCTTTAGCTTTTTCAAATTATCATACTGCAATCACAAATTTCAATGTTTTTTGGGTTATTGTGCGACAGATCAACACAACATTATGCATAATGACGAAGTTAAAAATGTTACAATGAAAGAGTATAAAAGGGAAAATTTGGGTGCAATGGGACATTAGTCAGTGTGAGATAGGAGAAGTAAAAATGCTTTCAACTTTACCTAGAAACTACAGGTCAGGATTTTGGTGAAAGAACTATTGTATTGGTGCCATGTAACTTTCTAGCTATTGGTAAAATGCCCTTTTCACACACTTTCCAAAGTTACTTCCTGACCCAATATACCTGACGTAAGTTAGAAGTAATTCTTGTTGAACTGACTCCACACTGCCCTCAAGTTTTAAGACCACAGGATAAAGAAGTACTGAAACAAATCAAGTGTCTGGACATCATAGACATGTAAACATTAGGGTTTTATTTGATGTCTAAATGTTCAGAAATCAGCAAGTTAGAGAATAGCTCCATTTCACTGAACAAACTCTTTCTGAAAGACAAAAACAAGATTTTGACAAGGATTGCTTGATTTTAGCGGTTTTTACTGGTCTTGGGATAATAGTTGAACAAGAGGACTGTGAGAACAAAACATGTAAGGGGAAAAAAAGTTCAGAGGAAAACTGCACTTCAATGAAAATCAAGTTTCACTTAAGCCAGGAGATAGTCAGCTCAGCATAAAAGCTGGAAGCAGTCTAACGGCTTCACCTCCTTTTTTTTGTGTGGCTTAAATAAATAAGCTTCGTTATGGTAATTAACGAGCTTTGAAGATGCTGGTAGGCACCTGCCAGCCTAATTGTGTCTCCGGGTCTAATGGAGCACCGCTTCAGCATTAGGACATTATTGCTTTTGGTGCGAGAAGTGCATGAACAAAGGATGGTTTCAGGCCGAAAGGCTTCATTTCTGTTTCACAGTCACAAACTCACACCCATCACACATGAAATATGCATTAAATATAAAATTAGTAACCAATGTCATTGGCTGAATGTCAGCTTGGTGACATTTAAGAAGAGCTGTAAAAATAAAAAAAGAATTTACTGCCTTAAATGTTTCAGATTATGAAACAAAATTTAATACCAAAAACAGGTATCAATGTGTGACCATAGAGTGCTATAAAAGTGCAACGACCTGATAACAGAAAAGAAGTGCTGGGTAAAACATTTTATTATGGGTAGATGGTCGCCAACATTCATGCTGCTTTAAAACTGAAACATAATTAAGATTAAACAGAAAACTCAGCACCTAATATCAATCAATCAATCAAATTTTATTTGTATAGCACATTTCAGCAGCGAGGCTTTTCAAGGTGCTATAAAAATATATATAAAAATACATCAATCCACCCCTGCTGGCCGAAGGACCACTGTCCATTTCTTATTTTTGTCCTGGTTAGAATTACACATGAGACATCGACTGCAACCAAGATCAAATGTGGCAAAAGTCGGTACTGGATCAATGTTGACCAGAAAAAGATTTTGAGGTTCACATGGCTGGATCCACAAGACACACCGAACCCAGGAAATGGGCAAATCAATTTCTTTAGCGCTGTATTCAATACACTTACTCCAAGATGTGAATTGGCGATAATATAAATTAGCTTAGTAAACCATATCATGTGGGATTTTATGTAGAATAATTAATTTCATCACAAATGTCTTAAAGAATGCATTAAGAATGCTGATAATGTTTACATACAGCTGCATGAATAATGCTGTTTCAGTCACATTGGATTCTTGCTATTTACAGAGAAAATCTCACGTGGTCTCAGTTACACAGCTCAGGATAATTTTATCTCTCCTTCTATTTATCTTCCCCCTCTAAGTCACACAGCAACATGTGCTGGTTCTATTGATTTTTCTCTAAAAAAAAATAAAAAAAACCCCGAGGACCTATGGCATGGTGCTCTCCTCATAATTGAACAATTTTGCCTCTACTGTTTGCACATACAAGCAGCCAGTTCAACCAGTTTAGTGGAGAGTTTCTTCTTTTAGACCAACTAAATTGCACTAATTGAGTGATCTGAGAAAAAAGTCCATCAGACAACATTACTCTTTCATGTCTATTTCACCCAGAACAGCAGAAAGCCAACTCCGTTTCTGTCCAGTCTTCAATGTCAGAAACTAGTGAATGAAGAGAATCCAGCAATCAATAGTCCATACCCACGTATCCATACAGGGCCGCAGGGGGCCTGGTTCCTATCCCCAGGGATCAATAGGAAAGAGGTGGGGTATGCTCTCAAATGGTCACCAGGACATCACAGGGCCACACAGACAAACAATACTTAGGCCATTAACCTAATAGTTATGTTTTTGGACTGTGGGAGGTAGCCCACAGTCAAGGGTAGTCAACCCACACATGGATGGCAAGAATATGGAAACTCCATCAAGAAAGTCCCCAGGCCTCAATTAAAACTGATGACTTTACTGTTGCAAAGTGACAGAGCTGGCAATTGCTTGAACTTGCAGTGTATCAAATGGACAATGCATATAAATTGTAACTGCTCTATTTGGTGAAATAATAAGGTTGTAAAGGTATACTTTAAGATAAAAATGAGAAGAGCTGCATGTTGATAGCAAAAACAGATTCTACATCTTATCTGAGGGAGAAAGTCACAATTTTGGTTCTTGTTTCAATGCTAACTCAGAAAATAAAGCAATGGTTTAATAGTGGGGGCAGAGGGGTTATGTAACACAAAAAATGATTAATGAAAACATTGAAAAATGAGTCTTTGCCTGGCTATGGTATAGAGTTTGTCTACACTACGGCCTGTCACATATTAACAAAGACGATATGCAAATCCTCTATACCCCAGAAGTCTCATCTCTAATCTGTAATATTGATCTGTTGCTGGTTTTGACTGGACAGAAAATACAATTTCTATTCAAAGTATACATTTTAGATGGTCATTTGCTGGTAATTTATGAACTAGATTAAAAAATACAGAGTCAGAGCTAAGATTTGCAACAGAGACGGTTCCATTGAGTAGGAAAGTCTTAGAAATATGTTTATGGATACATTTGCATTTCTCGTTGCATCTGCCGATTCTTAATAAGCAGAGCTTGTTGCACAAAATAGCAAACCATATGTACTTTCAAAATTGTAACGTTATTTTAATTCTTTTTGTAATGATGTCTGTTAGCTGTAACTTGGCCAGCTCACTTCATAGAACATATGTTCATACAAAGACAGTCTCTCTACCACTGGTTGAGATCATATGCTAAGAACCTACGGGAGAAATATGAGCCAGAGCTTTTCCTCGAGCTGCAAAGGATGTTTGGTTTCCTAAGTGCCTTTTCAGCTTTTTGTGGGAGCAGATTAGCAATAAGCAAATCCTCATGACAGCTGATGCACCCTGGCAGAGAGCCCTCGATGTACCCTGTCAGGTAAAAGTCATATCACAGGAAGTTCTGCTAATGCTTTCCTTTGAGATTTTCTCTTCTTTTATTTAGATCGTGGCTCATCAGGACTTGCGGTCAGTTGTCATTTTCTCCATGACAGAAAGTTTTTCACACCCACCCTCCCCAGCCTCCCTCTGGGGTTTCTGTTTGTCTCCTCACTGCCTGATAACCTTGTAGTAAAAACCAATAAAAAAATAACATGTAGGCGCATATCCTAGAAGTATTTTATATATGCTGAATCATAGTCCAAACCTTGGACTCTGACCTTTTCATCTTGAAAAACTCTCTGCTCTTCTGCTCACTTTGAAAAATTAACATGCTATGTTACTTTCAAGGGCTTTTACAGGTTTTTGAAATGATTTCATGTACGCACAAAGACTGGTTTCAAAAGATTTTTTTATGACGTGAAAAACTGTAGATCACACACTTTATAAGTGCACCTGAGCAGAGATCACACACAACATGATTTCAATCTGGAGAGACTCAGACAGAGAAAGAAAGCAAATAAAGAAAGTTTAATTACAAATATTAAAGTCCTTTGGCGTTCAGGCCCCGGCCGGGGATGTCGAGCTGGAACTTCGATAAGCTCGATAAACATTTCTGATGCTGCATAGGAATGTAATCCCCCCGGGGCCTGTCCTGGTGGCAGCGGTCGAAGAAGGATGTGGCCTGAGAGCCAGGAGCAGAAGGTGGAGATGGGGCAGAGGAGGTCATTCTCAAGTGGAGCTCAAACGATGATTGGCCGAAGCGAAGCTTGATCCAACGCTGATAGGCCCAGGGTGAAGAGAGGGAGGCGCTGATTGATGAGGCAGGTGAGGCTAAAGAGCCTTCCAGATTGAATTTGCGCAGAAGCTTCATTTGTCAAACCAATTAAAGTCAATCGAATTGATCAAACTCTGTAGCAAACTCCTGTGTTACAGTTGCTGCACAGAGGAAGCGGAGGAAGAAAACAAGCAATGGTAACAGTCGGCTTGCTGCTGTCATTCAGTGTTCCGAGCAGGTAGTTTATCTAGGCTAATTTAACAAGTAAGTACTTTTTTGCAGCACTGCTAGCTCATTTTGTTCTAAAACTAAGTGACCTGACTTTGTCCAGTTCCAGTACTTAGAATTTCTTCTGTTTATCATCTCATTTATTATTACTGTCCTGCTCTGCTCTGCACTGACAGCTCTTTATGTACAAGTCTATGTTTCAAAATGAAGTTGGCAGACAGAGACTGTCACTCAAATTAATAATTTATTCCCAGATTCTGCTAATGTGAGAAGACACAACATGATGTGCTTGCTGGTGCAGATAGTACCTGACATCAGAACTGCAAAATGAGCAAAATCAAACAAATGAGAATTATAGTCCAATATGTGGCTGACTAGCTTTCCCTTTTAGCACCATGTTAAATAAAAGCAGATACATGAGTATTTCTTATGTTTTAAAACCTGTTTGTTTGTTTGTTTGTTTATTTATTTATTTATTTATTTATTTATTTATTATTTTTTTTTGCAAAATGACACCAGTGTTTATTTTTTCCATGAGAATAATGAATTAAAATTAGATTTGTCAGTTGCCAAATGCCTTGTAATCACACTTGGTTCATTTTCAGGACACAAAAAGATTAGTGTAAAATATCTACAAAAGGGTTTGAAGCCTGCTCTGCTGTCGTGTTTCAGTGAAATGTTTCAAGAGGATACCACGTATTAGTTTTCTATGCTGAAAAATTAACTTCTACAATAGGAGCAAATAAATGCAACAGGCAAACTTCAAAGGTATCACAGGCCCTCATGTTCCAAGAAAATCTCCTTTATTTGTTCATGTATATAGATGAACACAAAATAAACATTTTGTGAAACATCTTGGTATTTTTTTTTCTTTGTCATTGGTTTCCAGCTCCTTGTCTGCTGAAATTAGATGCCATGCCACTCCTGAAGAATGTTTAAATGTTGTTTTGCATTTTCACCTCCCTTTTTTTATTTTATCACCTCTACATGGTTCTGACATCCATGAAAATGCTGTCTTGACCCCAAATAATATTTGATGTTATTTTACTACTAACCTGTCGATTTTTCTTTCTCAAAGTTTGAAAGAATATTCAAACAGGATCATCGAATTTGCCCGAAGAGAAATCCAGGCAGCAGTTTGATATTAAGAACTGTGCAGGCATATCTACGTCCACAGGTTTCCTTAGAGAGAAATAAAGAAATCCCTGCTGAGATCTAAGACGAGTGAAATTTAATTTGCTTCCACAGTATTACGTCAGTTAAAATTTAATTTCAGATCTTTCTATAAGACACAAAGTAATAAAAAATAAAATAGTGTTAATTGGAAATTTATCAGAAGAAGCTTTAATATTCCTTTTGTTCCCAGATCCCTGTCCCTGCATATGAAATGTGTCGTTGAGCTAATCTGCTTCATTCTAAATCTGTTACTCATTTACGACTCTCACAATATCCACTGCCACATTCACTCGTTTCTCATTTACAGGTTTTACAGCTTAACCAGTTTATCTTATGTGATCGTCTTAATCCCTTCAGGCTTGTCTATCACAATGTTTTTCAAAGGTAATAACATTACATTTTTACAGTTGTTTAAACACATTAACAAATTCCACATGGCAAAAACTGAAAGGAGTTTTTAATGCGTATTTCCTGGAGCTTTAAATGAGGCTGGAGGTAAAATAGATATTTTTAAGAGTTTTCATTGGGTACTGTAATATTTCTTGTTTCTTTCTCATAATTTGAAACTACACATCCATTTCAGATCGTATAAATCAAACTTTTTTTTACAGAAGAACATCAGTGATTCTAGTTTTTTGTCATTTCTTTTGTATTGAGAATATTCATTTTAATTTTGTTGTCAACGATGTAAAAATGGACTCAATCCACATGAAAAATACATAGTTGCAAATAGCAAGAGTGCAGAAATGGTAGAAATGCTCCTTTTATTAGCTTGAATAAAACAGCAAATTTGCTCCTATCATGTCTGACAGGTGGTAAAGGTCAAATGCCCCAGGAGACGGCTAAAGAATGGAAATTGAAAGTGAGGCTTATTCAGTGATTTGCATGGCACTGATTAAAGTATTGTGCAAGTGGCACAGAAGAAGCCTGATTTGCAAACACAACAAACAACAAACAAAAGTTGATTGATGGGAGCTGCAGCTCCATTTCTCCCCTTGGTGGTGATTTATCGAGCAGTTTTAAAGCAATCACAGAAGCAGGGGGATCATGAAAGGAATTGGACCAGAGACAACACGCAAGCTCTTAATTATAGACTTCAGTGTATCTTATGTTTCTTTGCAGTATTTCACTGTTGTTAGGTTTGAGGAAAAACCAAAAATTCACAATATGTAATGGATCACTTGTTATTTTAATGAGGTAAGGCAAAATTTCGGAGCTTACTTAGTGCTTCATGTGATAGATCTGCTAGAGTATCACTGTTCACTCATAAAAAATTGATATTAGTATTTGCGGTGCTTTGGACTTAAAAGGATTTAAACAGCAAGACATTTGAAACTTTGTGTGTCATGGCAAAAGCCATGATGCACCGCTCTGTTGGGCCTCACCATGACACTCAGACAGCAATTCTAAGTGCAATGCAGCCAGACAGGACACTTAAAAAAATTATAAAAAAAACAACCTGAAAGGTTTTTCAAGTTGGGCTTCAGAAACAATAACTGAGAATGATCTATTTGGCTATTTTCTGGTGCCTTAACTTAGTAATTTTGCCCTAAATTACTAGTTTTACTAATAACTCCCCTATTTATAGTTATTTGTAGCCAAAACTAGACTCCTATTGCACAACACTCAACAACTGAATAACTATATTTAAACTGAGATAACACAGAGCAGGATCATATTAAAGTGACTTTTAAAGACAATTCATTACATGTTTCAGGTTTCTTTTCATACATTTCTAAAAAAAACATATTTAATTTTTCTTCATCAAGTGGATCCAGCACATATTATTTGCATGGCACAGTAGGGCTATTCAAACTACTTCAGAAATTATGTGTAGAAAGATTGCCAACGTTAAGAAGTATCAGCAACTTTTGCCCCTTGACAAATAAAATTAGATCATATTGACACTCATTGTTTTGTCTGCATTGTTAATTTATATCACTATGTTTTCTATTTTGATTTATAGCTGTTGCATAGCTACAAGTCTTCACTGGTAATATACTCTTACAAGGAGATGTGGGCAAACAGGTGTCCTACTTCTGTTTACTTATATCTCACTCCATCACTCACTTTCTCAGCCGTGATTTCCTGGTAGGAGACGAGAGACGCTGAGGAACAAAGGAAGCAAACATCAAGGCAGTCAAACAGAAACACAAACTGCAGGTAAAGTTTAACTTCCAGGGACAAGCAAAACAAAAATGAAAGTAACGCGCACACAGTGGGGGTGTTTTTTTTATTCAGATGTTCTCAAAAATTCTTCCTCTGGCGATTATTAAAACTGTCTGATTATGTAAACTCTACTTGCTGGGAAAAATGCTTTTTAATAAAAACAAAAAAATAAATAAATAAAAAATGTTAAATGTATTGGATAACAGAATCCACCTTCGACCAGCTCATCTGTTTTGTTTTGTGAGTCAGAGACATCCACCCTGTTATTTTTGGTTGGTGGGATCATAAATTCTTGCTCTAATCTTATTTATTTCTGGCAGTCTAACATAACATGCTTTATAATTTCATTCTGTTCACAGTAATAACAATTGACTGCAAATTGCTTACCCTCCTCAGCTACTCATTCTTTGTATTTTCTTAAAGAACATCTCTTGTCCTTTTTTCATTGCTTTTGTTATCTTCCCTTCATTTGTTACCCTGTTTTTTTTAGATTTATATTGCCGAAATTAGTTTTTTTCAACCTCCTTTTTAACACTTTGTTACCTTGTTATCCATAATATACAGATACCCATTCTCAATTTGACTAAGTCCTTTCATGATAAAACTTGGATGAATGCCCCTGCTTTGTAAGAATGCTGTTAACAATCCAAAAGACTTTAATTTTGAACAAATGGCAAAGCAGTCAGCCCACTAAACAGGAAAAAGTGATGTCATCATTACTCCATAATTTACTTGATGTACGTATTAATCTTTTACTTTGATGAAAAACCTGCGCCTAGTGTTGATACTTGCATGAATGCTATAAAATATTAATTCATCCAATAACTTTACGAATTATCAAGCAATTTTCTATATCTGCTTTATCCACCCTTAGTTACCAGGGAGACGCAGTCTATCTCTAGCAGTCACTGAAGAGGAAGTGTAGTTCATTTTTGGACAGGTCATCTGATTGACACAAGACAACAAAGAAAACCACAGGACGTGCATCTGAACAAAACACAATTAGGATAAGATGACTAACACTTCAGGCACGATTTGAAACCATTTTTAAAGCACAGTTGGTAGAAAGCTGGAGCACCCAGTGTGAGAATTCATTCATGCAGAGAGAGAACATCCAAACTTAAAACAAGAAGGCAGGTTTCAAACCCTGTAAAGTAGTAACATTCACATTAACTGTTTCATCATATAGTCCAAGGATATAAATACCTCTTTTTTTGTAACTATAATAATGATTTCACAAATCCATTAACTAAAGAATCTAAAATTAGTACATGATAATTTAGTCTAGATTTTACCACTCCATTATTGTGTATTCCACATCAGTTTCAAGCTAAGCTCTTAATGTTAAGAAAGAAGTCTTTTTCCATTTACAAAGAGCATTAAAAAACAGTCATAAAACCTAAATAGATTTCTCCTCCCTATAGACAGCAGGCTCAGTCAAAATATGGGAGTAATGTCCTCTATTAAAAAAAAAAAAAACTGCTTCTGTCAATCCAGCTAAACTGGTTTTATTGATAGATGCACCTATACAAATATAGGCATATATGTTGAAATGAATAGCATTGTCCTGTATGAAAGTTACTAACTAAGTTGGTTGACTTCTCGTATATACAAAGATTTTCACCTTTTTTTTTATCATTTTGATGCTATTTGATTTATTGTTGCACAGGGTCCTTTGTGTGACTTCAGACTAAATTCACCCATGTATGAAAGAAATCAATTAAAAATCCATGGATGAGGTTTCAAAAGCATTGATCCATCACATTCTGTTTGGTGCCAAGTATCTCCGAGGAAATATTGAAAGTGTTTTCAGATGGAGGAATTACAGCCCTTGTCCTTGAAATCTCCAGACCATATTTTGTATGCAAAGATGCATCTTTATTCTGAAATTCAATTAAGAGTGTATACTTTAATGCATGATTATGGTTTGGGGAAGTCTCAAGTGACTTGTTAATAAGGTTTTGTGCCTTGAAGACAAAAAATGTCAATCATAATTCTTTCCTTGAATGACATTAATGAGAAATAAGTCACAGGGGTCAAACCTGGAGCGCAAAAAAGAGACAAGAATGTACTTATAATCATGAAGATGCTTCTCACAATAAAAAAATGATCAAAGCAATATTGGATTGAATAAAGACTTACAGCTTCATAAAAGTGCTAATCTATTTGTTGCATAATTTATTTAAGGGAAGATACGTTTTGACAAAAGCACCTTGGTATATTTAAATTGTGATGTAGCTCAGTCTGTTAGTTTGATTGATTACTAAACTTGATAGTTTGACAGCACGCTGCCACTCCTCATCATTCTTCGCTTCAAGTAACAAGATGATTGAGAACTAGTCATTTGAAGGTATAAATATGGGGCTTTATTCTTCCTGACAAAAATAATCGTTTGATCATGTAGCCGTTAAACTTATTCATGTGTTATTTTTTTTTTAAATCAAGTTCAATTGTTTTTAATTGAAGATGTATGTATATGCATATTTTTGATTAATTTGTGTGAATTCTTGATTTAGGGGATCTGTTGGGGATGTGTTGGGCTGGGGGATATGGTTTGTTGAATCATGTCCTCTGAACACACTCATCTGCGTGTTCTAGATGTTTTATGACAAATGGGTTACATGGATCTGTATTTAACAGGCTTCTGTGGAGCTTCATGACAAGCTGTTGAAGTAAATTTTCCCTTTGATTCACATTTCATTTTTTTAATGAGACTCACCAAAAATATATGTCTGAAAGATCAGGATTGTGAAATATTAATATAAACAGCCTTACACTGCACTTCACAGGGAGATGTCTTAGGTATCTGACTTCTGTCACTGTCTGAGACACAAAGAGTCTGAATAAACCTACAATTATCTGTGGTGTGGATACCTACTTGAGTATTTGACTGACTTTTTCTTAAATGCACTCTTCGTAGTCAAAGAAAATTAAAATGATAAAATAAGATATAAGATATAGAGTTGATCATCTTCATAATCAAAAACCCGGATAATGTCTGCACAGTTTCAGACGAATTTAAGCTTTCCACCAGATAAAGCATCATCCAGAGAATTTTAAATGCTCATTATAATAAAATAGGAAAGTGCTAGCTGTCAAATATCCCCCACTTTCCCTTGAATGCTGTTAAAAACTAACAATCTTGGACTTAATTAGAGAGCAGCAGTTATCTCCAGCTAAATACGTACATCAGCAATTTTGTAATATTTCAGAAAATCCTATCATCTGCATAATTTAAGAATAAAAGTCATAGCTGAGTTCATTTGAATGTGAAAATATCTCCTACTTCAATTATGGTGCAAATATAGTGGGTTTAATGGAATTGCACGAAACAATAATATGATAAAAGCACGAAATGAGGAATATATTCAGTAAAGGACATGTATTCATATGCTAACTAGTCATGTGTTGCTACAGTGGTTCCTGGAGCTATATGAGGCCTTTATGCTTGTGTCAGTGCATCAAAGTCTAGCAATTTCAAGTTTAAGACACTGATGTGGAAACACATCATACACAAACATTTTTGCCTCTCGAATGGAGTCTCAAAGAAATAGGTGGCAGCTGTGCAATCGACCACTTGAAAGTATAGACATTATAAAACGTCCTGATGGTGGCAGTTATTCACCCAGGTTTACTGACTGTCCTTCAGCGCTCACTCAGCTTTGAATGCTGATATTATCACCCAGCCAAACTGGACAACTTGACATTTACTGGACTTAGTTCTATTCAAACTGATTATGGTTACCAAATGAGTGCAGAGTAGATATGCTTTGATTAGAACCCATCAGAGAGACAACTTGTTAAAGTTTTGGGTCATGTTATGATAGGAAGTATGGTAGAGACGACGTGTCTGGATTATGCTTTTTGCTTCTGTAAGTCTGCCTGGCCTTCAAAGTGTTGTGTGAAAGGAATCTGTTTCACTAACTCTGATTTGTGATGCAATAAAATATCTAGTGAACACAAACATTGGCACGTTCATTTCTTTATGAAAATGTTTTGTTTTAAACATCTTAGTATACGAGTCAGTTTTAGCTTATTATTGCCCAAACCAATTTTTAAATCAAACAATTAAAAAAAGTATCTTTGGAATATATATAAGGAATTAATAACAGTTTAGACAGTGAGTGAGATGTTTGACTCAGAGCCACTAATGGAGCTGTTTCGATCCTCTGTTTGTCTTTTTGGATTTTATGATGAAGCCGGCTCATTACACTGCTTCTCACTCCATTGTCATAGCCACAGTCCAAGTAAATATCAGGCCATTAGCATAATGGAGTTCACTTGAGTAATCGGCTTGGTGGATGATAACATTAATAGTTACAGCAATGAAACTGTGCTAAAACCAGAAAGGGATTATATCCAAATGTCGTTTGTAGAGATGTATTTAACCACAAAGTGATCAAATCCTTGGAGTGAAAAATGCAAAAGCACTTAATAAACAATCACATTTCTTAGGTTGCTGTAAAGGAAGAATTGATCTAAAGTTAGATCACCTCTGGTCATTAAAGCTAATGATAATGTGATTATAGTAGCCACTTTCTAATTAAAAATGTATTGTAAAGTTTACATAGTTATAAAAAGAGAGCTGTGTATAACACTTTAAAATATCCATAATACATAAATTACTGTATGTATTATGTACAGTCATTTTTAATTTGCCAAGGAGGATGACTGATCCTTGGTCTACACCCTTTCACCCAGTTCTTTAATTTCTATAATTCCTGTGCTGTACCTCATTTTAATATAATTTAAAATGTTAGTTCCTGCTCCACACCTCAACTAAATATTCAAATAAAAAATTGTTGTGATCTGTGTTTTCTGTGTATTTATTTTGAGGTTTTTCTGTGTTTATTAGCCTGTTTCCCTGTGAGTCTGTCTTCCCTGTTGATTGTTCCCAGCTGTGCCTCGTTTCTTTGATTACCCTCCCAGTGTATTTAGTCCCACCTGTTGTCTTTGTCTCTGATCGGATCCTCGTTGTGTGTAACTAGCCTGTTTCCATGTGCCGTCGTGTGTTTGTTGTGCTCCCCGTTGTTCTGTCCCGTGGACGTTTATCATTAAATTCATCGTCATCTTCACTTCATTCTGGTCTGCCTGCGTCTTCCCTCACCTCGCCAAAACCCACAGATCATGACAAATGGTAGAGATATTTGATTTAAAATCTACCTATATGGCCTCAAACTTGTGATCCTTATAATACAACATAAACTACAACATTATTTTGGTTTAACTGATGCATTAAAATAAACCAAAACAGGCAAAAATGTATTTTACTCTCAAATCTTTTTAGAAGTAGTTAGACCAACCTGATGTTTGCATGTTTTTGAGCATGCTTTTAAGCACCAGGCCCTCCTCCTAGGACCCTGTTAGGATAAGTGGGTATGAACAGTTAATTAATGGATGGGTTTTATAAAATTTAAAGTGAACTTATGTCAACAAAATGTTAGTGGCTCAAACCCCATCACTGAACTCGTGAAAAGTCGGCTGACGTCAAGTAATTACTAATCTACTGTCACCAGAGAGAATACATCTTTTATTAGTTGCCGTTATGACTCTTTTCATTATTGCCCTCTTCAAATGAGATCAAAAGAGGACAATTGTCTTTGACCCCATGTAATTAATTTGATTGTTTTCATTCTTTGGTAAAGAGATTCCATTTGTGCAATCAACAGCAGTAATGGTCAATCACCTGAGGGTCTCTTTCTGCAACCTGCAGGAGAGCTAGAGCTCAGTGATCTGGAACCTTACTATTAAATTGCATATACTTGTGAAATACTGTTGGCATGTTTGCCACAGAGGTATGTTTAGTAGATGATATGCCACAGAGGTAATTTGTTCTCTGTTCTCAAGCATATATTGTGTATTCTGGATGTGTCTGTGTCTCTCCTGAGTGAGACGGAAGTGTGAGCCCACTTTAGAACAGAAATCACTTTCTTTGATAGAGAATAAAGGTGCTGCACTTTTTAGCTGATTGGGTCTTGCTTTTGACCAAACGTATTCCACCGAGGGTTAAATATGAGAGTCAGGTGTGAAGAAGGTTTGAGAAATTACCATACTATTTTTATCCATGTTGCTTTGGAATTATTTTAGTTTTCTCATTTTAACATAGATTCAAACCCATTGTTTATTTTCCACTTCAATCCACTATTTCCATTTACATTTAGTACTACTTTGGATAAGTAGAACACAAATTTAAAAGTACTCTATGGTTAAACCCAGAAAGGCATCTTTTTAAAATTAAGGCATTGACTAGTATTTTAACTGGGTGAGGACATCAGTGTAGAAAATGCAGCACACAAAGGCAAAATGCAAGGCCAACATTTGGCCAAGACCAAATTTGAACATAAAAATAAAATTTTTAATATAAAAATAATAACAAATGTGATGACAAAGTGACAAAAACATTTTTGATGTAATGATTAAATCGCTATTGCTTTCATTATATGTAACTCCAATGGCTTTTTGTTGTTTGTGCATGTATTACATCACTTGACATAAGTAAAGGTTTGATTTCTTTTATGAAAAATATATCAGTAGGTTTGTGTCTCTGAAATTCCAATGTTTTTTGCATATTGAGCCAATAAGCTCCTCTTTAACCTTAATTCCTCTTTGATTAGTTACTAGTTTATTAATGTCTAAAGGACACCCATTCATCCACTATCTAACACGCTTATGTTTGCATGGTCATGAGGGGGTCTGGTGTCTATCATAAATATTTAAAAATCATTAAACATTACAAAGTAGTTTATTTAACGTCAGCAAGTTCATTTTTGCAGACTGTTACGGCCAAATTTAGCATTTGATGCACAGTGGTTTAAAGCACAGCCAAACACCTTCACACTATTTGTAAGACAATTATTCATGGACTGTATGTGAAAGATTGAAAGTGACATCCTCCATTGATTCGAGTAGTAATGCCATCCTCCTCAGATTAACAGATAAGATTGACTTGATTGGCTGGTTTAGTTTGTAATTCATATCAGGTCACTATGTTTTAGATTTCAGAGGTGAAGAGAACCTAAATGCAAACTGGAGCACGAGAAAGAGAGGGGCAAGGATAATATATAAGCCTTTCAAAAACAAAAACATGAATTACAAATAGAAGGACCGAGTGTGATAAGGATGGAAACGAGACTTGACATGAAGAACAAACAGTGTAGGTGATGGACAGTGCAATGAACAGCTGAAAACTAGGAAACTAATTATTAATGAAGGAGTACAAGAGGAACGTGGGACAGGCGTGATAATTATCAAAGCAGGCTGATCTGTGATGGAAGAGCAGAAAGCAACACTGACAGAAACAAACCATGAAACAGTTGTAGTAAATGGAAAACTGACCAAATGAATCCAAACAGAACTTATAAAACAATAAATATGGAGTCATGGAAATCAGAATGAAAGGGTATATTAACTGTATTATTGTCAAGTATTTTGCACAGCATTTATGTAACATTTAAAGTACATTAAATTAAGAACCAGGGATAACATTTCTCGAAAAAAAGCATGTGTTGTCTGTGTCCATGAGGTTTATTATCTCCAATCCCCCTAATCATCATAGTTTGTTTTTCTTTTTTTTTAACAATAAGCCTCTTAGAGGTATCCCAGCATTAGCACGTACTCGGTACTCCCTTAGTATCTACAGTGGGACCAGATATGAGCCACCAGGAAAACATCATCTGGCCTAAATGTGGGTCCCATCTGGGGTAGGGTGACTTCCAGATTCCACATTTTGACTCTGAGTAGGGGTTGTCATTCCACACAGTTGTGGATTGGATGTGGGCACTACATTTGGGCCAGATTTTTTCTGGTTCCACATGTGGTTGGGTGATCAAGAATCTGTTCCCTTTTGTGGTTCAGCATGAAATTCCTAGGATAGAAATTAAATACTTCATAAGGTTGCTTTTTTTATCTCCTTGATGGACATAAAATAAATGGAAATGTGAGAGGAAAGAGACCGAAAGGCACACAGATTTATTTTTGTTATTTTTTTATGCAATCATCAAGAAGCAGAACCTTTGCAGTTTAGACATACAATTAGTCACAGCATAATCAACCAGACCATGTAACAGGGAAATCTGAAAGCGGACACAAGCATGCATGCCAGCAGAACAACCGCTCAGTCAATCTTAACTAAAATGAAACAAAAAAAAAAAAAGAATACTGAACAGTTACTAATAATAGCATACTGTTATTCTTTTAAACACAATGCTGTGTTTAAAAGAAATGTGCAGTGGAACAGGGTGATAATAATGTTCAAAATATGTGCATATTTGTGCATAAAAAACAACCATAGATAATTAGCAAAAAAATTAAAAAATAAATACTGTGCAGAAAACAGCAGAAATAAAAAGCTGTGCAAATAACAGCAACAATATATATACATGTTTATTGAGTCTAACAGTGATAAACATGAAGCAGCTGGGAGGAAGGATCTGTGATAACTTTCCTTTGTCCATCTAGGATGCAGCAGTCTATAATTGAAGGAGCTCTCCAGTTTTGCAACAAGCTTCATCAATTATATTATCAAATATTAAAATGACTTTACTAAATTGTGGGGGATTGGGGGAGTTGAGTGGATATTGAATATTCTGTAAATATTTTTGTAATCACTTTATTGCAGCAGGTTATTCAATAACACAGGCTCTCCAGTTCCTGCATGAAGCTCCCTCAGGGATTACACCACGCTGAGTTCAGATCGGGCATAATTTGTTGCTGAGCGTATTCTCTCTTATTATCATCAATATGACAAAATAAATGAAGGCACAGAAGAGGTATGTGGCAGTTTAAAATCAGTTTTAGTAGTTTCAGTTTCATATCGAATATTATTTTAGCAAACTGTCAAAAGGGCAATTTTCTGTTAAAAAGTGATTTTATCACACTGCTTAGCCATAAAAATCATGAGTGTGGTCTCCTAGGAAATCTATCTTGATAACATGTTCCCCCAACAGACCATTATTGTGCATTCCGTCAACAGTTTCCTTCGTCATTCACTTTGTCAAATATTAAAGCTGCTGAAGATATTTTATTGTGAATTTAATTTGAGCTTTCAAAAAGTTTTGGGGAATCCATGTGATAGTTGCTTTTTTATTTGCTTTGCTTCAAATTTGATTGATAATATGGTTCTATCCTTGATTATTCACACCAACATAAGTCTATTTTTAAGAAGGAAAGCTTCTGTTGCTTCTTATATTAGTGCTCGATCTTTTATTTACAACATTTTTCAATTTTATTTTACCTTTTTTTTTTCACTGTTAACACTATGCCAAAAAAAAAAAAAAAACAGAGTGAATAGGGGGAAAATGAAGTTTTATTATGAACTTATCGCTGCAAATTTTATTTTGTTTCAGGATAAAGCGGCTTTACCTTTGGTGACTTCCAAATCTCTGCTGAAAGGACAGATAAGACTATAATGGATACCAGGAGCTAATTGAGGTTGGGGAGGTTTTCCTGACCTGTCAGTCTTTTCTAGGGCAAACCGGCTAGTGGTCAGAATGTGTGTGTGTTTGTTTTTTTTTTTTTATCTTCCACTTTAATAAAGCGCATCAGCACTGTCCTCATAGCCGATTTGGTGCTTCATAGGTAGTGACACCTCAGACTATGTCAGTCTGATATTTTGCATATTAAGAAGAGAAGGGAGTAGGCACACCCATTATGAGAAAGAGAGGAAGACAAATAAGTGGGGCTAAAAAATGTAAAGAGAAAACATTGAAACAGTGCAGGATGAAGCCAAATGCACCAAATAACAGGTATTTTCTTTAGTAGAGGCATCAAGACCAGTAAGGACTTGGGACCAAGCAGCACTGCTACCGCATGTTAGCAAGCACTGCCTACATGTCTCACATAGTGTTTGTGTTTTTGGATGTGTTCAGGAAACAGGGTGTTAAAGGCAGCCTATCAACAATGTTATTAATATTCAGTTTGATCAATCAATATCAATCCATACTGGCTGACCAGTATGAATCCTCTCAGAATTGTCAAGTTTCTAGCCAACTTTACCAACACACGCCTTTTCAGCTTAGTTCACAAACGTCCTTTGAGTTTTCACGATTTCTAAGCCACGATCCACAAAAAATTCAAGAAATACAGACTTGATGTATTCCAGTCTATTTGTAAAGAATCTATATAAAACATGAGTGTGCTCTTCTGAAATGAGTGATAAAAATATCTAACTTTTTTAATAATATTCTAAGTACTGAAAGAACAAACTGCTGACATGACAACTGGACAACAACCGTCCAACTAACAATGAATGATGAATAAATGTGCCATATTTCCATAAGGAAGGCTCGCCACTTGTCTAATGCCTGTGTGGAAAGTAAAAAGCCTTTTATGGACCTCTTCAGCGTCACTGGCTTCATACTTGCTGCTGCTTTAGAGACTTTTAGAGCTTGTAAATGCTTTATAAATATTCCTCAGAGTCATTCTTACCAAAAAATAATGCATTGTTGAGGAACCTCTGTACCATGTGTTATTGTTTACTGTAAGAAAACTCATACAGATCATTAACTAATTAATTTCTGTTGTTCATCACCCTAGTTGTCACTTATGATTGTTCCAGATTAAATGTACTCTGAAAAGTCTAATTGTGTCTGATGCTGTCTAATTGTACTTTTACAATTAAATAGCAATGCATTTAAAAAGGACTACAGTTAATCAATAAATATCTCTGTCTCTCTGGACTGTTTCATCATGTGTTTTGTGTTTTGCAGGATTTTAATCCTTCAAACTACTTGGCTACAAATACGCCATGGAGCCAATGGTGTAAGCAGTGTTTTATGAAGATATAATTGTAATCATGCAATGTGTTTAATCCATAATGCATATACATTTATTCAAATCTTTATTTTTTATTTTTTGCATTGTGTGTTAAGTCTATTATTTGATTTTTTTTTTCCCCAGAAAACAAAAAGAACATGCCATTTCCAGTTTTGCTCATCTCCATGTCAATTCAAAATAAATGCATGATGAGGAGACAACTAGCTCATTGATGAATCATTTTCACAGAATATATTTATATATATAGAAAAAAAAAGAAAAAAAGAAAAGCAAGCCGCTGTAGTTTCAATGAAAAAAGGCCATTTACATTTTCCTTCACTATGGAGATCCCTGCTGGAGAATTATTACTTTTACATCAGACTATGCATGCAGAGTTAATGGGTTTATATGCACGTAAGTGGGTAAGTGTTTGGCAAGACAGCTTTTAAGGTGATTTTCAAGGCTTCATATATGGTGGATTAGTGTCGGATAGAGATTATCTAGTCGTCAGGAAGCAAACGGGGGGGGAGGGGGGGTTGACAGATCAGATTATTTCACTCTGGATTTAGATATCACTAGTTTGAATCATAGTGTTAGGATAATATTTTTGATGTTTCTGTCTGGCTCACTTTAAACATCATTTACCTGACATTCACTTAAAAAATTTTTACATTTCTAACCCAATAGGGAGAAAATCTGCTAAAATGCAGACACATTTGTTTCTACAAGCCACTAAATTAGATTTAATAACCAAGATATAAAACTATATCGCAATCAAGGATCTAAACACAACATTAAGTGATGAAGTCACGTTAGAGCTCTGAAAGACCTTGTCTCTGAGAGTAAACTGATTGTATACTCATAAAAAAATATCTAGTTCTGTTATGGTTTAAAGATTTTAAAATCTTAATTTAGAAGTTTGCATACATTACATGCTTCACATTCAAATTCATATTCCCAGAGGGAAAGAAACTGTCTTTTTTTCATTAACAAAATGGTATGTTCCCTTAAAATGTCATTATATCTTCTTACAGTTTCTCCTTAGTAGTGGTTTCTACTTTGCAAATGTATCACTGGTTTGTGAATTAGGGTGAGTTCATCCAAAATGCTGGAAAAAATTACTTTTAGGAGAGCTGATGGATGTATGGATGAGTGAATACTTATCATTTTTTTGTTAAATGCATGAACACAAGTTCTGGCACTATCATGGTTTAAAAGTTTTAACAACTTAATTTAGAAGTTTGCATACATTACATGCTTCACATTCATATTCATGTTGCCTGGAGGAAAAGAAACAATACTCAACTATGCCAACCTGTAATGCATATTAAGCCTTAGATCAGCCCATTAACTACATCAAATAAATATTTGATTTTCTCTGAATTTTCATGTTAACTTTTAAAAAGACAAGTGAAAAGGTTTAGACATAAGTGTCAATGAAATACTACAAATTTCATCTGTCTAGATATGTTTACAGCTGCAAAAAAGAAACACACACAGTTTGTGCAATGGACATGAATGGAATTTAAAATGTTGGGAGGACCATTGAAATGGACATAAACATCCAGTATTGCCCCCTGCTGGACAGTGGCGTAATTCTCTGTGAAAAGCAAGGACAACCTGAATGGTCTCCTTTCATTTATGAATGTAACTGTGGGAGATGGACATTTAATCCTTTTCAAAAACTGGAAATCCCCCTCTCCCGCTGACTGGTTTTGGATTACTATACATGAGTGGCATATATAACATTTACTGCATGTTTTTTGTAAATAATGTGCCTGTCTGCAAATATAGTGTGATTCAGCTGTGCATATGGAGGCATTGTTTTCTTCTCTCATTACATACTCATCCTTATCGAAATCAAATCCATAGCCTACTGTTAATGACAAACATGCAAATATATTTGTACAGTTTTCATTTTATAGTCCACACACTTTGTAACTTTATACCTCTATTGAGCTGAGTACATAATCATGATGGATTGACAATAAAACCACTTTCTAATTATTTTTATTTTGATGTAGCATTGTTTTTGCTTTGCTGCATTGTTATCCTATGGGAAGCCCCAAATGCCAATAATAATCTGCCTGATTCATTGCAGATGGTGCTTGTAAAATTAAAAATCTATATAAAACCCTGCTTCTCACAGTGAATTAATATTTTGCAATCACAACCACTGGAAAATCACTATAATTTCTACATTTTAAGTTAAATAAACATCTCTTTACATTTGCACTAATATTTTAATACTGAAAGGATGTATTTAAATTTTCTGTCCCAAAATCAGATCTACAGTGATTTTATTAAATGATGATTCATTTTAAACTTGGCCTCAATAGAGCCTTAAAAAGTATCTATAACAGTATCAAATACATTATGCAATACTTTAACATACAGTCTTTTTTGCAATTTTCTCAATGAATTCAGTTGCTCTGTAAATCACTGTAAATTTAACATTTATATATTTTTAACTCTATAATTAATAAAAAGACAGCTAGAGTTATGAAAATAACTATTTTAATGTGTAATTTAAAGAAACCAAATGTAAATAACAGAAAAGAATTATATATCTACTTTTATTCTGAAGAGTGGACATCATTTGTACTGGACAAAACCTTATTGAAACAAACATTTTAAACACAAAATTCCTTAAACAGACTCATAGGTATAAACTGAAAGAATTTGACTGGTATAATAATGATACAGTTTTCAAAGGCACTGGAATTCTGCTCCTTATTTTCAGTCATAGGCTGTATGTAATGTCTGCAAAGCAATTCGACACTCCAGGGTATTTTCTGACAGCTTTGCCAGTGTTCAAAGAGAGCAAAGTCAGTCTAAGTGAAGGGCTCTCCTGCTGCAAACATCTAAAACAAGGTTTTTCGGGCGAGCGTAGTGTCAACACAGAATATACCTTTTGTCTCGATCACTGATCTCACTTCAGTGGTTTGTTCCTCTGTTACTGGCTGACATGAAGGTTTCAGCCAGTAACATTAAAATCCAGTCTTTCAGGATCTTTGCAGACAGACTTGAAATGAGGGAAATCATCTTCACAACCCAATGCTGCCAGAATAATTCAGCTCAGCTTGTGGCACTAAATTAAACCCAGCTGGAGAACTTTGTGAGGATTGCTGATTTGATCTTGTTTTCAGTGGGATTTTAATATGGAAATAGAAATAATAATAAAATGGAAAGAACATTTTCCGTCATAGGACATAACATGCGTTTAAACAGTCGGAGTAGGATTTTAGCATAACCCTGATTTATTCAGTGTAAATCAATATCTTTGGCAAAGGGCAGACTTGACATAAATGTCAGTGAACCATATATGAAACATATTTACTTTCCTAATGTTCACATAACCCCTGGAGATGTACTTAAGGGAAAATCAGGAGCCCTTAGGCTGTGCTCGTTAGTGCTGGGTGTGTTGATTTAAAGCTAAATGTCATTTGAAAAAATGCTGCATTCAGAAGCAACAAACATTTACTTCAGAATCAAACTGAGACGAACAGCGAGCCTTTTGTGCACACGGTGGAGATGGCGAGTGGAGCATTAGTATGCACTGCTCAAGTCTTTCATTACAGATATAACTTCATATCAATTTAAATTTGTATAAATACCAGGATTTTCAGCAATATAGTAAATTTCAGGTTTTACTAAGTACATCATTCTGACTTTTTTTAAACAATTCATTTTAAAGATGGGGTTTGAATATCCCCATCTGCTAAGCAGTCAATTCAATCCATGCATTGTTATCCGTGCAGGGTTGAGGGGGGACTGGTGCCTACCGCCATCGGTCATTGCCCAGGAACAATCTGGACAGGTCTTTAACTACAGTAATTAAATCATGTTTATAGCAGTAATAATGTTTTCAAAATTGTGTAATAACCCCACCATGAAGATGTTTAAGCTCATGCTGCTATTGCTGTCTAGAAACAAAAACATTTGTTAAAAATACTGACTATCAACCTCTTCCACAAATCTGCCTATTAATATATAAAATACAGCTATTTGTCAGTGAGACAAATACCTGCATTTTGGTTGCTAACTACTGTTTTGAATCTACATCATTCTCTGAGATAAGTTTGGATTTTGTAAGAAACTAAATATTAAAAACATTTTTACATGATTTTTTTAAAATAAATATATAGCTTGTTACTTAAAAATGTATTTCTATGAAAATTAAAGCAATTTTATTTGTCTTTCTTGTCATCTATTATTTTTTGCAGCAATTTGACTTTTTTCCTGGAGCATGCCAAAGCGTGGCTTAATTAATCTAAGTCAGAGGTCTTCAACGTCAGTCCTCAAGGACCGGTGTCCTACAACTTTTAGACTTTTGTTTCTGCTTCAACAAGTTAAATAATTAGGTCATTAGCAGGACTCTGGAGAACCTGAATGTATATTGACTGAGGAAGAATTTCAGCTATTTCAGGTGTGTTGGACCAGAGACACATCTAAAAGTTGTAAGACATCAGCCCTTGAGGACTGGTGTTTAAAAACCTCTGACTTCAGTTCTGTTGGACTGAAGAGGAGTGAATGTTTAATCTAAGCTCAGGTAAAAATGTACTCTATTCAAACTCAATGTTTCTAAACGGTGCCTCATAGTATCCTTATTAGAGATTTAGAAAAGTTACATTTTATTTGATTTGCACAAAATCTGAGCAAATTAATAGTTCTAAAAGAGTGACCATTATGTGTGGCTTAAGGGCAGCAAAGAGTTAAGAGAAACCCAGTTATGAAACTGCTTAAAAACTAATTTTGTGTTTCCTTAAAGAAGCGGGGAAGGAGGTCTCCCATAAAAAGGTGAGTGTTGTAAATTAGCTTGACAAAACTGACCAGCTGCAGCCAATTCTAATTGAACTGGAAACCTTAAACACAAACACTCACTCACACACACACGCACACCCACATCACAGGTCACACAAACAAAAGCTCCCACAATATACAGATATCTCAAGTGTGCAGATATCAGTGGGTTGTAAACGTAATCATACCCTTGAAGTTTTACATATTTTCTCACTTTACAGCCTCAAATGTATTTTGTCAGATTAAATTTCTGGATTGTATTTAAGAGCATTACATTAAAGGGGAGCGAATATAAATGCACACCATATTTTTTTGGGGGGGAGGGACAAATATTGTGAAACATCTATCACTATTCTTTCACTTTACAAAAATGTTCTACTTTCTTTTGGTCTGTCACATAAAATCTCAGTAAAATACATCTAAGTTTATGGATTTACCAAATAGGAAGAAGGTTTTAGGTGTGAAACTGTGTTCACAAGACACTGCAACTCTAGGCTTCATAATCTTCCCCATGTTAACTACCATTATTCAAAGTTATTTTTTATAAACTTCTAAAATAAAATCTGTTAAGAACAGTGCATTATGTTGATAGTTATCTTTCATATTGATGTAGAGTTACGTGAGCACTCAAAAGATTGGTGTAAGATATCTTTATCATTTCCTTAGATGATAAAGATATGTCTGAAGATCTTGATAGTGACTCACATAATCCCTTAGCCGTGCTTAGTCTTAATGTGAATACAAAGGCTCAGAAGTAGCAAACTAAGCTTTGTGCTCAGGCAGGCTCTGGGGTAATAGCTGGAGGATAAAGAAAAGTTCTCACGTTAGTTGAAATTTGAAACTGATTTTGCATATCCACCCTCTTGCCCCCTGACTCTTTAAAATATAAAAGTTTCAGACGTTAAATGGTGTGTGTGAATAGTTTAATTATTTAGATCCAACTGATGAAATATGCATATTTTCTTGGAACTGAAATGAAACCTAAAAGCATTTACTACTGATCAAAACGTTCAATGTTCACTAGAGGGCAATGGTGAGGTTAGAGAATGAGACTTGGAGAGGTGACCCAGGAGTTCATGGGCTGTTTCTCAAACTCATGTTTTAGGAACATGTTGCTTGTGTTTTTTTTTTGTTTTTTTTTTCCTTCTTTCTCATAACATGTAAGGAAGAAAACAAATAATTTACTTGGCACTGCATGCAACGAGGAGCTGGGTAATTCCTACAATCCGAACTGAAGAAAAAGCTGTTGGCAAACTTCCATGAACTTGTTTTGATATTGGAAGTAATCACAAAGCATAGTGTGAAGGAAGTTCAAGCTCTGAGCTATTTAAAGTGTCTGCAGTGTAGTAAACAATGAAATCCATTCAGGAGGGCAGACTGTTTGGAGCATTATGTTGATTGCAGGGTTGACGAGAGTCAATCAGACCTATGTCACGCAGAATGAATGTGTGAGTTTAACAGTATTGTATCCCAGTGGACTTCCATTTACGTTGCACCGCAGACCCCACCTTGTTAATGCTTCTTTGGGCTCCAATGGTCAAACCATCTGGTAGGAACAGAAATCTTTCTCGAATATACTTCAGTTCACAAGGGTCAAGGAATTTTAAGTTCCTGACAGGTTTGAAATAGACACACAAAAAAATGGATAATCTTCTAATATCTCTGTTTTATTTTGCTATTATGAACAGCAAAAAGAAGTAAATGTGGCCTGTAGGTAAAGGGTATGTTTCCACTGCAAGGAACCTCCCACAAGGCAACATTCCAGAAGTGTTAAAGATAACATTTTCCAAGTTCCTAGAAGTACTACCTGACTTATCAGATAATTATGAGCATCTAAGAAAGATACCAAAAGCTTCAAACAAGTTTTATGTTTGACCTGCACTCCCCAAAAGACCTACCACACCAAGTTTGGTATCAATCAACATGTGGAATTAAGGATGGCGGCTTAATTTTAACAACGCTGTAACTGTCTATGTGCTACAACAAATCCTAGCTCTCACATGTTGTGCATGCTTGCAGCTTTGCTTTTACATAATGCTTTTTCACTTGCATAATAACTTTGATAACATATCCGCACCTCGTTGTATTGTTTGCCTCTGCACACAGGTATTGTGTCGACTCTATGACTCTTCTCATCTGAACCATCAGCAGCAGGATCCATTTCATCATTGTTGCAGAAAGGTTAACAGTCTAGAAACAAAAAGAGGCCCTCACCAAATGTTCATAGCTGCAACTAAATTAAATTCTAAAGTTTGAGTTGTTGTGAAGTGATGAGCTACAACCAGCAAGAAATTGGGTAATCTAACACTATTACAGAAATCAACAACCACAGCTTGCACAGCAAAAATAAATACGCAAAACTCAAAGGTACATCAAAACTGTTTGTAAAAAGGACAAAGCAAGTTAAGTTTTTGCAAGGGACCTAATCACAACCCTGTTAAAATATATGGACTATGCTTAAAAGTTCAGTTTGAGAATGAAAACTAACAATTTTAAGAGTTATACTATTTATAATAAGGACAGAACATTTCATATTAATCATAAAATATATATTTTATGATTAATGTAGATCCAAATGATCTATTTGTAGATCATGCTCATGATGAGTGGACGTAAACTTTACACCAGAACCACAGCTTTTCTTCTTCTTTCACATCGCCTTTGCAATTTTTCCGACTAAGACCTTACAGCACGATACAAGACGATAAAAAAAATGCAATGCAGTTTTTGGGTAGTTAAATCAAAGGAAATCATAATTTCTAACTTTTAATTTTACCCATCCTGTCTTTCAATGGCAGGATACTGGGTTGCAATAACATGAATCTCATACCTTCCTTATTTTGAGTTCATCAGTGTGTTATCCTAATATTTGTACAAGTGCTTTGTCAATAGTGATGTTTCCTGTCCACCCATTTCACTTTCCCAGAAATATCAGAGTAAATCTAAACGGTAATAAAATATTGTAAAACAGACAGAAGGGTTTGGATTCAAAGACAGAATCTCAAATATGTAAAGTATATCGCTGGATTTATTTTCCATAATTACTTTGCACAATCTGTCACTGTGGAATTTAGCTTGTAGAACCAGTTGTACATTTTCCTCCTCTAAACATAACAACCAATTTATTAATTAAAAAAGATCCAGAATTTTCCAAATTGAATGATATCTTGGCTTAAACCAACATAAATAACCCCTCTAATCACAAAACCTTTGTTTCTTTATAAAGAGCACGGAAGACATTATTTTGCTCAAAAATGCTGATACAGTCCTCTTATTCAATATTCTGTAGTATTTGTACTGAACGAAGGACCAGTTGACTTTAGAGTGTTTGTTCCTCCATGTGAAAATGCAGCATTATCTGATGTGAAAAAAGTTGTTTGCTCTATTATGCAAGAAAACCTGATTATGGTTTTATCTGTGCCCTGGACACAAAAGAATGACATAAGTTCAACAAGGTCTATAGTCTGTGAAAGAATGTGTGACAACAGTTCCCTTCTCTGGCCCCAATTGCATTCACAAATCAAATCTTCAAGTTTGAGAATAATGATTTGTTTATTTCTTGGCGAAAAATATTTTTTCTGCACAGACATAAAATGTTTTCGCCAGCCAATACAAAGTGACGAATGAATGCACACTGAGACAGGATGCAACACTCCTATCGGACCAGCCAGAAGAAAACAAGTCAACCAGTCCAGTCTGGCGTGTATGTTTTGAACTTGGCCAAAGACACAATGACTGGCCCTGTGCCAAATGAGCCGTGATTTGTAGACAACATCTGCTGCTCGCTACCTTAACCCATTGTGTAAAAGAATATTTTGTGGAAAAGCAAACTGATGTCACTGCAGCCTGTGCATGGACGCGTCAGTAACGTCGGGTGCTTCGCTTGCAGGGACCTCATCCCTGAAGTAGTACCATAAAGATGCGTTTTGTTTCTCCTTTAGCTGAGTGAATATTTTTTAAAAGAGCTGAATGGAAGTCCTTCTAATCAAAGTGGTCTAATGTATTTTGTTTTGTGTCTTGTAGGTATGCTCATACTTAGAATGAGTCACTTCTTGGCGATGATGGCCACAGAGATTTTCAGATATTTTGTCTTTTTATGTAAATCTTAGACACAGAGCTGTGCAGTCTGGTGAGTCACATTTGATACAACTGGGCTAAAAAAGCCATCTATGTCTTTTCTTATATCTTCTAAACAAAAGTGTTTGTGGTAGATTTAGGTTTTAGCACTGTTCAACATCTTGGCAGAGCTCTCTCATTAGCATAGGGCTGAAACAGCCTTCTGCTCGTGCAATTGATCCCATTTCAGCGAAGAGGCCCTACACCCAAGCTGAATCTATAATAGCTTTTATTGCTCTCCATGGGAGCTTTGTTGAAAACTGCAGCAACAGAGTGGCATAAAAGACTCAAGAAAAAGACCAAGTGTCATTCTGCTATTTTTTTTTCTTTTTGGAAAAAGAAAGGTGAGCCACTCTTATAAAAGACACTCACTTTTTGTCTTGTTTCAAATCATAAAGGTGAAGCTCAAATAGTCAGATCTTTCTAGGATCCTGCCAAAAACAATCATATAACCATGTATTTTAGAACTTGAAAGCCTGGACATAATCTGTGCTACATAAGGGATATATTTATCGAAGAGGTTTTATATCTGTGTTTAATTAGATCAAAAGGGGTGACAGTTTCACTAATGGCGTTAAGAATTGACCAATAAAATCTCAGTACCAGTAATTATTTACCCACTGGTGGGTGGACAGATTTATGCTGAAGCATGGATGACACCATCTATCAAAGTGCTACATATCTACGCTCTGTTCAATCCAGGGAAGGTTTTAAAAGCCCAAATGTTCACCTTCAGCTGGCGCATCACCTACAGGACATAAACAGTGGCTTTATTCCACAGGTTAATTGCAGTTACACTTTTACAAATGTGTTTTTGGATTCCAGATATGTAAAATAGACGCTAAAACATTATAGTTTATCTTATGTTTTAGATGGTATGAGAGTAAAAATTAAATTCCAATGACACAGTGGGCTTAGGAAAAACTTTTGCAGGTAAAATTGCAGTGTCTGTCTCCAGTTTCTTTTTTAGACATGGAGTGAAACATCAAACAGCTTGTAACAGGTGAAAATTGCTTGAGAAGGGAAATCTGTGGAGAAAACAGAGAGAGGTCAGACAGTGTAGCACTTTCATACTCATGGCCTAAAACCCTTTGATCTCCAAACAGAAAAGAAAAACAGCTGTAGTCAATGAATCCCAACCCTGTGTGCGACTCGGAAAATTAACAATATGAGGTCTGCCAAATTGCATGATAAATACTAATTTCACTAAACAAAGACATTACACCACAGGAATTGCTGCAGTTGTAATTACATATGACAAATATCAGCAAATCCATGGGCTTGGTGAAAATGTCCAAAGTTTATAGAGTGAAAATGTATTGAAATGTCACTGTCTTAAATGTGGCTTGAGAAAGAAAGTGCATGTTTATTCCATCCGATCGTACTGAAGTTCAGCTATTTTGACAATAAAAATGGAGTGAAATGTCAGGTTTTCAATTATTAGAAAACCTTGGCTCTCTCCAATGACTTTGCAACATGTCTGGTTGATTACACATATTTTGTAAGATTAATAAACTTGAGGATTTGTACATTTGACATTTTTACTGTTTTGATGTTACAATTATTCATATCCAAATATTTAGTCAGACATAAAATTCTGAATGAAATAATAAAATAAGTGTTTGGATTTCCCTTTCTGCTGGATAATAAAACACATGTTTTGTCTTTTCCTAAATTCATAAGTTTCACAAGCAATGTCATTCCCAAGAATATCAATAATCATCTTGACAGAGATAGATAAAGTAAAACATTGAGAGAAGAATTCCTTGGAGGCTTATTCACCAAAGAAACTCATTAGCTCCCTAAGGAAGTGTCAGATTTGCGTCATCGGCAGGCCAGGACGTCATCAAACAGTGAACATTAACAAACATGTTATTAAGCTGCTCGCAAATGTTTTTTTTTTTTGTTTTTTGTTTTTTTTCAGATCACTGCAACATTTCACTGCTTAGTCTGCACATTGAGTCACCTTGTCTTGCACTTCTCACTAATTTGTGTAGATGCTGGATATCTATGGAGATAAGCAGTGGGAGGAGTGCCAACGATGTGACAACAAAGCCCAGCTATCCATTAAGTAAATGGCAGAGGAAATTCTTTGTTCTTCGACCAATCTGGGACAGTGAAATCTTGGCACCTCCTTTGCGAGTGGAAGTGAATAGGTCTGCCTCTTGCTATTCAGTAACACGACTCACTGGTTAAACAGATTTAAGGTGAAATAAAAGTTGCTTCTTGTAGTAAAATAATGTTAACGTTGAAGCTAGTGAATATTCTCAGGTTCAGGAACCTCAGAATATTATTAACCCCTTTTTTTTTTTCTTTGGAAAGGTTTGTCCTAGAGTTCATTTTTGTTTGCCTTATTGTTACTGTTATTTTTAAAATAAGCCACTTTTCTTGAGCCAAGCCAAATTTGAAATTCTTCAAAAGCATAAGCAAAAACACCTTGAGACAGAGCTGAAATGTTATCTTTCTCTGCTGACTAATGCCGCCCCCTCTCACTAGGGGAAACAATAACACACAATGCAGGGAAGCAGCTCCCAGATTGTTTCCTTCCCCTGATAAGGCCATCAATACTAGAGAATAGGAGACAAGAGAGTCATTTTTACACCCCGGGGAGCAGGTCTCTGTGAGAAGATCCTGTGCCTCTGGAGCCAACACCTGCTTGATAGACAACAGCGTAGTTCTCCTTGAGTTCCCAGTCCGCCACCCACTGATTATCAACCTTCAGCGATTTCAGCAGTACACACACAATGGTTTGTATGTAAGATTTAATGCTGCCGGCAAGACATTTAGGAAATGCTTGCATTGTGATGTAATTACAAAAAAAATAAAAATAAAAAGGTTACGGAAAAAATACAGAGAAAGGGATTGCTGAAATAAATTTAGAGCAAATCCTACTTGAAGTTTGCAAAAAGCCATGCAAGGGGCACGGCAAATATGTTGCAGAAGGTCCTCTTGTCTGATGAGACCAAAACGTAACTGTATGTCCTACAAAACAGCTGAGAGGGAGAAAACGCAACACTTCACAAATTACCTTGAAACTGCGATCCTCATGGAGTAGTCCTTCCACTTCATACTTATGAAATGTTTTATGTTGGTCTATTACAGGGGTGCCCAAGTCCATTCATCAGGAAGTACAATCCTGCATGTTTTAGATGTATCCCATCCCCAAAGCACCTGAGTCAAATGAACTGTTCGTTAGTGATTGCAAGGAAGGAAATCTAGCAATTTAGGTGCTTTTCCAGTTGAGCGCCCCTAACAGGTTCTGTCCTGCTCTGCCCAGGGCAGATAAATTTTCCATTAGCAGATCCGGCTCGGCTCTGCATGACTGTTCTTAAATTTTTGTACGTACTTCAAGGGTACTGCACAGAAACAATTTTGTTGACAGCTGACCGCATTCGTTGACTGGCTTGTGATTACCTCATAGCAAACTTCAACCAACATTTCTCATACAGTTTAGCTGTGGACTGCAGATACAGTATGCCATCTGCTCTCAGAGAGCTGTTCAGTCTGGAGGAGTGCAGTTATGAGTTAAATCACGAGCAGCACCAGGAACACATGCGGTAAGTTTTGGAGCAGAATGACCTTGAATTAGCAGCGCTGTTAGCAGCTCATCTCTGAAGAACGGGCAGCAACGAAGAAGAGAGAAATGGTGCATCTGTGGTCAGATTTGTGGCAGAGTTGTCTGAAACACCTGATCTACACAGTAATTTTATTTTGTCTTTGTATTTTTTAGTTTTTTTCTAAAGTTAATGTGTGGGTTTTGGTTTACATATTTTGACTGCACCTAAATCCAAAAGGTTGCACATCTAACTGCTGGAATCTATATTTATAAGTATATCAAAATAATTTGCTGATTTGAATTTTCAAGCATTATGTGTGGGCCAGAAAGGACTTCCTAAAAGACAAAAATAAATATCTGTGTTTATATGAATTCATCATAACCACAACCTGAAGGTTTTCCATTGCTGAGAGCCGTTGCTGCCATCAGCGGAGAGTTGACCACAGCTGCAGCACGTTCATGCCCTGCCCACGACAATGACAAACAGAACCGTAATGGAGACGTTCACTTCTAGGGTAGAACCGAACCGCACATTAACCAGTCACCGTGCAAGTTGACAGTGGAATAGTGCTTCTTGATTCAAGGTTGTTGGAGCAGGGATGCATCTAAAAGTCTATTCTCTAAAATTCCCCAAAACACACTTTGTGGTTATATTATGAAATAAATGAATGCTTTTGTGAGGTACTCCACTGGACTTCAAATTGTTGGTGAGTGCTGAATGGTTTATGTCAGCTACTTACTGCAAGAAAAATACAATGACTCTTTTTAATAAAACTTTGACTTCCTTCCCTCAGCCCTTCCTCAGCCATTAAAAAGAAAGTTCCTCGGTCATGGCCAAGGGCTTAAAGGTTTTTTTTTTTTCCAGTTTCCAAGTGTAACTGATCATCTTAACGGCTGTTGTTAGGTCATAGCGGACAATTTTGAAATGTCCATTTCATTCATTTGTTAGTTTTTATCCTACGTCAAAGTTCTTGGAAGTTCATGGAGTCAGGAAAATCTCTGTGAGTCAGATGTTTTTGAAAATCTGGATTCTCTGAAATTCTCCTACTAATATTGGTGTGTACTATGTGATCAGAACAGATTACATTGGGATGCTCTTCCGTTGTTATAAGTTCTGCTATTCCCAGTGGGATAATTAGTTGTTACGAACGTCAGGTCCGGAGCTGGCAGGGATACAGGACCTTGTTTTAAAATATCTGAGCACGTCAGACATTTCTGGACACACATTCTCTCGGCACTTTCCCTATATGACTCAAGGGTAGATCCTTGGACAACAAGGCCACTCAAAGCAACCTGAATACCAAATGTGACTCTCTTCCTCGACCAGAAAAAGACTACTAGGAACATCATTATTGATTATTACCAAGAATCTGGTAGACAGCCTGGGACACTGCCCAATAAACAGCAGCATCCCCCCACATTGTTCTGGCCACCGCTTCTCACTAGATCAAAGACAATGACGCCCCTCACCAACGACTCCTACGGAGACAGGATCTCCTGGAGAAGATTGTGGCATGGGAAGGGAAAGAAGAGGGGGGTTCTCCCTCGTTTCCCTACAGGGAGTATTCTGTTTGTTTGTTGGAAGATGTAACCAGAGCCAAGTTTTACACAAAAAGACATCAGACCACAGGCCTTTTTATATGAGAAGCTGTGTCAGAATCAATGGTATTTCACTTATGTTTCTTTCCCAGAATTAATAATCTTACTCCTCGAATATTACTAATCATCATCAACTGAAAGTATGTTAACATTCCAAAACATAAAACTTTTTGAGGTGCATGAATATGTCTTGATAGACTGTGGCACTACAGGACAATCTCAGTCACTTTTCTCTGGAGAGCAATGTCAAAGTTTGAGTATATGTGGATTTTTCATAGGCGAGCAGCAACTGTAATGTAAGAAAACTAACCAAAGCTTCCTTCTGACGCAGTCTTCTTTTGTGCTATCTGATCAGTTGCTGTCATAAAGACCTCAGAGCTTGCATCCCAGTTCCTTGCATTGTGTCTTGACCAGTGGGGTGACATCCCTTTCATGCCCAGGGGAGAAATGTAAGGTCACCCATAAAACCATAATGGCAACCATTTGCGCCTACCTTCCCCTTTGATCCCAACTGTGACAATAAGATACATGGTCAACAACAAGAGAATGGTCAACAAGGACAGAAAAAAGGGATTGGTTGAGTAAGTAACAAAACTTAAAAAAGTAAAACCAGCAAAACATATTCACGTATATGGGTACAAGAGCAGAGATTAAGTGGTAGAATATTTAGACCTACAAAAAGGGGATTCTCAATCACTAAGACCAGAACATCATCAGTTACTTTATGTTCCATTTGCTAAATCATACCTACCCTGCAACAGAAAGCTATAAAAATGGACAAATTTTTATGTTGGTTAGGAAAGTTTGAACATTATACCAAATCAAATAGATGACAAAACATCAAACTAGATGCAGTGATGTTTGTTGTGACAAGAAGAGGGCTGTTGGAGAGGGGGGATTTTTGAGTGTTTATTTTTTTTTTTTTTTTTTTGCTTGGTAACCACAATTAGCAATGGCTGGAAAATAAATTATATTTAGCAAGAATCCAAATTTTTGCTATATTTATTAGCAGCAACAAACACCTTTAAGTCATTCAAATTCCTGTTCTTAGCAATTCTGATGTTCCTTTTGAATGTAAGCAAGTCATGGTGATAATGCCTGGAATCCTGAAAGTATTAAGTTGTTGTCCTGTAATTGTCTGATTTACTTAAAAAGGGGGAATTGTGTGAAATCAACAGTTTTGGGCTTTATAGCAACCCTTGTGGAACCGTGAGTCTGTTGAGCTTCTTGAAGATACTTCTCCATCTAGCACACCTAAGAATGGCCGTTAATGCCATAATTAGAAGTACTGTTGTGATCATGTGCTGAAGGTGCCATGCTGGAAAGAGTAGGAACTTCTTAAACAAAGGCCAATTTCAAGGCGTCAAATTACAAATTTAATTTTTCCTTTTCAGTCATGTTTTATATAGAGCAATTTTATAAGAACTGAAGGAAACATAGCTACTTGATTGTGACATGTTCCACAAAAATACATAATACCACCACATAAAAAAGTAACTGAGCTTGTGTATGTAAAATTTCGAAGTGCATGTATGTGAGTGCGCTTTCATCGCAAGAATCTCTTTTTGAAAAGCTGAATACATCTATCCTTCCATTAAACAGTGAGGGTAGATGCACCTTGCCAAATTTGCCCAACTTTTTCCTTTCAGGAATAACGCAGTATTAAAATTATACTTCTAAAATGTGTTTTATTAAAAGCTGTCAACCTTTAATAATCCCTTTGTGATCGGTTTATTTTTTATTAAAACTAAATCATATATTAAATGAATGATACCATACACTCCCAGCAGGCTGTACAGGTTCTGAGTGTATGGTATAATCTGCTCCCCGCCTTGCACCTTGCCACCTTGTCAGTGTCAGGATCTGTCCTTATCTATCTCTGACCAGCCTCCTTGGTCTTATATTATTTCCCGTCAGCAGCACAGTCATGCTGTATAACTCTTTCACAGTTTCCACAGTCAGCAACTTCCTCTGTTTCCACGACCAGTCTCCCAGTGACGTGTCTTTTGTCTTTTGTCCCCTCTTTTCTCAGAATTTTGAGTCCCTTTGCACCTTGCACATGATATGACTGAGCTGATGGTGGTCCGAAATGAACATTTGTTCACCAGTTCCTTGTTTTTACCTTCTCATTTCCTTTAGCTCGCTGAAGGTGATGCTTGACTTTATGCCAGAGTTTTTCCAAATGTTTCTCCTTCTCATAGAATATGATATCTCCACGTTTTATGATCTGTGAATAATGGTTCTACTTTTCTGCCGTGCTTTTTAGACACATTTTTCTGCTGATATGTTGCAGCGTTCACCTCCTTTTAGCCCCTTATCATGTGGTGATGTCAAATATTTTTAGATAAAATTCTTAGCCTGGCTTTTGTCAAAGCTTCCAAAGGACTAGCCTAGTTTTTAAATCTTTTCATCTGTTCAAAAGTACGGCACCAAAGAGATGTTGATCTCTTGACACTCGCCAACCATCGTCTTGTTTAAATCAAGCTGTCCATCAAACTCTTTGTGCAAGCCATTGGTGTAAGCTTAATAGTCATCAGATAATTTTCCCCTTCAAATATACTACTGCTGAAGAAAGTATACTCACAGGATATCAAAACCATTTTTAACCAATTTTAATTGTTTTCTTAATGTGTCAGTCTTTCGGTGCCATATAATCGTTGGGTTTATATGGCCGTTAGATAAACAAGGTGTTAGGTGTTGTGGCAAAGGGCTGCAAGCTTTCTTATCTGATCTCCCTCATCTCGTATTGAGTTATAAAAGGCTGAATACCATTTCATTAAAATGTCTGTCATTTTTTGTACTGTTGGTTACATCAGTATGTAATTGCTACATTAGCACATTTTGTTCTCAGCTTGTGCTCAAAATCTATTGCCTTTTTATGTTGTGTGGGACTGCAAAATGAACTGCAAAATCTCTGAACTGAAAAATGTTTGAGCAGCAACCTCAGCAAACCTTTCATGATGATTTCATTTGTTTTGCTATTTTATTGAAAATTATGAATTTACTTGATCAACTAAATTATATAATCAGTTGCAAAGGCATGTTTTGCCATGTGTGCATCTGTGTGTGTGGGTGTGTGTGTGTGTGTGCCTGCGTTGCAAAATCAGCACTCGCCTTGTGTAGCATAATAATGTTAAATCATTCCTGGGTGCTGTCAATTTGGAAATTGTTTACCTATTTAGGAGCTGCCAGGAGAGTTGACACAACACTATTTTAATTGAAGTGTCTTTTTTGCAGTTTGAGTTGCTTTTGCGCATTAAGATTTACTGACACATTTATTATGCTGACAGTAATGAACATTACGTTATACATATAGTGGAAACAGTAAAATATTTGCGTGCAAGTTTTACCTTAAATGAAATAACATAGGCTCAAACTTGACTTGTTACTTAAAGTAGAAATAATTACTAAGATGACATGTATCTAAAGGGTTGTAATAACATAACGTCACAGTTTTGATGTATTGCAAATTACAACATATATTTAAAAAAAGAAAAAAAAACATTTTGGCTGATAAAGGCTTCTCTGTAATCTACAACCCAATATTTTCACTGATACAAATCAGTGCATATACCGTCGCACCCACATACCAGCACTGACAAGCTAGCACCATGTTAAAGGATTTTGTCAAAACCACATAAATAACTGCAGATACAGTTTTGTCAGAGACAGTAGTTGTATGGAAGTTTGCAGAAACCTCTAAAACTTTCACATGTAAGTAAAGTTAAATATATCATGCAGATGCAAAACATTTACCTTTATATTTTAAGACATATAAAAAATATACATTTACAACATACATTGTTTCTACATATAAAAATAACATACATTGTTGTTGTGTCAGCATGTAGTGTATTTGAAGATGATTTACAGGACCAAGCTGTAAATAGAATGAGCTATACACTTTTTATTTCCAAACTCTGAAATGCATTTGTATCTCCCTCCTCTGCTCTGATACCCCTAAATAAATTGCATAGCAGCCAGTTGCCTTTAGAAGTTAAATATTATTTACATTATATATCCCCACTGTAACTCCAACTGACCTGTGAAAGTCTCAGACATTTACTAGAGGACATTGGTGGACAGTTGTGTAGAAGTTTAAAGCAGCTTTAGGTTATAAAACAATATCTTAAGCTTTGTACAGTTCAAACTGTTCAATCCATTATCTAGTGTGGAAAAGGTATGGCGCCCTGGAAAGCCTGGCAAGAAATGACTTTGCACCTAAACAGACATGAGAGCCAAGAAAGGAATTAACAAGACAGACATGATAAAGAAAGCCCACGATTGTCCTGGAGGAATTTCAGAAATTCACATCTCAAATGACAGAAATGTTGACAGAACAACTGTGATAAGTGATAAGAAGAGTTTTATTGTTGAGAATGGGTCAATAAAAGTCTGTTTATAATTTGTCACAAGCCACGCAGAGGACACTTTTGGAGAAATACGATCAAAACCTTCTGGCTTACCATCACAATGTTATGTGTGGACAGAAATAAACACTGCAAAACACTCCTTTTTCATCCCCGTATTATGCTGTGGAAATCCAATATAGTACGAGTTATGAGAAGATGAACAGAGATAGATATTGTACAATCAAAGCATAGCAGAGGCTACAAACATGACGCTGGGTTGGGCTTCACCTTCAATCAGGATAGCAAACGTATACATCCAGCTGCACTTAAATGAATTAGTTCAAATCTTATTCATGTGTTAGAATGCCCTGTTTAAAGTTTGAGTGTAGAGCCAATTGAGAATCTGCAGGAAGACTTATGAATTGATATTCATCGATGCTTTCCTGTATGAGTTGGAGCTATTTTGCAAAGCAAAACGTGCAAAATTCAGTCTTTAGATGTGCAGAGCTGGAAAAGAAAGACCTTTAATGACTTTCAGCTGTAATTTTAGCACCAGGTGGTTCTACAAAGTGTTAATTCAGGGTGGTTTAATATAACAATAAGTCAAATTTTTATTTGTAAATTTAAAAACATAAAGGGTGAATTTTCTTCGGTGGAAACGTCATTTCTCCACGTATTGGAGAAGCATGCAAATACTTGTAAAATATTGTGTCACAATTTACTTTCCAACAAGGTACTTGCTTGATCAAATATGAGAGTAAATTAGCTTTTCGAAAGTCACGTTTTTAAGTTCTACAATTTATCTCTCCTTTTAAATTCAAAAATCCATTTTAGTGTTTCTTTGTTTCCTTCTCAGTGTAAAAAACCGGATGTTTCATGTGAAAGCACTCTTATACACTGACTCTGTCAGCCCTGCAGTGAATGGCTGACTCGCAAAATAGCAGTGGGGGGGTAAAAAAAAATAACCTGCAGTGCATTGACTTAAGTTGACAAGATGATTGACAGTAAAACATGTCCCAGAGGATAAGAAGCAAACAGGATAACTCATGCTTCCTGCTTTGGGGCTGTAAATCAAACAAGTGAGTGTAGATGCATCTGAAATTAGCTGCTTAAAGGAAATATAATGGCAAAGGAAGGGCACTGAGTTTTTACTTGGTAGACCTCAACCTCACACAGACTGTGCTGGACTATCTTGATCAGACGTAAAGAGAAATGAAGAAAAAGTCAAAGAAAGGAAAGGAGAGGACAGTAAATAAAACATATAGCAATAAGGCCTGCACGTGGTGCCAAAATAGAACAAGAACTACATTATTTACCTGACAAGAACTTAATTAAAAACTCAATTTCCAATACTCTCAATAAGCAGTTCAGAGCAAAGAATGTAACATATTAGATGAGAGCCAGGGATGAGTACAAAGTTCTCGGTTATCAGTTTCCACTCCACATTTTATTATTTTACAAACGTGTTTTCAGACCAAAATAGCACATCCACTATAAAGACAAAATAAAACCCAGAATTGCCTTAGGAAAAAAACGGAAGAAAAAAAAGAGAAAGATTTATTATACAGGATATGGTTTATTTTACTATGTGTGAAGTCAGTATACAAAACTTTTTTATTGTCTGTTTAAAAAAAATGGAAAAGAAACAAAGATCACCATTTGTGCCAATGAAATCAGTATGGAGCTCAGCTTTTACAATGTAGAAATCATACTAGTTTGTCTTATTATTTTACCATTTGAAAGAAGTTAAGAGGTTATTTTTGGGGGGGGGCGGATGTAAATGTGATTTGTCAGCAATGTTTTTTTTTTCTTTCTTTTTTTTCTTTTTTGTTTTGCAACTCGTTAGATACAAAGTTAAGCAGTATGTGCTTGATTTGAACCGCAAAACTTCTGAAATGCTGGAGCTGCTGTCATGGCGTCACAAACCGCTGACTGAGCCCTTGAGAAATGTTTTTGTAGGGTTTTGTAGAGGTCGGGCAGCACAGGAAAAAGGTTTAACACTGGTAATAAACATGCAGGAAGGCAGGAGCCTCACATAACAACTGAGAGGATCTCACACACTGATATTGGCTCTCCTGCTTGTGTTTGCGAGTCTACTCACTAAACCAAACTAATCAAAGACTTCAAGCTGATTCAGTGCAAACAGTTCACTTTCTAAAAGGAGAAAAATAACTGTTTTTATATAACTCACATCAGTCTGTAAATTTGAAGATCAGAGGTTGATTTTATTTAGCAATCTTGAAATCTGTGCAAAGAATAATTTGTTAAAATTTAAACTGATACGAGCCTCAGATGAGATAAGATAAGATGCTACGATAGTGTTGCAACTGCTGTAAAGCTGTGTATAAGTGCAGGTGTCAGAAAAGAATTTATGTGATTTGTCTGTAATGTGAAGAGACACTTTTTTTTCTTTTTTTTTATCTGTTTTGGCAGCCATTTTAGGTGAAATTCTAAAAGTTTTAACCGCAGATGGTTTTACTGTTTGAAAAGTGAGCAGTTTATGAAGAAAAAAAATTACTTGTTTTTATGCCATAGAATATAAAACTTGGAAAGACATTAAAGCTTTCCATTATTTAAATCTTGTGTGTGATGTCATGGCTTTGTCATGAACAACAAAACAGCTGCTATTTTTTTTTTTTGAGTGTTTCTTTTAAATGTTTTGTTCATCCAATAAAGTGATGAGAACTGATGCAAAGTGTTTATTACCACAAGGAATGCTTCCTTTGATGGCAAAACATTTTGTGGCCAGGGCCATAATTAGATAACTTTGAGCAATTAGTAAAAGGGTCGAGAACTGTCCAAAGCTGTTTCATGGGCCACTTGGTTTCTGTGTTGTCTCTGCTCTACAGTCTTAAATTCTTCATTCTGTTTGCTCAGCATGCAATATTCCCATCAAATGCTCAGTGAGTTTCAGTCTAAGCTGTCCCTGCAAAACTAAAGCAACACGGAAGGAAAACTGTGACAGACCAAAATCGTCAGGGTAAAAACAAATAAAGCAAATAATTATTCTATTTAATGTTTTCCTTTGATTCATTCTAGTTGTTGTCCTGTTTATTTTTTCATTGGCCTGCTTTCAGTAGATTACATTTTTCTTGATTTATGTCTTTAAAAAGTGATCTACCTGTGTCTCCCCCCTTCCAAAAAGGTACATTTACACACAAGCGGCTACAACAGTTCAAGAATGGAGACGATGGGAAACTACTGGAGAAGCAATTCACTGAACTAATTGAGAACACAAAAGAAACAGAAGCAGCATAGCTTTAAGCTGGGAAGCTGAAATGTTGGATAAAACAAGACCATTGCTTTTATTACCAATTTTCATTCCTCAGATGGCAAGATGAAAAGCATACATCTGCACACACTGACATAGTATATACATCAACATGTATAATATGCCATCTGCATAGGAATTCAACTGAATGTCCCATTGTTGTTCTGCAAAACGTATATCATGTGGCTGTATTGCAAAGCTTTAAATGAAGCTTTGGCCAGTACAACAGTTGCTTGCCAAGGAGACACAACTAGATAACCAGACGGACAAATAAACTTATCCCAAAGAGGTCACAGTGCAGCACTTTTTACATTTACATCAGGTTGAACAGGAAACAGTTTTTGTATTATGCACTCTAGGTCACAGTTCTAGGTACTTAGTTAGGTATTCAGCAATTTTTTTGTCACTAATTATACTTTTAACTCAGCTCGTCTGATTGTCTGGTTCAGCTTCTGACACCATTGTGGAAAAGGGAAAATCTAATTGTTAACAAATGCGTGCCTATTAATAACATTAAAGCAATTCTACTTTTTTTGTGCTTTTATACATGACTGTTTCATAGACTGAAATACTTTACAAATAATATATAAGGTACATTCCTGGCTGAGATTTTTTTTTTCTCAGGTCTTTTGCTAAATGTTTCAGGACAAAGAAACCTTGATATCATTACCAAAGTATTTCTTACCCAGATACTTTCGTTACACCTCAAATTCACCAAAGAGAAACATATAAAAGGTTTCCGAACATCCACTCCTACCACCTTCCGACATAAATAACACCCTTTAAGCTTCAAACTGGACTTATATTTTGTGCCCTTTAAAAAAAACCTTCCACATTCTTTTAATACTTTTTTGACCATCTCACATTTAAGTCTGAGTTAAGGTCCTTTTACAATTCTGTGGGCCTGATTGGTGTTATACGGAGAAAATAAACTGTGAGATAAAGAGTGGATAAATAAATAAATAAATAAATAAATAAATAAATAAATAAATACGACTTATCCTATGTGGGATTCCTGAAATACCAAAAGCACTATAAATTTGCTATTGTAAACATTTGTTATGTTCAACTGAAAGCAAAAATGTGCCATATGAGGATTTATGCATTAAATTTCTTTTTGCTGTAAGAATTGTGGTAAAAAATAAAGAATAAGACTGTACTTACTGCAGTCAAGTAAGTACAGCTGGGTAAATATAGCTTTAAAATGAACATATGTGGGACTCCAATTATTTATGTTAAGGCTTTATTTTGCTGACTTACATTTGGTCTTTCACAAACAGTTAAACACAAAATGATTCTTACATCTGGCAGAATTCAACTTAAACTTTTCTCTCAACCAAGATTATTTTATATAGGAAATGTATCACAAATGCCTTTACTATTTTATTTTTCAGCAATAAAATATTAACCTTTTCATTCTATGCATGATAATTTTTTTTCTTTAAATCCCCAAAATACCTCATGTCCTATAGGCTCACTGGTTTGCCCACTACGATTGGAATTCAGTGCTTTCAGAAATAACTGTGAACAAATACATCAACCATGGCGCTGTTTGCCTACGGAGCATGAAAATAATGAGTAACAATATTCCTGATGAAGTGTTCCTGACCCCTACTTGGACAAAACTCGGTAATCTTGCCACTTATTGCCGCCGTTGCTATTCACCGTTCTCATTTGCCACCATTCCTCAGCATTTTCTCTGAATCCTTGTCTCAACAGGGAATTTTATACACACACATCCACACACCTTACTATAAGTTGCACTGCACTATGTAAATCAAAATTATACAGTGGCTCCTCCAGATATATGAAATTAATTTTCCAATCGTACATTAGAAACTCTTTCTTCAAGTGCAAGAGCAATATTTTAGGAGGGGAAACTTACATTTTTCAAAAGCACATCCAATACGTCTGAAAATCTTCAACAAATGTTTTATAAAATATTAATTTTCTCACAAGCCATCGGGCCATAGCTAATGTTACCGGGTCTCATCTGTCTGCAAAGCTCCTGCTGTCTATTCCCCTGAGAGCAGCTCATTTAAAGTCAAGTTTGACAGAGTGCAGCACAGATCCAAATCCCATTTGACTTTCCCATTGGTTCTCTGAACTCATCTTCACTCCTCTGGCTAGTTTGGAACATGCCAAACTTTTACCGCTCCTGCATACACAAATGTTATTTAAGGCTTCACTGATGACTCTCTGAGTCTGCAGGCCACTGCTGTTCTGAAATTTGATGTTTTGGTTCTTGTCTGGGAGGCCCAGAACAGAATGAGCGACTGGATATTATCTAACAGAGGAACTGGGCAAATAAATTATCCTTTATGGATATTTATCTATTTCTGATATTGCTACTCAGCTCTCCCAGCAAAAAGAGAGATGTGTCAGCTATACATCATACACTGTGCCCTAGTGAATTGAAGAAATAGTACTATATATTTCCATGTGCACATATTAATAAAAATAATTAGCAGTATATTTACTGGTCATCAGATCTGAGGTTTATGGCCGTTTTCAAAACTTTTTGGAATTCATACGGATTTCTCCGATCTCCTCAAATCTAAACCTCTAAACAAATAAAGATATGAAGGGAAAATAGCTTTGTTTGTGTGCCACATTTTTCAAATTTCTTTCGTCTGACACACGTTTGTCATACTGGAGAAAGAACAAGGATATCTTTTCTATTGTGCAGTTTATCATTGCATTCCAGATTTGATACTCTCTCATTGGAGATCTCAGGTGTCTGACTGCTGTTCATAGTTTAATCACTGCAGTTGTGGTGTTTGAAGCTAATTTAACTCCTCTGTTTGGCACTTTTTTCACCTTTTTTTTGCCAATTGAGAACCAAAGCTGGTTGCTCCAGAGCAAACTCGTAGACTTTGTTTGAAGACACCATCTGCGAAAGACAAAGACAAGACAAAGACAAACCAAACATTATCCTGTCTATAAATGTGCCAAAGAGAACAGACAAGGAGAAGCTATTGCAGAGTCCAACCAGTCTGGACACTGGAACATTATTACCTTGAGAGGATGGCTTGGGTTATTTGAAAATATATTCTGTTAAGTTATTGTTTTCATAATTTCTCATTTACATAGCAATCAGTGTGGTAACAGTCTCTAAAAAAACTGCCTTGAGGGATAGTTTGCAGTTTCCTTTGAGGGAGTCAAATCATTGTCAGAGCATGAAAATCTAACAGCTAGTCAGACGCATCTCCACCTCCGGCTGATTTTAGTGATTAAACTTGGTCAGACTTTACGTGTTGTGCTACGAGGCCATATTACAAGATATTACTAATCTGTTTGTTCACAATTCACCATAATTAACACAGCTGCTGGCTTTTCAACTACAGTTTCACTATGTTGAAGTTATGTTTACAGCTCCAGATCTAGAAATTATCTCTGCAAATTTAACGAGTAAGTAACCTAGTAGTGGACACATATCAAATTATGACTTGAGCTAAAGGCTGAAGAGCCTACTAAGACAGCTTACTCCAGGCTAATCACATGCATCATGGTGTTACTGCTGAATGCATCGCCACCATGGTCAGTGAACCAACGTTTGAGAGTGGGCAGATGCCAAAGCCTATTGGAAAATTGAATCAGCTTCTCTAGAAGGAAGCTTGAAGTGCACAAAAAGTCACTTAATTAATTTTACGATGGCTGCATTGACTGTCAACTTCCAAACACATAGTGAACCGACCAGCAGATGACAATGCACCCAAAATCTTGAAGCTTCACACTAGAGTTCAGGGAACATGGATCCTGTGTCTTTTCCTCGAGGCTCTGGGATCTTGACTTCTAAATGAAATGCAAACTTTGCCGTCATCTGAAAAAGAGGACTTTGAACCACTGAGCAACCGTTAAATTCTTTTTCTTCTTATGCAAAGTAAGGTGCCTCTGACATTGTCTCGAGTTCAGAAGTGGCTTGGGCTACGTCATTTGTAGCCCATAGGAGCCTCAGTTCCACTCCTTGTGAAGCTCCCCCAAACTCTTCACTAGACTTGAACTGCTGTTATTTCTATTGCTGATGCACCTTTTTCAACCCTACTTTTTCTTTCTACTCAAATGTCTTCAAATATACTACAGAACTCTGTGAACAACTAGCTTCTTTAGTGATTACCTATAGGGACATCTGTCAAGTCAGCAGAAACCATTTAGAGGATCTGAGCGTCTGACTCTTTATTTAGGGTTTTAATTTTCTTTCAACAATAGTTATTAAAATCATAAGAAGAAAAGGAATGAAATATTCCAGTCTAGATGTACTATATCTATATAATATATGTTTGACTTCAGAAATGACTGAAAAAAATGATGAAAAGATGTCGTTGCATGTTGCATTTAATGTGGAAATATGAAATATTTCTTTTCATGTATTTTTAGGTCTCAAAAAAACTAGCATCTAAACAGAGGCGCCTGGAGTTTTGTTACCCGCAATGGTTATATGCCAAGGGTCTGAACATTTTCAGTTTGAGCGGTCTTGAACAACTAAAATCACATATCATCAGGGATTTAGATGACCAGCTGTTAGCCTTCCACCACTCTGAGAATTTATTGTCTGTCTTTTATAAATGTACTTTGAAATGACATCTTTTTGAACCAGGTAAGTAAACCTTTACTGATAATGACTTCAGCTCACTTCAAAAATATCAGAATTTCAATGTCTATATGATCCTGGAGAATAGGCTTTCTAGGTCTATGAGCACTGATAGGGTTGTCCTTATATGTCCTTGGTAAACTGATTTCAAATGAGCAGATGCTGAATGTAAGTAACTATTATGAAGATTGAGACATCTTCCTAAAGCCTGACAAAAAACATTCACTTGCATAGAAATTCTTTTGAGTAAGAAACACAGAAGGCTGCTGATTCATGGACATTTCTGCAATGATTCATTGATCTGCAGGAAATCTTGGAGCTCCATCACTGTCGAGTGAAATTAGGTAATAATTAAAATGTTGTCTATATTTTTAAGGATGGGCCACTTCCCTTCCCTCATTTTGATGTTGCACAGAGAAAAATTAAAATAAATCACAAGATAATTTAGCTCATAAAAAAACAGAGAAAAAATATCAAAGAAAAAAGCTGAACAGTTAATGGAAAACACTGTTTGAGATATGAAAAATATTAAATTATGAACAGAGAAGTACGGCATAATGTTAGGAACACCATGCAAAAAAATAAATAAATAAATAAAATAATGAAAAATTCGGATAGGTGACCTTGTGAGAATTTGCTTTAGAATATTTGGTGGTCAGCTGAGAAGATACATGCTTCGGGTTTCTATTTGCTAGAATGGATCCGTGAGTTTGGGGTCAGCTGCTCTGTTCACAGGGTTGATGTTTCACTGCTTGCTCAACACTACAACTAATAACTATGTAGAGAACATCCTTTCAGTTAATGAATTACTGTGGCTTCGTTCATTCGAGATAAAGAACAAAACATATTGTGGAACATGCAAAAATATTTTTGATTGTTCGATGCCTTGCGAAAGTATTGATAACCCCTGAACTCTTTACACATTTTGTCAATGAATAATGAATTTTATTGCGACTTGATAGACTGTGATAGGCCAACTCAGAGCAAGTCATACCTGTAGAGTGGAAAGAAAATGATAAAATGACATTTTATCATTTTCTTTGTTTGTTTCTTTTTTCATTTGTATTGTTTTTGCAAAGATCTCACATGCACAATTAGCATTTGTCTTTATGCTGAAATCCCTAAATAAAATCCAATGCAACCAATTGCTTTCATTTGCTTAATTATACAGACCGCCCATGTGTAATTTAACCTCAGTGTAAGCATAGCTGCTTTGTGAACAAATAACACCATGAAGCCCAAGGACGGGAGAAAGTTACAGAGAAGAAGAAACCTACCAATTATTGTATGTTCATCTAAACTGGCAGAGCAGGACAAGAAGAGTTTCAATTAAAGAAACAAGCAAATTAATCACTATAATGGAAAAGGGACAGCAGAGATTCCCACCGCAGGTGGAAGAATTTGTCAGCAGAACAGCTATTAGTAATCTACTCCACAGATCTGGCCTTTCTGGAAGAGTGGGATGATTGCTGAACAGAAGAAGAAATCCATAAGTCTTGTTTGAAGTTTGCCACAAGCCTTGTAGAGGGAATAGCAAACATGGGGAAGAAAATGCTTCATTGAGAAGATGAAAAAGACAGTGGTAACACTCTGCCTGAGCAAACCATTCCTGAAAAATATGCAAGTCAATAGTTGTAAAAAAAAAATAAATAAAAATAAATAAACAAACACCACTTATCATTTTCCTTCCTCTTCACTGTTATGTCCTGCTTTATGATCTTAATGAAACACATTTAAGTTTGTGGTTTTAACATTACAGTATGTGAAATAATTCAAGGTGTATGAGTGCTTCTACAAGGCACTGTAATTGATTCTAATTAGTTGCAACTTGCTGAAAAGCTAAACATTTAAAAAGTTATATATATTTTTTTTAAGATAAATTTTAGAACACAATAAGTCTAATTGATAATAATGGCATCATTTTCCTGTCTTTGTCTGAGAATGTGTCCCCCCAAACAGGGCATGTAAGACATTATTGTGAAAGTGTCTGCTCTGGGAGGAACGGTGAGACCTAAAAGTCAGATAGGGAGTTGTCTGCGTTTTATCTGACTCCTCCGTATGTGCCGTCAGTGGCCCTAACTGTTAGTAAAGGACAACATTATGTATTGGAGTCATTCCATAGATGAAGCACACAAAAAAGGAACTCAAAATAGACTTGAAATCCTCAAAATGTGTCATAATTAAATCAAACTTTATTACTTAGAGCTCTCAGTGAGAAGCTCTGCTGTAAAGCTTGACATGCGTGCATCAAAAGGAAATTTTACCTTTGGTTGGATAGAGCTATTTAAAGACACAGATCTATTACTCACAAAAGTCCAAAGACCAGACAGGGTTCCAAAGAGAGGCTGTAGCAAGAGGGAGGAAGCAGAGGGAGGGATGTGAGAGACCAGTCTTTTGGATTTCTCATTAATTCAGCGTGGCCCTCTCTTTGTTTTTTTTTGTTTTTTTTTTTTTTTTAAGACATCTTCTATGCAACACATGTAACTGCACTTCAATCAGCAGCTGATGCAACTTGTTTTTTTTTTTTTTTTTTTTTTTTTAAGCCCGCCCACCAACCATTATCAGCACTCAGGCCTTATATATGCAGCCCTGTTTGCAGTTGTTTGTGAGTTTAACCACTCAGACCTTGCAGAAGACCAGCTTCAACTTCAACCGTAAACAGCCAGACCTCATCAGCCACCATGCGAGAGTTCAAGAGTAAGGAGTTCTGGAGGGCCGTTTTGGCTGAACTGGTCGGCATGACCCTCTTCATTTTCCTCAGCATCTCCACAGCTATCGGGAACAAGAACAACACAGCCCCGGACCAGGAGGTAAAGGTGTCACTGGCATTTGGACTTGCAATTGCAACTCTAGCCCAGAGTTTGGGCCACATCAGCGGAGCCCACCTGAACCCTGCAGTGACCCTCGGGATGCTTGCAAGCTGCCAGATCAGTGTGTTTAAGGCAGTGATGTACATTGTGGCACAAATGCTTGGCTCGGCTCTGGCCAGTGGCATTGTATTTGGAACACGTCCAAATGACACGACTGCACTGGGGCTGAACTCTGTAAGTATTTATTTTGATAGTTCTAAAAAAAAACCAAAAAAAAAGATATATATGCACATTTAATTTCAGCATATTGTAGCTTTCATAAGGAAGGCTGAACTGAAATTATTTATCTTGCCCTCTTACTTCAAAGAAGTGAGATATTGTTAAAACAGGTGAACAGCTGCAAGAAATTTAAAGTGACCATATGCAGAATTAACACTTTGAGTTAAGTGCTTTTGGACACTTGGGTTTCACAGACAAAAACTTATCCGTGAGCAGCACTGAAAAAGATAACTTTTCTGTTGATAACTTCTAACGAAATCGAATTCTGTTTCTCTGCCAAGTTGCTGTCAAAGTTTCAGGACAACACCAGCAAACTGTTAAATGAGAAACTGGGAGGGGGGGATGGGAAACTATCCATCTAAATAAAACCAACTAACAGAGTGCTGCTGTTCTGTTTTTTTCCCCTCACAGCTTAACGGTGTCACCGCCAGCCAAGGCGTAGGCATAGAGCTCCTGGCAACGTTTCAGCTCGTGCTGTGTGTCATTGCAGTCACTGATAAAAGGCGGCGTGATGTCACCGGCTCGGCCCCCCTGGCCATTGGCCTCTCGGTCTGCCTGGGACACTTGGCAGCTGTGAGTTTATCCTCAAAAACATTGCAGGGCTTACCCAGTAAAGGTGCACCATGTTTCAGTGTGGTGAACCAGCAGTAAACATGACAAAGCTCTCGAAAACCATGAATTTTGCAGCTTGCTTTAGTCAATATCCTTCATCCCAGAAGATAATATGACTTTGTGATTGCAGATCAGCTACACAGGCTGCGGCATCAACCCAGCCCGTTCCTTTGGCCCAGCTTTGATCCTGAATGATTTCACAGATCACTGGGTAAGTCAGTGGGTAAAACACATGAGCATTTTATGCACACCTCACAACTCTGCACACTTTATGTCTCAATATTAAGAAACTTAATTGCTTCCTAAAAGCAAGTTAGTTAACTATAGCTAAAAAAAAAAAAAAGGTCAGCAATAATTCAGTATAAGTCACTGACAAAAGGAAAGCTTCTTATTTGCGGATTGACTGATCAGTGTTGTCTGTTCCAGGTGTACTGGGTGGGTCCGATGTGTGGTGGCGTGGCTGCGGCTCTCATTTACGATTTCTTGCTGTCGCCCAAATTTGACGACTTCCCAGAGCGCGTGAAGGTGCTGGTGAGTGGGCCAGTCGGGGACTACGACGTCAACGGAGGCAACGACGCGACCACCGTGGAGATGACATCTAAATAGCCACACACACTTAACCCCAATGTACATGTCTATACTATTGTAAAAAGATTTAAAAGCTCTTGAATTTAGTGTATTTAGCATTTTTTGTGTTATTTTAATTACCAACAAGGGGTTTTCTACTACGGGTCATTTAGTGTCACCTTCTAATTTGCTTTTTTTTTTGTCGACCCAGTTCAAACCTATCATCCAAACTTGCTGCTTCAGTGTGCACATTTTGTATTGAAATCCTAACAAAGCAGTTTGGAAAATCTTTTGTTTCCTTATCAGTATTGTATGTTGAGCCATTTTTGTACATTTCTATATTTCTGTATCACTTCTTAATGCTAACAGATAAGATATTGTGTGTGCACTCAAAAGTTTCACTTTTATAAGTAAAATAAAAAAAAAAAAACACTTAACATGAGCAGTTGTAACTGTTTGCATACTTATTAATGGTTTAAAAGAATATAAAGTAGACTTTTGGGGGTTTTTAAGTTGTCACTATAAAAACTCTCACCCATTTATTAATGGAAAGCTGAAGGTTTCATTAAAACAACCTCAATGCAGTGCAAAACCTTTTAGGTTTGATGTGACTGCTAAACACATTGTAACCTAAAGCTATTCCAATAAGAAGCAGGTTGTTAACTTATTCTTAGACAATTTTGCAACAGATCTTCTAAATTTAGCTTATGACCAATAAGCCAAAAGAGAAAAATAAAAAAAAAATGAACATACATTCATTTCACCTTTCCCTGAAACGCTACGTAAAGCATCAAAAAGTTTCTTTGTCAGAAAATTTAAGCAAAGTGGACACCTGTATTAACAAGCAGAACTCAGCAGCTCAGGGAGTGAAACCAACGTACTGCAGATAAAGAAAAAACATCTACACAGCATGATAGCCCAAGATAAGACTGTGAAGGTCATATACTTCCGAGATAAAAGAAGAAAGTATAGCTGACTGACAATATTTGGTCAAAAAGAAATATAATTGTTTTTCATGAAAAAGTAGTTTGATCAAGTTATCAAATTACTTGTGTAAGCACCTGTAAAGAAATCTGGTGGCAGAGTTGTGGAAGCTTAGTTGAAATTAATGGTCGGAGGTTCTCAAATGGTAATGGTTGAACAAAGAAGAGGTGTGATGAGATTTTGCGGCATATTAAAATATCCCAAGATTTCCCCTAAAAATGAAGTCTTTATATAAATTGTGGCTATAACTTCTTGTCATTTAACCAGACCATCATTTATACATGTAAATAAACAATCTGCAGAGCAAGTAAGTAAAAACGATACATTTTACACCATAAGGGTTTTAACACAGCTCTCCACATCTGTGCATGCCTTGCTGACAAGCAAGTGCTGCATTTTTATTTTTTTTTTTAGCTCAGCTGATTGACCACATATGACTAAGAGACACAGTTTCACTACTAGGTCTTAGGGGGCGATGATGAGCTGGATCGTTCATTTCAAACTGAGAAGGAAATGAGACTTAAATAGTAAATAGTAAAGTTATTTCTCGTCATAATATTAATTCCACTTGTGTTGTTGTTGTTCTGGACAAATAAATTAATCATTTTGGGAAACAACAGGGCTCTCCTCAATTTCTCTTCTGTTTGTGTTTTTTTCCCCTTCTGCTCATGAACTGACCCATTATCTCTACCTGTTATGTCTCTGCGTGACTTTCTAACAGGAAGTAATGTCCTGCTCTCTGTGTGCTCAGTAAGAGCAGTCACAGAAATCTGGCTACACACAGGTGTCAGTGGAAAGATCCTAGTAAGTGGTAACAAATGAATAAATCAGTCTCACATAGACTCCATGTTAGAGTGCATAGAGAGGTATGAAATGCACCTTAAATTGGATAATGTGGTCATACTTAGTTCTTTGCATTTAAAACTGAACCACAATCTCAAGAATAATCCTGTTTTACTTTGGGTGTATGTGTTCAACACTCATTTGTTGAAGCTACAAGTTAAGCTCCAACCTTTTTATAGGACATGTGTGGGGAAACCCAGAATTTTGATGAAATTTTACCAAACTGCAAAACTGCTATTTAAAAAGCTGCTATTTACCAATGATTAAAGCTACCAATGCAAGCCACTTTACTGCAACTTCTGCTACTTTCCCAAAGGTTCAGCCTACAAATAATAGGATTGTTTAAACTTTTGATAAATTATTAGCCTCAGAAATAAAGTTGGTTCCATTTTTACTCTCATTTTGAAGTAAAAATGGAAGCAGTTTTTGAATTGCACCGTTGTGTTGAGAATGTTCGTACAAACTGCTCATTTAGCAAAAAACACTTCATTACAACAGCACCAAAGAAGCTCCAACCACTTTTAAATTGTTAATGCTAGGAGCATTTTGGTACCCCATAGAAAAAACAACAAGGACAGGCAAGATACATACTCAAAGTATTCTGACTAATAGCTTTGAGTATGTATCAAAGCTATTAGATAGCTTTGATTAGATAGCATAGATGCTATGCATAGCATATGCATAGCATCTATGCATAGCATAAATGCTATGCATATGCTATGCATAGATGCTATGCATAGATGCTGTGCATAGATGCTATGCATAGATTGCATAGCATCTATGCTATGCAACATAGGAGGCTTCAAAGACTCCTACGTCTTTGAAGGGCTATTTCTAAGTTATGTAAATAGTCTGAATTCAATTTAAACATCTCTAAATCAAATCTGAGCCTGATTAATTAGATATTCTTTAAACCACTGTCTAACATTTATGAATCATTCACTCTATTTGTAAAAATACAAAATGGAGTAATTTTGTTGTTTGTTTTGTGGCACAATGATAACCTTAAAGTCAGACAAGTGTACAAACCCCTAATGTGTAGACAATTCAAAGGTGGATAAAACTATAATAAATTGGATCTTGTAACAGTTGCATAGAAATCACATTTTCATTTCCAAGATGCAATGAAAAGCAGATGAACGCTCCACACTTAATGTTTCAACAAAACCAAAAATTTTTGCGACAGCTGACATTTGTTACTCCAAAAAAAACTAAAAGTGATGCTCCCTTGTATTGACATTTAAAGAAAATAGAAGATGAAAGAAGGACATGTATGACTGGGTAACATTCCCTTTCCTTTCAGATGCAAAAGGGCACCATGCTTGGATAGCTTTGCCCATTCTATTGCTGTCTCATTAATGTCTGCCTCTTTTCTTAGACACCCTGCAGGAAGGCAATTACATGCTTGGTTTGTGAAAACCCATACAAGTGGATGCCTTTTCCTTTGGCTGAGCTATTCTATTATTTATGTTCTTATTTTAAAAAGTAAGAAGAAAAGCTGAAGAATATAGGTTAATTACGGTAACTTGGTTCCTGAAATGGCTCATAGGAATCTGCTCCTTACTGAGCAACTCATCTGTTTTTATGGTTGTGGTCTCATAACCTAACCACGACACCCTGCTTTTAACCAAAGATCTTACACATTTTCCTTTCTCTTTGCTTTGTTAAATGCGCTTAAACTGTTTTCATTTCCTGCAGTTTGAAGATATAAAATGTTGTACACAGAAAATGTTAATGTGGAAATTAAACCATAAATGTCAATATATTAAGGTAAGATTAACAACAATAACCTCAGTCAGAAAAGCAGCCAAGAGGATTTTGCTGCCAATAAGAATCTGTTGATTGGACAACTTTTAGTCGAGTCCTCCACAGAGCTGTTGTTTATGGTAAAAGGTAAATGAGTTCAAAAAGTAGTTGCTAAAGTAGTTTTTCTGGATTCCAAGTTCTATTCCCTGTTGTGTAAGCCAACACAACCACGGAGAAAACATGTGGACAGATTAGATCAAAGCAAAACTTCCTGGCTTCTGCTTTTCTTCAAAAGGGACAGTTAAAGGACAAGTTAAAGTTACGGATGGATGGGTTAGGAACTTTGTATTGGCTCAGAGGTTCACCTTCCAACAGGACAATGACCCCGAATATCATGCCAGAGGTATAATCAAACGGTTAAGATCAAAGTATAGTTACGTTAGAATGGCCCGGTCAGAGTGGAAAAGGTGTGAAAGTTTATCTTTGCAGATGCTTTCCACTCAATAAGAGTAATTTTTTTCAAATAAGAAAGAGCAAAAATCTAAGCCCTTAGAGGCAAATTTCACTTTTTACGAAGCCGGTAGAGATGATCCAAAGGATTTGCAGCAATAGCTGCAGCAAACAGTGTCTCTACAAAATGCTGACTGAGGCAAACTGAATGAAAATGCTTGCCACACTCTTCAGATACTGTCAAAACTTTGAGAACCAAGTTTTGACAGTATCTGAAGAATACTGTCAACATGTTTTGCGAAACATTGATTTGTTTCGCAAAAACATATCAATGTTTTTGGTTGTACTGTGATAAAATGTGAAAAAATATGTACATCTTTCGAAGACACGAAATGAATAAAAGTTGAACTTTAGGCCCACCTTGAATTAATCTAAGTTTGGAGATCCCTTCAGCATACCACATAATATTCTTCTACTTTCTACTTTCCACAGGTTTAAATGACTTTCCTTCCATTGTTTGAGGCTGCTGTTTGCTGAAGCTGCTTATCAATTGATTGACCTATCTTTATTGCTCCGTTTTCACCTTTGCATATCTCTTGTGTTCTTTGAATTCACCTGTGTTGGAACATGAAGCCGAAGCCAACTGACCCGCAATAAAGGCATTAATAAATAAATAAATAAATAAATAACAGGGAAAAGTGGAATGAAAGCTCTGATTGTTTTTATTATAGGCATGCCGTGTGATTCATGGTCACGTCACTTCCTGCAGTACACGTTCCAGGAGGGAGTTTTCTAGGAATTCACGCTAATACTGTGACTGGGCCCTTACGGTTTTGTATTCACGCTGCCTGTTTTCAAGGAAGTGGCACTTTTCTTAGAATTTTGACATCCCTTTTCAAAGAGGCTGGATCCTTCAGCTCCTCCTCTCTGCTTTTTACATTTCATAACAGGAAAGAAATGCCACAATTTTTATGTTTCTTTTTTTTTTTTTTTTCAAATTTAATGACCAGTTTGAATGCCATCCACCGTGGTGACAGAACTAGATCTTCAGCGGTTCTGGTGAATGATCTGTGACTGAATGCAAGCGCTGTCTTTTACAAGAGTACTTGATGTCATCATGGGTGGTAACAGACCATTAACAGTTCTGCGAAAAATGTGATGGGAAATAAGTGATAGCTGGATAATATGTGATCAGGAGCCTTATTTAAGGAAAACTGCACACACACACAAAGTCAGTAGCTTGGCTTTTTCTGAACAGAACACCTGAAAGCAATACCGAGCTCTCTGGCCTCGGATTGCACAAACTCCTGACCTGGACTCTGGATTACCAGCAGCAAGTGGATATAATCAACACCACTATGTAGTGTGACACATAGATTTCTCATCATGTTATTCTAACATATTTTCATCCGTTTCAAGCACATGGAAGGCGCGTCATTAAAATCGTAAGTATCATTTTGCATTGCTCGACAGAAAGCATTCACTTTGATTGTTCATTTCTCATTTGTCCACTTCTGCATTGTTTAACCGCTTAAAAATATTCCCAAACTATAGCTATATCACGTTCGAAATATTTTGTGCATCTGCAAGAGTTGATTTAGACTCGCGAATCGTATTTTTATTATCTGAAATTGGCAGGGTATGAAAATTATGGAGTGCAGGGTGAGGACACGATGAGGTGCTCCTACTGGCAAAAAGATCAAAGTCGGTTTTAATAAGCTCTGAAATTCTTCCCTTAACCAGAGAGAGGTTCTCACCAAGTCAGATGAAAGCCACCCTTCTGACCAATCGATTAGCTGGGAAAAGTTTGTGCAAAGCTTAACCAGAAAAAGTTGTTTCTGTCATTGTTCATTGTGGTTTGTATCAATAACCACGCAGTACTTCTAAACCATATTTGTTTAAAACTTTGATTAAAAGCAAATAAAAAAATAGTGGTACAACAAACAAATATGTGAAAATTAAGGTTTTTGTAGATGTAGACAGAGACTTGATACAATTTAAACACTCTGAAGCAGAAGATCAGGTTTCCTCTTCAAGAGTCACATTCTTATTAACTTGCCATAATTTTGTCAGCAAAGGCCAAATCCATTGTTGCTTCAAAGTGGTGACAGACAGAATAGCTCTTTTATTTTCTTTCTTGGCCAGAAAACAACTGTTTGCGAATAGCATCCTGCGTCCTCGCTGGCTGCCCAGGATGCCAGTAAAACAATGAGACCATATGCAGTGGAGACTTTATTCGTATCCCATCTGCCCCTCCTACCATTAACCATCACACGGTGCCTTTCACATGAACCTGTCCTTGTTCTCACTCCCATATTGATTCTACTGCGTTTGTATTCATTTTAAGACAGGTTTCATTTGTGCTGCAAACACGGTAACACTGATATAAACAACCATTTATGTTGAAGAATAGCACTCCCCGCCCCATGATGCTGTTACCACCATGCGGCAAACTGTGTGGATAGTTTTTTTCAGGTTGATATGTGGTGTTACTTTTCTGTTGCATAAAATAAATGATAATCAGGAAGCTAAAGTAGGATTCAGAAGCAACAGCACAACCACAACAATATAGCAGGAGAAAGCACACACCCAAAATACTATACAGCTATCCAGATGATGATATTGTTTAGAAAAAGAGAGATATTATTGGTGGCAGGTCAAATAGGAGCTATGAGTGTGCGTTACACAGGAAACTTAGTCACCCACTTAATCTCAGAAGATATTAGGGGAGACTATATAACACAGGTCCCACCTGTTTCAAAATTAGGCAACAGAAAACCTAATCAGGGGACACTTTTTCTTTGAGTGCTTGTGACGCCCCAAGAGGTGCAACATCCTGGGCAGGCAGCCAGCCAACCAGCCACCCAAATTACAATTAACAATAAAATAGCAAAACTTAAACCTACTCAATTTTATGCTATCACAAAACTAAAGCATTTTCAGGCAGACTTATAAATGCCAGTTTATCTAAAAATAGGAGGACAAGATAAAGCAGAGCACAATTCAGAGATGTGCAAGAAAATACTCGAGTTAGAGGCTGTTTGTAGGAAAAGGAAAAGTAGGCATGCGATGCTGTGTCGGCAAAGGTAAGGGTGATGCTTTAAAAGGTTTCTCATTCTTTTCTCAGGAAGGAAGACATGAAGTGGCATGGCCCTTTACCCCACAGGTTCCTTTGCACAGAAAGGCAGAGCAGGAGTCTGGTTTCCTTGTCATGCATTCAAAAGGTCATATTTTCTTTGCAGCGGTAAGTGACTGATGTTGGCCTCAATGCAGTCAGCATGGCACGACATATGCTTAAAAATAGAATGTGAGCTATAAGGACAGAAAAAAAAAGACATTTGACAAGACTTTAAACATGAACTGAGATTGTCAAGATGCCATTTTGGAGTCAAGAATGATTGAAAATGTTTATTCTCAATAGAGAATATATTTGAAGTTCGCTGATTCTGGGACAGATAAAAGTAACATTCAATAAAATTTCAAGGAGTGCGAGAAATAAATGATGACTGCAAAGCTTTTGCATCTTCTAACAGTGGTCAATCTTCTCTGCCTTCATTGAAAAGCCTGTTAGGCTTGATAAAAAAGCTAATAAAGGGGGCAACTCCTCAGCATCTATGCACACCCAGAATTGCGTACAGTTTTCACAAAAGGTTCTGTTTTGGTGATAGGAGAATCAGACCATGAGATGTTCCTTAACACATCCTACACATTCTCAATGGGATTTAGGTTCTGGACTCTATTGTGGACAGTCAGTGTGTGAAAGCAGTGTCTCGTGGTCTCTGAACAACTCTTTCACAATTCAAGCCCACTAAATCCTGGCATTGTCTGCTAAAGTGAGATGGTTGCTTAAGGGGTGAGAAGCTGCTCTCTCAGTTACTCAGTTACTGCCAGCGGCTCTGAATCACTGCAGTACTTTTCCAATTAAAGTCTCCTACCTATTAGTGCAGTCAAGGTTTTTAACTTTTTTTAATCCTTACAATGTGTTTTGCTATTAACTCAAAAGAACACCCAGGTAAAATCATTAGTTGTGTATTAAACTCTTTTTTTTTCCTTTTAATTCTAATCTACAAGGTTAACGATTAACAACAGTTTAGTTTGGTTTTACATAAGCTGTGAAAAATAATAATAATAATAATAAGATGCATCTCAGCCTTGAGCTAAACAGGAAAAGTACTGAAGAGAGCATAAGAAATAAAGGGCATTTAAAGGTTCTGAAATGCAAATGCCTTGACTTTCCCTGATCAGGTAGAGTTTTTTCTAATTGGGCTGGATGAGGGCAGGTCAGTGTTACACACAGTGTCCGGTTGCAGGTACAACCAAATTTAGTGCCTCTGTGTACTTTGACATCACGCAAATGTCACATAAGGTCTGCTGGTTAAACATTTTCTAAGTTTCCCTGTGCAAGATTAAAATGTGAAGCTTTTCTGGGGAAGAACAGAATTTAAACACAGAAGATGCACACAAAAGGGTGAGGTTAAGGGTGGATGTTATCAAAATCTAGAGTTGTGGCCTACATGTATTCTACATTTGGATGAAAATTAAAATGGCATGTCAGCGTGAGAACATCATGCCCTCAGTGAAACACGGTGGTGGCAGCACAGTGCAGTAGGGATGGTTCTTCAGCAGGGACATCTGACAAAGGAGTTATTCCTTAATAAAGATAAATGACAAAAGTTTCAGTCTAGATAAATAAAGATGGCAGAGACGTGCACCAAATGACAGGGTAGGGCTTAACCCAAATTTACACCACACTATTATGATTACAATAACATGCATCCTTTCATTTCACTTCAAAATATTTGCTACTTTGTGTTGGCCTGGCATGCAAAACCCCCTAAGAAACAATAACATTTGTGGATTTACCTTGTCAAAATGTGGGAAAGTTCAATGGATGTGATTATTTTTCAGGGAGACAGTAAAACTGGGATTGGCTAGTGGAGCTCATTTTGCATTAACTTGCATTAACTTGAATTTGCTTATGGCTGGCAGTGACAGTGTCCTCGGAGCCTGGTGCTACGTGGATAGCGCAGATGGAGGGTGCAGTAGCTGGCAGGGCCTTCATGCATGGTCTTATTCTAGAAACAACACATTTGCTTGGTGTTAACAAGCGACGAGTGAATCCAATTTTTCAGACTCATGCTTTTTCTGATAAATTACATTTAGGACTGGGTGGAATTTGGGGATAATGCTGTCAGTCTAATCTGGTTATGTGGAAGGGTCGTGTTGTAGCATTTACGACTGCCTTGCTTGCTGACTGCTGGTGATTTACTAATAACTGTGAATTATTGAGGTCTGTAGTTGTGTGCAGAAGAGGCAGGCCTTCTTTTATCAAAGACTTTCGTAGGATGAAAGCATGTGCTGACCTCTGCAGTAACTCATGTAGTGAATCGGGCAGATAAAGTCAATTCAGGGATTTGTTCAGCGTTCTTGGCTCCAGGAAAATGAAGCAGTGATCTTTGCAGGCTTTGCACCACTGGTGCTTAATCTGTTAGGGTTTTTTTTTTTCTATGTAGCTCATGAAGTCCAAGAAAACATCCAGATCACAACTGACTTTGATAAAAGAGCCAATTGACTTTTTTTTTTTTTTCTTTCTTAGATGGAGTCAGTCCATGTGAAGATTTTGACTTGGAGTCCCACCTGCATTGATAAAATTAAGTATCTTGACAGGAACATGCCTATAATCACTGGGCTCCCTGCAGGGGTGGGATGTCGTATTGAGGTGAGTTAATCAAAACATTCCTTCATTTCCCTAGTCATTAATTTAGCAGATGGTTCCTCCATTTCACAGAGGCCTCGTTCAATAGATTGGCTTGGTATGCTCTGGCTAATGTGCAGCCAGGAAAGCAAGAGATGTTCTCTTCGGATACGTTTGCAGATCAACAAGGCAGGAAGCGGAATCAACTCATCTCTGTCCTTTGGCTCAGTAGTTCATTGTGCTGAAAATGAGAACTAGTAAGATATTTCATTTGTGCATATTGGATGTGCTCGTCCTCTTGTTTGGTTTTTCAGGTGTACTGGATAGAGCCACTGAGTGATACCAGGACATCTGTATGATTACCTGCTGTAAACTGAAGATGGACTCTTCTGTTCTATTGTGCTGTGTTACAATACAGAAAAAAAATAATAAACTGAACCATTTCTAGAGAATGCTATGTGTATAATGTGATTTAAAAAAAGAGCTGATCTGGGAGGTAGACGTATGGACATAAAAGTAGCAAATAAAATATTTATCCCCATGTTGTTTTTTTGCCTCTTTTATGCACAAAACATACCGAAATTGACAACTATTCATTCTATTTTAAAGGGTTTGTTTTTTTTTTTGCTAAACTGCAAACCTCAGTGGAGATTCTGGGATTTTATGTGAAATAACACAAAATAGTGCCTGATTGTGGAATGAGAAGAAAATTATACTCTTTTTTTTTCTTTTTTTTTTTTTTCTTTTTGCCAAGAAATATTTTTAAAAAGTGTGGCATTCATTTATTTTAACCCTTGTGAATCACATGCAGCTGCAGTTATAGCAGCAAAATATATTGGTTTATTTCTCTGAAAGCTTTGCAAACCCAGCGGCTGAAATCATTCCCAATCCTTTTTTTTCCAAAAAAGCTTAAACTCTCTCAGGTTAGATAGAGAGCTCCATATGTCACTTACGTTTTCCTGGCCTGTTTCTTTTCTTTACCTCTAAATACAAAGTATTAAAAAAAAAATTGTTTTGCTTTTTGTATATTAGAAACAAATAGGGGAAAAAATGACATAAATGAACATTCTGGGAGGGCTACAACAGTAGGACATGTTGGAATGTGATTGTTTATTTAGGGGCATGTCGGTGAAGCACATCTGCTCCGTGAAGTGAATTTGGTCTCCCGGTCAGTTATCAGATTGGTGGCTCAACGTGTATTCTGCATGCTGACGCAAAGGCTTGGACACATGTTGCAGAAAATGAACTGTAGAGAGGCCAGGACAATATTTACATGTTAATTAGTATTTTTGTCCAGGTTTTCTGTCCACACTGCTAAAAATTCAATAAAATTCAATAAAAATATTATTATGTTATTTACATAATGAGTGTTTTGTGCAGTTTACAGTGAGGGTAAGGTGAGTTTCTTGCCTCATTTTAGTTGATAATGTGTATTTCAGATGCTGTGACTGATCAGACTTAAAGATTCAGACTTGTCACTGCTATAGCCAACTGTGTGAGAAATCTGATTTTGCAACTCTGTGTGAATATAATTGCAGTTCTGATTAAAACATATATATATTTTTTTTTTCAATGTTTTTCAGGTTCTGCTAAATTAACTCAAACCTTTTCTGACATTTACGGTCCTACTAGAACTTACTTTTCATATACTAGATCACGGAGTGAAGATACAGTAAAACAACAAAAGAAATAGGATGTGACATTTTACTTCACCTTGAATGAACTATTTTTTTGTGTATGCATCTGGATTTTTATTTAAACTATCAGTATTGTTATTTCCTGCTTAGTTCTTGTTGATGAGGATCTGCAAGTTTCTTTAGGGCAGCACAGTTTCCGTGTGAATGTGGTGGCCAGGATTCAACACAGTCCCTCCCTGCAGCATTACATAATTATTCAGGGTGCGCGCGTGTGTGTGTGCGCGTGTGTGTGTTTCAATATGATGCCAGCAGTTCAACCATCAAAGTTGGAAATGCTGCAAGTTTCATAATAAGATGCAAGTAAACCAGAAATATGTTGCAATTTTAATAAGGGCATCTCAATTCGTGTTGGAGAACGGCTTTGTCTTTCGAAGGTCCTGGAAATAAACTGCGGCCTTGATTGCAAAACTAGAAAACGAATGTATTAAAATATCTATCACAATGACATAAGCAACAATTAAATTAAAGGACTGTGCATTTGGGTCAGTAAGCACATCTCAAATCATCATCTCTTCTATTTTCAGGAGCTATAATTAAAAAATTAAAGGTGCAAGATTTTCCTACACAGCCTGTATGTGTGGTTGGCTACATATTCCACAAAATGATGCCATGAATTATTCAGTTCCAAGAATGCAAATTCTTCTTTTCACAGAAATGCTTTACGGGACTCCATTTTTAGACAAGCTCTTTATTAGTGCATTATTGTCTTGGTCAGTCCATTATTATCTTTCCCCAGGAATTTGTCAAATTTAATGTGGCCAATCCTTCGTCACTTTTCCTTGCATGGGAATGGGCTGGTACCAGCTTTGCCTCATGTCACCTTTAATTTCCCTCTGGATGCAGAACAAATATTTAAAAATTGAAAGCAAAATTAAATTTTGCCTCCAATGGCTCAATACGGTGGCATACTTTCTCCTTGATGTTTTTATTGTTTATTAACCATTACAAGCTCAAGTTCCTGGTGTTTGAGGTCAGAAATGGAAATTCTTACACTTATATTCCTCCAAGCCTTTACCACTGTAGCTCATTGTTCAAACAAAGCAGCTCTGAAGCAGCTGCAGTCAGTTCAATCACTGGATTACTAAGTTCAAAACAAAAAGAGATAGAGAAGCTTGAAAATTAGGTCAGTGGTGCTGAGCGCCTTTAAAAGTAACTAAAAATACATGCATTTAAATTTATTTTAATACAAATGTGCACATTTTATGTTGAAACGTTTTACTGCGCTGCAGTTGAAGGGTGTATTTTCAAAAATTTGGTCAATTTAGTAGATCGGGTAACTGGACATGCAAACACTTTAAATCCTCCCATCTTGTATAATCGAAAAGCTTGATTACACAAGATGGGACGGGACCATCGTGGAGATTTCCCGTTTGGCTCTGTCGCAAGAATGTTGTCTCTACCCATCCACGCACGTGGCTCCTCTCACATCCCATTTTATGAGTTGTGGATATGTGATGGTTTCCACACCCCTGGCTAATCATTGAATAAACATCAAATAACTTAGAGCAGCTCCATAACTGGACATTCATCAACAGAGCAATGCTGCAAGGGCAATCAAACCAAGGTTGTTTAAATACACATAACCTACTGTTAGCTTAGGCACCAGTCACAATAGCCGACATGGTTGGGTGCTTATCCTGATGATGTTCTCCTCTGTGTGCGAGGATCATTAACAAAATGTCCCAAATAATTTTATGAGGCAGTAAAGTATTGCTCTGTGTCACCGGTTGTGCAAAAAGAAAATCCCTTTATCTCTTTCAATTTAACAGACCATAATGAAGCTTTTACAAAGAAAATTCTCGGAGCGAGTTTGCAACTGAAGCATGAAGATGAAGAGGCTTTGGAGGCTACAGAAATTAGCATCTATCATTAAATTCAAACACAACAGCTGGCTCAATCTAATTAGAAACATGAATCCTCGCGCTGCATGTGGACCTTCATCTGGACCTTCATCTGGCACAGCGTATGCGCCCACAGCAGAGGTGCAGCGTGACTTTAAACGTACAAATGGGCTCGTCTCCCTTACATGACAGTGACTCTTCTTCACATGTTCTTTTATATGGTGGAATTTAAGCCATGTGACAATCAGGACCAGTTTAAGACCTCCTTCCTTTGTGTGTTTAACCTCAGAGGTCAGAGCATTGTGTTTCGCCTCTTGTGTTGAAGTTTGTCTCCAACAACATGGACAATGCTCTTTTTGTTGCTCTACAGTCATTTTCTCTGAGAGTGTTCATCACATTATTTGGCTCTCGCAACTGAACTTGATTGGTTTGTGACTTGGCACCGGGCTGTTTTCAGCTTTCTTCTCATTATATTTATCTCGCCAAAATAAACAGTCGGGAGTCTGGAGCTGACCTGGTTGAGATTGATTTTACAGAAATGCTGGAAAATGATCATTTCATGGGACAGGGTCTGAATCCGTTTGTTTTATTGTATGTCATAAAATCAGATGTGGCCCACTAAAACATTCGAGAGGATTTCATTTTACTCTTAATAATTTTCTGGCTCCACCAGCAGATTTGTTCGTTTTTGATTTTGTCTCTTTTAAATGTTTTAAATCATTAAACGAATTATAACACCAGTAAAATAAAACTACTACTTTTCAAATTATGATTTCACTTCTTAAGACTAAAAGCTACCAAACTAGGTTAGCCTTATTTAAGAAAGTAATTCCCCCAAAACCCAGTAAATGTTCGCCCAACAGCTATCATCAACTTTTTGGAATAATTTGTAGTGAGCTTTGCTGATCACTATGGAGGAAATCTTATTTGCACAATTAATTTAATTCAACTATATCGGAAAGTTCTCAAGCATAAATAGCCTATTTAATGCCATGTCACCTTATCTCAATCCAAATGAAGTCCAGACTTTGACTAAGTCACTCCAAAACCTAAATTTGATTATTATTTTCAGGCATTCAGAGGTGGTCGCATTGGTGTGTTTTAGGTAATTATCCTCCTGCAACTCAAGTACACTTGAGTTTAAGGTCATAAATTGATCGTCAGAAGTTCTTCTTCAGGAGAACAAGATTCATTATTCCATCACTCAAAGTGATTTTTTTCTGAAATTCTGACAGATTTTACGCCAGATCTAGGTTTGGTAAATACCATTTTTACCTAGTCAGAAGTTCGGAAAATTGTATATTATTTAAAATAGACCTACACAGTAGGTTTTGATTTAGCAAGGAAAGGCATTTTTTGTCAACACACCTGCAGATTTCTCTCAGCAAACCTGCTTCTGTGTTTCCTTCGATTGGACACATTCATTCTGATGAAGCTTGCAATGTGCAAGATCCTGGGTGAATGTAGTGCATCAGAATCTGTAATCAAAGATAGGTTAATCATGATTCTTGGCAGCGCAGTGACATTTTTTTCCCTTAAGAAGGAGTTTATTTTCTGCCCTGCAAGACAGTAAAGTACACATTTCTCACAAAATGCAAGGAAATGTGAACAATTGTCTATGGGTGTTTGACAATTCATCTTACTCATTGTCATCTATGACCTGTACTTAACTTATTCATTGACTGAGTATAATTTGTGGTAAATGATGATTCGATCTTTCAGATAACTCAACCTTAACGTCAACGCCCAGCCCCCAGGAGTCATCTTTAACCCTGTCTCCACCTTACTGACTGGTGTGGGGAGGTTATCTACAACATATTCTCACTCTCTTTCTGTGCTTCATCAGGTTTGGCAACTACCCGATAAAAGATATGTCAAAATGGGGGATGAAGGTGAAATACGTGACAGAAACAAGGTGCCAGTAAAATCACTCTTCACTTTCCAGTATTATCATTTCCACAGACTCCACGGGAATGCTGAAAGTAAAGCTTCACTCCTTCTGTGTGACACTACTCATTTCACAGCTGCAGCATTTCTTCTCCAAGGAGTCACCTCACATCGCCGCTGCAGCGATGGAAACACTTGTCGAAAAAGGAGCAGAAAGTGAATCATTTGCCAGCTACAAACCAAGAGATTATGAACTTTAACATACAATTTCAGAGCAGCTCTTTATGTTCTCTGGTTAGTTATGAAACTTTTGTTTAATAATTGCCATCACAGTACAGTCGAGAGATTCTAATATGTACTGTGACATTGTTAAACAGTACACTGAATCATAAAAAAATCAAGTCCTGCAGCACAGACCTGTATGACGTGTGAAGAAATGCTCATAAAGACAAACGTGTACGGAACATACTAACATGGCTCATGTGGTACAGTTTAGAGCCAAGTATTTATTAACATTAAATGAGAAAAGTGACCTTAGTTCTGTTCCTGTTCATAGTTCTAACACTTAAGGAAATCATCCATCTGGATTATTTTAGTGCAATGAAGAAATAATAATAATAATAATAATAATAATAAAAAAGAATATCGGGAAGGATCACAGGGAAGGATCCACGGGAGGGAAAGTGGAGTTGGAAAAAATGTACAGGAACATTATTTAAAACATACAAAGAAATAATAGGTGTGAAGCTCAAACAGTTTCATGAACTGCCTTGACCGAAACTGTAGGCAATATTGCCACCATGTGGTCAATGTTGGAATTAAATTTGCTTACCTTCGTCTCTCTGTGAAGGCCATGACAGTTATTCTAAATAATATTAATAGTAACATTGAACCAATAGATTTTTTTAACCAACTAAAAAGGACGCATTTCTCTATTGAATAAAAATATTTGAAGCAACATTCACGAAGGCAAGATGATTACATTCTTCAGTTATACCTAGACATTTTTATAACAGATTGCCAAGTCACAAAAAAAAGAAAAAAAAAAGAAAACATGCGTCATTTTAGAGAGACAAAATGAATTAGTGCGTAATTTTAACGTGTAACGTATAACATATTTGTTAGAAGGAAAAATGTAAAATAAAACAGCAGCAACACCACATACTTTTGGCGATTACAGATTATGAGCTACTTGTGTCACCACAGTTGTTTTTTTTTTTTTTTTCTGGAGATTTGTTTGTCAGTTGAAAAGAATTTATATCCCATTAGAAGCAGAAGTGCTGAAGTTATGTTGGTTTATCTTTAAACTGGGAATTTATTATTTAAACATAAACTGGGTTTTTAAGATTCAAAATTACTTTATCGATTTATTATTTTGTCCAACCAGCACAAAAATAAACAAGCAGGGAAGCTACTTACATCTGAAGCCAGCCACTCAGTCGGCCCGCACAGTCTTGAGGACACCATGATTGACAAGACTCAAATTTGACATTGTTAAAAAATAAATAAAATAAATAAATAAAAAAAATAGTGCTGAAACAAATCTTTTCGTGTGAAAAAACAAAACCCGGAACAAATGTTTAGCCACTTCCGCTGGTCACGGCTTAAAGATGTCACCCCCCGTATTCAATTTTGTCGATGTCAAGGAGAAATTTACGGTAAGAAACAGTGCAATGTTGCATTCCTGTCAAAACATAAATTATTTTCACTGAAATAATTTTTTATCGATCTATTTGCAAAGTCTAAGCTTTTTATCTCCGGGTATGTTAGTTTACGATAGCAGTTAGCATTTCATGCTAGGCTAAAGTTAGCTTGTTTCAGATCTGTCTGTACCTTACAATGCTCCTCTCATGTATCTGCAGGCTGCTGCCAGACAGGCTCTCTCGGGTAAAACCTGCAAACATCTAATCACTGTGTTTAGCCAGATCTCCGGAAAGTAAGTTTTCTCTAGCTTAATTTTTAATTTCAAACTAAAGCTGTTACTTGTGAGTGTTTGTACGAGGTTTTCCTTTGACTTACTATCCCACTGTACTTGCTCAAATATTTTAAGTGTTCGGGGTATTGAAGAAAAATATAAAATGTTTAGGTTTTTGAAGCCTTTAGCGGTTTCATTTCTGGGAAACAAAAAAAATGAAATGACTTATTTCACATACATGTTATGTGTCGTATGCTCCTTGCGTTGGGTAAGATTAATGTTAAAAATGTTGATGTCCACATTTGTTGAATGGAAAAACAAGCCATTATATTTGTCATTTCAGTGAGACAGAAAAGAAGACCACACTCGACCAGGCCCTGCGGGGTGTTCTCGGTGATCAAATTGTAAGAGGCTTGTTTTTCTTTTAATTTAATAACTGGATTAACAAGATCTCCAAAGTTTTTAATGTTTTTTTTTTATTTTTTTTTCTCTGTATTGTAGATTGAGCAGAAGACGAGCTGTGACGACTATCTGTCTCTCATCTACCTGAGTATCGATGCTGTTACTGAGGGTATGAGTTTTTTCCTCTTAAAATTGCTCTACTCTGTTTGAAAATGCTTGTAAAAACACACTTAAAATAAATATTAAAACAGGAACCGGTCATGCACAAAGTGATGGTGAAAAATATATATGTTCGTCTCGCAAAAGCTTTAAGTATCTTTAACTACCCCGAGATATCCTGTTGTGTACATATGCCTAAAAAAAAATCTTTAATTTATTTATTTATTTTTTTTTGTCACTCATTTCACGGAAGTGAAACGGGAAACCTTGAAGGATTTTCCTAATGCAACTTTAAATTTTCCGTTCTTCTTCTTTGCCAATGCAGGAATCTGCTCTGCCACAATCCCATTCGTCCTGCTGGGAGATGTACTGGACTGCCTTCCCCTTGACCTGTGTGACAAAATATTCTCCTTTGTTGAGAAAAATGTCTCCACCTGGAAATCGGTAATATTTTTTATTTTTTACTATTTTTTTTTTAAACCAAGATCGGTGAAAAAAAAATTGTCCAGCCCAAATTTAAAGTTGTAATGATGGCTTATGTTTTTGTTTTTTTTCTTTTTCTTTTTCTTTCAGAGCTCATTCTACACGGCAGGAAAGAACTATCTGCTGAGAATGTGCAACGGTAAAGATCTCACCTAATTCGTAACAATTTCTATAACCAAATAGCATCATGTCAGTTTGTTTGTTTGCTTTTTTTTTTCTGTCTGAGTAGATCTTCTGAGGAGGCTGTCCAAATCCCAGAATACTGTATTCTGTGGGCGAATCCAGCTTTTCCTGGCACGACTCTTCCCTCTATCTGAGAAATCTGGTAAAAAAAAAAAATATATATATATATATATATATATATGTATTCTGTAATCATTTCACATATTCAGCATTATGATTGCAAAATATACAAATGTATCTATGACAACCTTGTTTGTGTTTTTACCCAGGTCTGAATCTGCAGAGTCAGTTTAATCTGGACAACATAACAGTGTTCAACAAGAATGAGCAGGAGAGCACTCTTGGCCAGAAGGTGAAGATTTACCACTTGATCTTGATTCAAAACATTTTATGTGTTGCTTTTTCAAAAAAAACAAACAAAAAAAAAACATTTTTCCACCTCCATGTTTACAGCAGACGGATGAAAAGGAAGACACAATGGAGGTGGAGGAAGGTGAAATGGGGGAGGATGATGCACCTGCGCCCTGGTGAGTGGAAGACTTGCTCTGTGAGATTGCTCATTTTCTAATAATTAAAAAAAACAAAAAAAAAACTTGTCTGGTCAGTTGTAATAAAACCAAATTGCTTTTCGCTTTTCAGTTCTATCCCAATTGATTACAACCTATACAGAAAGTTCTGGACGTTGCAGGACTACTTCAGAAATCCGGTGCAGTGCTACGACAAATTCTCATGGATGACGTTCCTTAAGGTAATGCATCATGAAAGCTGAAACATACTACGAGTTTTATCCACTATTTTACGTAATATAATCAACAAAATATAATTTAAAGTGTAATTTCTGTGTTTTTCTTTCGTGGTTCATTTATATTTGTTCCTGCACTTTTAGAAATCCAGAATAATGTTTCCATACTGTTCGTATCTGTTTCTGGTGTATTGCTTCCATGCAGCTGCGTTCCTCAGTCCAGCATTTAGTGACATTTATTCCACTTTTCTAATTACTACATTTATTTAATGTAGCATTTGTTGGCATGCCTGACTCTTGAACTGCTGCATAGCATTTTGAGTTGCATTTGATTGTGTGAAGAGTGCTCTAAAAATAAGACCTGACTGAAAATTGACCAACCCACCCCCCTGATTCCTCTGCTGTCATTCTGCTCAGTTTTCAGACGAGACCCTCGCCGTATTCAAGAGCTTCAAGCTGGATGACATGCAGGCCTCTAAAAGGAAGATGGAGGACCTCAGAGCCTCTGACGGCGGACACGTTTATTTTGCCAAATTCCTCACAAGTGAGAAGGTTGGAAACTTTCTGCTTCCAATGCTGCTGGTTTAAAAAGTTGCCCTCTTAAATGTGTTTGTCCTAAAATGTTTTTTTCTTCTTTTTTTTTCCCCCCTTCTTTCTTGCAGCTGATGGACTTGCAGCTCAGCGACAGCAACTTCAGACGGCATATACTGCTGCAGTACCTGATCCTCTTCCAGTACCTTAAGGGACAGGTTAAATTCAAAAGGTGATGCTCGTTTCTGTGTTCACTTTAAAGTATGAATCAGTCAAATTGTGGGTGTCAAACAGGAGCCATGCTGGAATATTTATTGTTTTATTTCTTTCTCTGTCCTGCTGCAGCTCCAGCTGCGTTCTGAACGACGACCAGAGTGCATGGATTGAGGAGACGACGAAGCTAGTTTATCAGGTTAGTTTCATTTAATTATGTATTATGTCTTTTTCAGTTGCACACTTTGATATCTTTTAAGGCATCCTGGTATGTCTCTGACTCGAAATGAATGAAATCTCATGTGTTCAGACTTTGTCCTGAAGTTTGGTCTAAGTTTTAGACTGCATGAAGTTCAGTGCAGTGAATACACGCAGCAGATATTGATTTTAAAGATATTGGTTTTAAAGTTAAGTTTATCTTTTCATAATTTGGCATAAGGTCTCGAATGTACCAAAAACTCTGATTTTTGAAAAAATGTGAAATATTTGAAAAGATCTTTTCTCATGGAGAATGTTTGAACTAGTGACCACTATCATCAAGTTTTGTGCCTCTTCGGTCATCTCTGACTGATTTGACTTTGATCACTGTAAACTTTTAAACAGAAACATGTTTTAAACTGAAGTTGTTGTTGTTGGGTTTTTTTAAGTTAGTACTACTGTAGCCATAGCAAGAACAGACTGGTTAACGTGTGTTCTGCTCTTCCAGCTGCTGAGAGAAACGCCTCCTGAAGGAGAACAATTCGCCACCATGGTGGAGGTAAGCCACACTTTAGGAATACGGACTTATTTAAATATAACCCTTAATGTTTCATTTTGTACTTCAAGTCGGACCAGAATTTTTAAAACGTCTTCTTTGGCAGCACATTCTCAACACGGAGGAAAACTGGAACTCCTGGAAGAACGAGGGCTGTCCGAGCTTCGTGAAAGAAAGGTATAGAGAGAAATGTCGCCGCATGTCCCCGGCCCATATTGGCTTCGTTTCGTTTCCATGCAACGATTGGTCTGTGGCAACAAATGGGGTGGGTGTGTGAACTTTTGCTAGGATGTCAAAATGAAAAGTGTCCTGGTTGTTTTCTTCTCGAACAGAACATCTGACGACAAACCTAAAAGGCCCACCAGGAAAAGACAAGCTCCAGAGGACTTCCTTGGAAAAGGGCCAGAGCCCAAGATTTTCATGGGAAAGTACGTCACTAAGGACTTGATTTATTTATTTATTTTTATTTATTTTTATTTTTTTACTGTATTCATACACTCTCAAAGTCTTAGATTTAAAAAAAACATTATTGGTAGTGACCTTTTTACAGTTGAGCGTTGGTAATAATTGTATTCATGTCTTCATAATTGTTTATATTCACTCAGCTTTCTGAAAGCAGTTGATCAGAACTCTGTGAGGTCACACCTCCACCGTATTTCTGCTGCACTTGCAGATCATTTTGCGGTGCATTCAAGTGCAATCAGACACCTAACATTTAAATTTCCTCCTGAGACTAAAAAAGTATTTCTGAACCAAATTGAATTAATGGAGATATTTGTTTACATCACTGTGATTATATCCATTTTTTAAATGTATATAATTATGTTCTGTAATTAATTCATCAATATTAAAGCATTAGACTTCAGATGCATCTCTAAACCATCCGACAGCTTTCAAGTTGTGTGTTTGTAGAGCTGGAAAGCTTATTATTTAGCAATTTACGGCAGGATGTTAAACTTTCTTTTATTCCACCGTTTCGTTAGTGATGAGTTGACTCGACTGTGGAACTTGAACCAGGACAACATGGAGGCCTGCAAGTCTGAAAGCAGGTAAGGAATTCAGAGAACTAAGCAAAAATATTTACTTTATTTTATCTTTTTTTTTTTCATATGATATGTCTTTAGTTCCTTGCAAAAGTTTTTATATCCATGAACCTACAACCACAAACTTCAGTATTGCGTAACTGCAAGACTGAATGTTTGCAAGTCATTTGTGAAAGAAACGGAAAATCCAATTTGGGCCACGTAGGGATACAGCAGAGCTGAGGAAGAAGATGCTTTGGCTACCACATCTAATCTCAACACAAAATACTTTGCAGTTCTTGGTTGTCACATGAAGATGTTCTGAATACATGAATACTGTGGGTGACTGCATTCAGTATTTGTATTTCAGAGAGTTTATGCCGTCACTAGACGAGTTCTTTGCAGAAGCCATTGAGCAGGCCGATCCAGTCAACATGGTGGAGGAGGAATATAAGTAGGTCGGCACTGTGACGTATTTCACTGGGAACACAAGTCGGTTATTATAAAATCCAGCTGCTAAATTCCTGGGGGTTTATTTTCTTGCTCAAATTCTTTCAGGGTTGTGCGTAACCCAAACTACGGGTGGCGGGCTTTGAGGCTCCTGTCCAGGAGGAGTCCACACTTCTTTCAGCCAACGAACCAGAAGTTCAAAAGCCTGGCAGACTACCTAGACACCATGGTCTGCAAACTGGCCAAAGAGCTGCCGGTGGGGGATTTTACGTTTTCAAAACCTCAATTAAACTTTAAAAAGGAAAGAAATCAGACCAGTTTTTTTTTTGTTGTTGTTTTTCTAAAAATGCAGAAGGATATCCCTTCAGAAGAAATCAAGACAGGAGAGGAGGATGATGACGATAATGGAGACAATCTTCTTAAAGACAGCAATGACAGTGAGTTTGGCCAACAGTTCTACATCGTCTTTTCAGTGTCTTCAGTTAAATCTATTATTCTTTTCTAGGTTTTTCCAAGTCAGAATATCGAAATGTGTTGTTTCTCAGCATAAAAAAACAAATTCTTTGATGGAGTATTAATACCAACCTAAGCAAAAGTTTTTTTTTTTTGTTTTTTTTTTTTCATTTTGGGAATGAAGTTCATGTTTTTATCATGTGAAGAAAAACGATTTATTACCAGAATAAAGTTGTATATTAGGACAACAAAGACATAGTTTTGTCAGAATTTCTCCACAAGAAAATAAATGGAGGAATGTTGAGCATCTTGTGAAGTTTTCACAATCTGAAACAATTGTGCAAAAGACGGTCTTATTTTTGTCAAAGAGCCACTGACTCATCTGTTCATGTCGGATCTTGACTATTGAAGCTTTGCTCTCATTAAAAATAACTATCCTCTGGTAATCGTATGACTTTATTCTTATAATTAAAAAAAATAATTATTTCCTCCCACAGTGCAAAAGCAAAACTGTTCAGTTAGTCTCTGAATTTTCCTTTGATATAACTGTATTTGTGTGCATGGATGTTTATCTTTTGCACCAGTGTTTCATTTTTTACTTTTATTTTTTCCGTTTCTCTTCAAGGTCCGAGCATCCAGAGTAAAACTGTAACAAACCATCAGATGGACGACATTGCAGCCAAACTGGGGTCCCAGTGGAAGACGCTGGCGTCTCATCTGGAGATGAAGGCAGCAGAGATGCGGGAAATCGAGACGGACAGTGAAGATGTGGACGTTCAGGCCAAGCTTCTGCTGGTGGCCTGGCAGGAGCGAGAGGGATCCCAAGCAACAGTGGAGAACCTGGCAACGGCTCTCAGCGCAGCAGGGTTCTCCCAGCTTGCAGAACGCCTCGGTGAGGCTTGAAACATTTCTTAATTTGTACCTGCGTTACATTGGAGCAGTGAATTTTGTATGTACCAAAGGTCTGAACCTTTTTTTTTTTTTTTCTCCCCACTGTAAAAATCTAATAAACTTTTTTTTTCCAAGACGTTTGCTTTCTCATGGTCATAAAACAGGGTAGCGTTTTGGTTCAACGGTTTATTTTCACCACCAATCAATTAATAACTTATTACAGAGAGTGGATGTCTTTTTGGATTTTACATACATTGTCTTAAGTCAGTGTCACCAAAGCCAACTGAGAAAAACCATGGTTCAAACTCCTCCACAAGGTTCACCACAAGGCCAACCTGTCCCAAACCACTTCCCTGAAAACAGCATTAATGAATATTTGGCAGACAGAGCCTCATCTGTCAATACATTTTTGAGAACAATCGCAGGAGATGATGTGAGCCAAGCACTTTAGACCTGAGACTGAACCCAAAGGCCCAAGAGGTGAACAAGAGTTCTGTTATGCATCCGACAACTCAATCCAGAATGTCAAGGACAACAGCTTGGTGGTTAAATGAATAAGAAATAGTTTTGCTCTTATGATCACCTTCTGAAAGGCTTTAAAAATATACATTGTGTATAAAACATTTAATGAAACTGTAGAGCCAGACTTTAAAATCTAAAGGATCCAGTCCAGAGATTGCCTTTCATCAGATCTCCGTATTCAAAGCACACTATGGATGAATATTTAACAAAATTTTGTTTTACAAGCATAAGTGTTGGTTACAAAACAAAACAAAACAAAACAAAAAAAAATCAAATCTTTAAAGACACCAGTTTTATTACACATCTATGCAGACAGTGCTCGGAAATGGCAATCTGTATATGTGGATGTAAGAAACCTCCCTCCAGCTACTGCTCCTCTTCAAGTATTTCCAGCCGACGCGGCCCGTACAGTAGAACGTAAGCTATATGCCAGTCTCCGCCTCCAGACAGCCGCAGGATGTCTTCCGGTGAGACCACACTCACCTTGTCGTCGTCAAACTTGACCCACTCGTCTGTCAAAAGACACGCGCGCACGCACACACACGCACACACACGCACACACACAAAAAGAAAACAGATTCTTAAGCTAGTTGTCCAAAGCCAACACGTGGTTGTTTGTGAATCTTTAAGTTTCAACCTGCTGATGTTATGACAAGAGTGTCAAGGGCATTGTGGATAAAAGAGAAAAGATTTATTGGCCATGGACTAAATATAAATTCATGTTCACATATTTACAAGAAAAAATGTTATATTCTCTGTTGTTGAAAAATTGGGAGATTTGTTTGCCATAGTTGGAGGCAAAATTCTGTAATATTAAAACTAGGATTGTAAAGTCAGAAGAAAAAAAAAACAAACATTTGAGATTCATAAGATTTTTACAACAGAAGGTGACCATTTTCCAACAGTTTAAGTGGAAGGTCTGTTCTCATCCATCCTCGTGAGTTTTATGTATGACTACAACCATAGTGATTAGCATAATTAGTAGGATTGGATATGGACTTAAACTTTTAGAACAATTATTTTTGTCAGTTATCAAAATGACGACAAAAATATCTCCAAGACACAGACAAATCCCTGCATTCAGTCAAAAAGAAAATAAAGCCTACTTTGCTGCAGCAATTACATTGTGTGATGCAACTTTGCTGTCGTGTACAGTACATAATATTTCGTATTAAATCATATTGAAAAGTAGACCTTGTATATAGTCATGTAAAGAAAACTGTAAAAGAGCCAAAAAATCCCAAATTTACCGAGGTTTTGAACATCTTCAATGAGAGTTTAGAGTCACTGGATGTGATTCTTATTAATTTGGTTTTCATGATGATTAACCAAATCATCAGAAGACAGCACAAAAACGCAATGTAAAGACAGTTGTACTACAGTCGTGGGTGGGTGGCTCTGGTCATCACCAACAGATGTGGTTACCTTCTTTCCTCTTGACCCATCCCACATAGTGGCCAGATGAGCTGGAGCGACCTTGGTGAGTCAGTACAGCCTGCAGGTCGTAGTAGCCGCTGTTGTTGGAACCAAGGTCTACAGAAAGGTAAAAGAAAATAAGCATAATTCCTTATGCAAAAAAACAAAAACAAAAAAACATTAAAAGTTAAATGTATAGGGGGATGATATGAGATCGTCTCAACATACCGTCTGGGAAAGAGAAGGGCTCATATTTTACTTCCTTTGATGCATCTGGCTTCTTCAACACCTAATGGAAATCGGGAATATACACATATGTTAGCATTTATGCTGAAAAGAAGTTTATTTCTTAAACAATAGCATCCACAAAAAACATCCACATTGATTTTTTTTGTCACCTTTTGCTGTTGTTTCTCCAGCTTCTTGTCCTCCATTTCTTTAAACTTTGACCTAATTGGCAACATTTTCTCCTGGAGCTCCGGGGTGAGGAGCTCGTACACGTCCAACATGAGGGGGAACTTGACATCCTTCGCAATTCAAAACAATTATTTACAGATAATTAGGTTTAACTAAGACCTCACTGCAAGATCTGTTGCAAATGAAGAGTAACAATGACAACAAACCTTTAGAACTTTTGCATTCACAGACTCCTTCTCCTTGTAGAAAAATCGGACCATTTGAACAGTTAAGTAGGCAGGGAGACGGCTAAGTTTTGACTAGAGAGAGGACAAATGAAAAGCAGCTGTAAGAAAAATGTCCCATCTCAGTCGGATGACTTCAAACGAAGAGGGCAGCGGGAGATCATACTTACAGATTTGATATACAAAGCATTTCTGTCCAAGGTTGGAGACATTTTTGTGATTTCTTCCTGCAGTCTCTGGGAGTGGAGAGAGAAACAGGATCAGCTCTTCATCACTATGACTACGTCCTCTGCAGGTCCACAGCCTGATCAACTTAATGCTGCATCGCATTGATGCAGTAATTAATGCAATAATCCAATGTTGAGTGCATACTTTGTGTAGTACAGGGGCTAGAGCTGCTAACAGTTATTTTAGTAATCCAATAATCTTATTAATTTTTATGACGTTTAACTGATTTGTTGGAATAATAAAAAAAAGCACATATATAATGTTAGACATACATTAAAATATGCAAACAATTCGATTAATTTCTTTAATAAGAAAATTTACATTATATTGCATAAAATGCAGTAACTGCATTTCTTTAGTGTGTACTTGATCATTTGTATCAAAAGATGCATCTGCAGATAAAATAAAAAAATAAAAAATTCTTCAAACATCAACATATGAAAAGCTCAGCCCTTTCTGCTCCACTTAACAGAATCACAGCGTGCGGCTAATCTGTACACTATTTTTTAGATTAACCAGTTAGCAATTGGATGGCAAAAAAGTGCTTAATGTGAGATACTTTTTTTACATTTGAACCAGGTGAATCTAAAGCTATGCTACTGGAGTCCTGATTGGAACATATTTACAAAGCTTTATTAGATCTTAAATGCGAAATGTATACATTTTTTTGCACGGTAATTACTGCTCGGTTCCATTTACATATTGTACTCCATTTAACAACTAATCAATTACTAAAGTAGTTGACAATTGCAGCCCAAACAAGTGATTGGGCTGCAACAAGTGGCACATACTTTTCAATCAGCAAAAATTTCAGTTTTATTAATGACTGTGATCTTCAGAGAATCTGAGTTTTGATGATAAACATTAAAAATTAGTCTTAGTACTTTTCTAATTGAACCCTGGCATGTCTTCTTTGTCTGAAAAACATCCCCAATGGATTTTAAGGAGTGAAACTAAATGGTACGTACCAGTCGTAGTCCTGTCGCAAGGTATTTGACTTCTTGGTTAATAAAGCAGCTGAGCTGGAGCTGGCTTTCTTTGCCCTTGATCGGCTCTTCTTCCTCAGATTCTGTGCATTTCATGCTGAACTAAAGAGTTAAGTCTATCTCTGGTACATTCTTTATTTCTATGTTTCATTTCAATCAAAAAACTACAATCGGAAAGTAAACAATATACTCTCGAGACCAGAATTTATCAGGTTAAAGACTGAAAATGTAGTTTCAGACAAGCTGAAAGGATACGAAGTTTCAAATTCTACACCGAAATACTGGTCAATAAAGTTCTTCTTTGCAGACGCAGAGGCAGCTCCACCTGCTGACTCCGTCTAAGCAGGGAAACCAAACAGACACACTTTCAATGTGCATAGCAGAGTCTATAAAACACAATTGAAGCATGCGTGAAGAAATCAAATCATAAGATTAATATTATTAATTGCTTGGCCTCCATTTCACTAAAGTGAGAAATGTTTACCTCCATGGGAGTCACCGGCTCAAGTGGTTCCAACTTCTGCTGAAGTACCCTCATCATCTGGAGCCAGCACTCATTGGCATCCTAGAAAAATAAAATAATAATAATAATAAAAAAATGCAAACAGATGCAATCTTGGGCAACTGTATTGCAACAATGACATGAACTGAGCAGATTCTGACCTGCTGCAAGTACTGTCCTTGGTCTCCTTTCTCAGCAAACTGTGGAAAGGCCATGTGGAGAAACTGCAGCAGGATTATGGGAGGAAGGCTGGACGAGGTCTTGTCCATAGTCTCATATAAATCACGCAGGGCTGAAGTTGAAAAGAATTAAAAACATATTAAAAAAAAAAAAAAAAGTTTGCAGAAGTCCGAGAAATTGAAATGGAGCGTTTAGCAAAGAAAATTTCTACAAACCTGCTGTGATGTACTGTGCTGGAGCATTTGCTCCTGAAGATCGCAGGGCGCCTGAATACCTATAAAAAGTAAAAGAGAATATTGATACTTAAGCAAAAAATTAACTAACTAACTTGAAACTATATT